>NW_025335762.1:3638130-3751835 GCF_004798865.1 Varanus komodoensis
CCCTGATTCAGCCATTGAGTGCAGGTTATCAGGTTGTCTGAACACAGACACAGACTGGGGGGGGGGGGGAGGCTACGAGGGGTGTGTTTTTGTACTTGCTGCCACCCTGTTTCAATTCCTATAAATTTGTAGCTCTAAACATCTGTAAATCATCTTAAGTGAAGCTGTTGAGCTGAGAACAATATTCTGATAAACTCATGCTTTAAAAATTTGATCTCTGGCTCCCTTATCTTGGCCCTCTGTTGCCTCTGCATGGCTGAGGGAGGAACAACCATTTCAATTAAAATTCCAGGCTGGTGTTTGCTGATAGATCTGACAGAAAAAGGACTTCTTTTCAGCCAGTATCTCTGAATGCCACCCAAAATAGCTAAATTGGTCAGTTAGGGAAAGCTAAATAAATAAATTATAGCTGTTCTCAAATGGCCTCTTGAAATGGTCCATCCTGCTTATGGACGGAGGGCCTGGGGTGTGGGGTGGGACCACTCTGCCAGAATTCTCTGAGGAAGCATAACCCCTACAACGGATATTTGGATCTGGGGCTTACTATTAGAAGCAGCACTTGATTTTTCCTTACCTTGGGGTGGCGGGAGTGCTTTGAAACTTACTTTTCTTTAGCATTGTCATCCAAGCTACCCTTTTGCACCCCACACAATGCCCTGAACATTCTGTCATTTTGGAGGTGTGTAAATTCCGATTGCTGCCTCCCCCAAATAATGAAAAAAGATTGGTGAACCCTATTCAGAGAAAAATTTGCAAATTGGCAGGCCTGTTCAGGTGAAGTGTTGGGGGCAGAAAAAGAAAAATCTAAACATCAGCTGGGTTCGAACTACACGGTCACCCCTTCCTATCTTATAAATTGCCTGAGCTGAATCATTTTCTGTCTGGGTTGGAGGGGACCCTCTTGGAGATACTCAAATTCAGCTCTAAAACGAGTCCACTCAGGTGAGCAAAGAAATGTAAGAGCAGAAGCAGACTTAGGGGAGAGAGACGCCTTTGGCAACTCAGACACCCTCCCCTTTTGCTGTCTTTACACAAATCCCTCACTTTACCTTCTTCCAGATTCTTTGCGGGATTAAAATGACAGAACCACGGAATAGTAGAATGGGAAGGGGCCTGGAAGGCCATCACGTCCGTGCTGCAGAACAGCAAGTTACACCACACCAATCAGATGTCCATCCAGCTCCATCTTGAATGCCTCCAGTGAGGGGGAGCCCCCCGCCTCCTAGGTGATGGGCTCCGTTGTCATACTGCTCTAACAGCGAGGGAGGTCTTCCTGGCATCTAGTTGGAATCTGGCTTCCTGCAACTTGAGCCCACCCTTCTGTGTCCTGCAAACTTCCATGCTTGAGGAGAGTCCCTGTCCTTCCTTTTTGTGACAGCATTTCAAGGACATGCAGAGTGCTATCATATCTCCCCTCCATCTTCTCGAGATGTTCGGTTCCACCACCAAAACGCTTCTCCTCTAGATGAAAAGGCCCTCTTTCAGGATGTTGTCTTGTGTCCCACTTCCAGGAGCAAGGGAAAATAAATTTGTTCCAGCATCAGTTTGACAGCCCTCTTGATGGCAGCTTCTCTTCGGATATTACTTGGGAGACTCACTCAGCGGTGACAGCTGGGTCACGTTGCTTCCTAGAAGCTGTAGAGGGAGGGTTTTTCACACAGAGGGTCCGAAAGGCGATGAGGGGGGAAAACATCCTTGACTTGGTCTTGACCAATAGGGAGGAACTGATAGATGAAGTACAGATTAGGGGAGCTCTGAATGCGAGTAATCACTCCATCCTTTGCTTTGAGATCAGGGGACTGGGGACGTGCAGCAGGTCGAGCACTAGAAGCTGGGACTTCAAGAGGGCCAACTTTGGCCAACTGAAGGCCAGACTGAGAAGAGTCTCCTGGGATAGGTTACTGGAAGGTAAGCGAGTTGAGGAGGGGTGGATGGCACTCAAAAGGGAGTTTTTGGAGGCGCAAGCCTTGACGATACCTCTAGCCAGTAAGGTGGGGAGGCTGAGGAGAGCACCGCCATGGATGTGAAAGGAGGTGGTTAGAAGGATTAGATGAAAGAGGAACCTCCGTAGGAAATGGGTACTGGGGCAAATAGACAAAAGGGTATACCGGGAGGAGGAGGCCTGTTGCAGAAGGATTCTTCGCAAGGCTAAGGCTGATTACGAGCTGAGACTTGCCAAGAATATCAACAAAAAGGGCTTCTTTCAGCATGTAAATAGGAAGAGGAAGGGGAGACAAGTGGTGGGACCACTAAATAAGGAGGAAGGATATGCAGTGACTGATATGAGGGAACAGGCACAGATGCTGAATGACTATTTTGCCTCTGTGTTCTCCCCAAAGCAGGACGGGGGAGATCCTCATAGGAGATTAGATGAGGCTGGGGACTTAGGGGCACAGATTAGAGTCACCCTCCTTGAAGTCAAGGGGCTCCTCAGGGCATTGGACATTACAAAGGTGCCAGGCCCTGACGGGTTACACCCAAGAGTACTTAGAGAGTTGGCAGGGGTTCTCTCACACCCACTGGCCTCCATTTTTGAGACCTTGTGGAGAACGGGTGAAGTTCCAGAGGACTGGAGGTGGCATCAGTGGTTCCAATTTTCAAAAAGGGTAGTAGAAAGGACATGAGGAATTATAGACCGGTTAGCCTTACCTTCATTGTAGGAAAAACAATGGAAAGGCTCATAATAGAGAGAGATCTAGTGATGCTAGATAGGGAAGGGAGGCTGACAGCCACACAACACGGCTTCCGCAAAAGCAGGTCCTGCCAGACAAACCTTGTGGAATTCTATGACAAGGTTTCGCGATGGCTAGATGGAGGGGATGCAGTGGATGTGGTATACCTGGATTTCAGCAAGGCCTTTGACAAAGTGCCCCATGATGTCCTGGTTGAGAAGCTGAGGAGTTTTGGGATACACCAAAGCACTGTCCGGTGGATTAGGGCATGGTTGACTGACCGAAGGCAGAAGGTAACCATTAGCGGAGAATCATCGGGATGGCGGACAGTGACAAGCGGGGTCCCCCAGGGCTCTGTCCTGGGGCCGATCCTGTTTAATCTTTTCATTAACGATGTGGAAGAAGGGGTGAACAGTCAGCTGATCAAATTCGCAGATGACACTAAAACTGGAGCAGTGGCCACAACTGAGGAGCAGATACTCCAGATCAAAAAGGATCTGGACAGACTATGGAAGTGGGCAGGAGACAACAGGATGGCGTTCAATGTGAATAAGTGCAAGGTCTTGCACTTCGGGCATAGGAATAGCTGTCATAAGTACAGGATAGGGGACAAGTGGCTGGAGAGCAGCACTTGTGAAAGGGACCTCGGTGTGCTGGTTGACTGCAGGCTAAACATGAGTCGGCAGTGTGATGCGGTGGTCAAGAGGGCGAACGCCACCCTTGGTTGCATAGCCAGAAGTGTGGCTTCTAGATTGAGAGAGGTATTACTACCACTCTATTGGACTCTGGTGTGCCCACAACTGGAGTATTGTGCTCAGTTTTGGGCCCCTCATTACAGAAAGGATATAGCCAGGTTGGAGTCAGTGCAGTGTAGGGCCACAAGGTTGGTGGCTGGTTTGCAGGGGATGCCGTATGAGGTGAGACTGAGGGAACTGGGTCTCTTCAGCCTGGGGAAGAGGAGATTCAGAGGGGATATGTTGGCGACATACAGGTATGTGAGGGGGTGTCACATGGAGATGGGTAGAGACCTGTTCTCCCCTGCAGAGGAAGGCAGGACGCGCTCCAATGGAGCAAAGCTCAGGGAGCCAAGGTTCCATCTGGATGCCAGGAAGCACTTCCTGACAGTCAGGACCCCGAGGGTGTGGAATGGGCTTCCACGAGAGGTCACTGAGGCCCCATCGGTGTGGGTGTTCAAGGATAGGCTGGATGTCCACATGGTGGGCATGTCGTGAGTGGAGCCGGCTGGTGCCGGAGGTCAGACTAGATGGCCCAGGAGACCCCTTCTGACTCCCTCTGTTTCTATGTTTCTCCTGGCTGAACATACTCAGCTCCTTCACCATCTCCTTGAATTTGGGCTTCAGGGCTTCTCACCAACTGGGCTGCCTTCTTTGCTGCCTATGGAACAGTGATCGGCATTCTTCCTAACCTGCCATGCTGGTCGGCCAGTGATGGTAGTGGGGAGAGTCCATCTGGCCAGTCCCTCTCCCAGAATTCTTCCCACAGGCCAGCTGGCTGAACACATGGATGAAGGAGTCAACAACACAGTATCAAATGCCATCAACATCTTCTCCACCAAATATCCCACCGAAGAGCCAGATCTTTTCTATGTAGCAGAAGGCTGGCAAAGGTGAAAGGGGTAAGAAGAAAATGGAGGTGCTAAACAATGGAGGAGGCAAATGGTGCTTGAACAGATCTCAAATCTGGAAGTCAGAGACAACTGTGGAAGTTCCCTAATGCATGTGGGTGCACTTTGGAAAGAAGAACTGACCATCTGGATCTCTAAAATCTGATAAATTTGGGTGAGAATTCAGCTCCCCTGGATACCTCTTTCCCAACTGCCCATTCCAGTTGAGTGGGGCAACAGACATGATCAAGGGCCCGGAGCAGCTCCACTCTAGGACAGGCTGCAACAGCTGAGCCGCTTAGGGAACAGGTAAGTTAAGGAAGACAGAAGTGTAGGAAAGGATGCCCTGCATAGAGCACATGGAGACAGAGGCGTGTTTCTCCTCCTCTCATAATATGAAAATAGGAAACTGTCTTGAGGGAGATTCAGGGCAGAGAAAAAGGAGGGCTTCTTCACACAGTGAAGAGTAGAATTGTGGGTCTACATTCTGTAAGATGTTTGGACTGCTTTAAAGGGGACAGGACGGTTCCCTGCGGGAGGAGGCTGCCTGCGGCTACCAGCCTTGAGAGCCACGTGCTGCCCTGCTCTCCGAGGCAGGATGCCCATCTGCCCCAGGGGCTCGGGGCCACATGCAGAAATGTGCTTTTGCAGGCGTGTCCTGCTTGCTCGTTTCCCCTGGGCTGGCCACTGAGCAAAGGGGATTCTGGGCTTGGTGAACTTTGCTCTGATGCTGCCCTTTGGAGCAGGGATCTTGAACCAATCTCCCAGCCTGGTCTGCTGGGGTTCCCCAGATGACCCAGCTTCATTCTTGCTGGCCTGACCCCTTTCCAGGGGAACACAGTCCGAATTCAAACACCTCCAATACTTGTTCCCTGCTCCCTTTTCTCTTTTACAAAATGCTTAATGACTCTACGTACAACAAAAACTCCTGAGTGGTAAGAACAGTAAAGGGGAAAAAAATAAAATCAAATTACAGTATTTTAAATCAGGTCCTGCCAGTAAGACACTGAGGAAGCCATTCAGGAAGAGCTTGTTTAAATAGAAATGTCTTTAGCAGATGCTGAAAACTCAGCAACTTTAACCCCTGCTGCTTAGCAGAAACAGGCAGGGAATTGCACAGAGAAGCAGGAAAAAAGGCCATTAAAATCTCTCCTCTGTGTGGACCCAAAACAGACCTCAGGTCCATGCAGAACCACTGGGGCTCAGGGTTGGGCAGGCTTGCAAGTGGCCTAGGGAATTGCACAGCAACACCAAAGCCTTAATCTGTCCTGCCAGGCAGTGTGGGTCACCCAAGGAAGGTTTTACTTGCTGAGGAAAGGCATGTCCCAGCAACAGCCAGGTCGCTGCATTCTGCACTAGCGGTAGCTCCTAAGGGCCACTTTCTCTCTTTTCTCTCAAAACATGCTCAGAAGTACCTTTTTCTTACTGCATCACAAGTTTTATTGTTTATTATTTATTTATTACAGGCATTTATATCCTGTCCTATCACCACGCGCTCAGGATGGCTTACAAACCCTAAGGCAGGACAAAGCAAACAGATACTAGAGTTAAAAACTGGTAAGCTCTGGCTGAAATTAAGCTCTGATTTACCAAGAGTGTTGGCTCCAAGAGGCTCTGTTTAGGTCTATTATACATGCACCCAAATTGTGCAATATTCCTTTCTATGTAGAGTTACGATGGGGAAGAAATTTATTCAGTATGTACATATTTTGAGGAACACTGTCCTAATACAGCAATTTCAAACCGGCATATGAACCAACATTCTAAAATTCACACTTCTCTGAATTTTGCTGCAGCTTGCCATCAAAAATTGTGTAATGGAAATCTCCAATTAAAACCATGCATATAAAAAGCTATCTATTTGGGAAAATAAGTCCAAACTAGGAAAATGTGTATGTGAGGCAAACATTAAGAGAAATGAGCACAAAGAGGCGCATGCATTTCCATGCAACCTTAACTTTTTTTCATCAGAGTTTGGATGAACTGAATTTATCACTGGAGAAATGCACAGTAGTTGAGACAAACCACCTGAAGTTTGGAAAACATGAGAAATGGAGAGAAATGGACAGTTTCACTCATCTCTAGACAACCTCATTTGAGGTTGACCCCATTTGGAAGAGTCTAAAACAAAGCGACTGTCTCACAACTGGTCAGGGCATCCAGCAATCTGCGGGAAACTGAGCCTTAAAACTACTCTTGGGATTGACCTGGATTGCACCCATCCTCAGTGCAAAGGCTTGAGTCTTTTGCAGGAAGAGCTGCTATTATTCTGCAGAATTATTATTCTGCTTCTGCTCCAAGCTGGATTCATGGTCACGTCTCTCTCAAAGCTTGACTGCAACCTGAAACATACAAACGGCAACTGCAAACAAGGTAGAAACCTTATACCTTGGGTTTGTTGATGGCTGGAGGTGGCTGGCGCCAGGATATAATGCTTGGCTGCTGTTGAGACAAGCAGGAAGGAATTGGGGAAGAGGCTTTGTCTGACCCTAATGGCTTTGGAGATTAATGGGAAAGCCCTGAGCCTTCACTAAATGGGCATCTCAGCCTAGAGGTGTCCTGGATGGGCTTGGGGAAAGATGTCTGTGCTGAGAGGCAGGTGGAGGCAAAGACCATCTCCCTGCGCTTCGGAGCCTATTTATAAGGGAGCAACTGCATTGTGCTTTTGAAGAACAGCCCTAAAGAGTGCAATTTCTGGAGGACAACCCTTTCCACAAGTTTGCACAATGAGAAGTGGAGGGGGAACATTGAAGTGGTGTTTAATTCATGGCTTCTTCCAGGAAATTTGGAGAGAGAGAGAGAGAGAGATTGAGAGAGCGAGCAAGCGAGAAAAAAGATGGCAGAAAGAGAGGGCAAGAGGGAAAAGTGGTGGCAGAAAGGATGGAGAAAAGTGTTGAAAGCTGGGAGAGCAGAAAGTGAGTGCAAGAAAGGGGTGGCAGATAGAGAGAAGGGATGATTTATGGGAAAAGAACACCAAGGAGGTGGCGGGTCGGGGCGGTAACAGGAAGACAAACAGAAGGTGTGAGAGAAACGGTGGTGCTGCCCAGTTCTGGCTTTGCCTGCCGCTGGGCTCCCAGCAGATTACCCCTGGCAGAAAAAATGGTGCTTGCCCCTTTGAAGAACCCCAAAAGGCCAGCTAATCCAGAATCCCGTTTCCCGGGATGGGCTTCAATCCACGTGGCTTCTCTTGTGATCCTTCACACAAATTGCTCTGCAGGTGCATTGTCCAGTGGTGGCATCCTCTGGAACCACTCCTGTGCTTTCTGAACATTGCCAGGGCTTTTCAGCAGGACAATAGGGAGCTACTCAAGGGCTAGCCCACTGTAAGATGCTGCAATGTGGTTGTGTAGTTTTGCAATTCCACTCTGATGCAACACCACCTCATGGTTGTATAATAGGACATATGGAAAGAGAAACCCTGGAAGAAAGTTTTAAAGGTGCTGGTCTGAATTCTGCAAATAGTCCAGAAGAAGAAGCCTTTGCTGAGTGACGGGTTGGACAGGATGAAAGCTTAATGTAGAGAAACTCCAGAAATAAGTACTTTATTTGTCTTTTTTTGATTGGGTTCATCTTGTTCTTTCATTCTAACAGTATGTCTTTTGATCAAGTAGCTGTGGCTGGCAGACTTCAGGGTTCTAGTAAAGATGGGGGAGAAATTTGTTCAGTCCACATTTAAATGGAAATTTACCATATTTTGCACTTTTGAACTACCACATGGCTCAAAACTTAGCTATACTTCCAAATTTGCACCTCTATGAATTTTGAAACAGAGCTCTCATAGAAAAATGTGTGCAAAAATGTGCAGAGAAAATAGTTTTCCAATATGCATTATGGTCTTTCTTTATGAATATTTATAAGAAGTAGTGTGCATAGCTCATTGAAACCCAGGAATAAGTTCAGAACATAAAATCTATGATATTATATTACTATATAATATAAACCTTGTGGAAAAAATGTGCAGATTTGGTAAAAATGCATGCCAAAATGTATATATTAGGAGAAATGTATACAAAAAGCTTATGAATTTTAATGCGCGCGCTCTCTCTCTCTCTCTCTCTCTCTCTCTCTCTCTCTATATATATATATATATATATAATATGCATGCATGCAGAGAGAGAGAGAGGTTCAACACACATTGCACTGGATATTGGAAAATCTTCAAAGTTTGAAATGAACCAAAATTAACACTGGAAAAATAAAAAACCACGAGAATCCCAAACTAAACAATTAATCCATCACTAGACTCCATTTAAAAACGTAGCTCCAACAAGTCTGAAATCTGCCCTTTCCTTCTAGGTTGATTAAAAACACAATTCTGTGCATGTTTAGGCAGAAAAACGTTCTGCATGCTTCTTGGGGAATGATGGAGTAAACAGAGCTTTTTTTCTGATCGAATATGCCCAGGATTGCAGTAGAAACAGCAGAAGCAGCACCCAACTTGGCCAGCAGATGGTGCCAGAAGGATGTTTTATGTCATCGCATGACCTGACTTAAGGGCAGTATTTGTGTTTTGTCCAGGACAATGGTTCTTTGTCCCTTACCGTGCAACCTTCACAGTTGTGTGAACTTAAACTGAGAGTCATAGACTTTTAAAAAATGTCTACACAAAGAATTATTTTCTTGGCCAGTGGCTTCCTGGGTTCCTAGTGGTATTCTAAAGGATCCTTTTCTCCCTGCCTTGTCCCCTGAACCCGACCAATTCATGCTGGGGATATTGCAGGAAGTTGCTCTGGAAATATAGTTTGAATCATACCCCAGAGCTGGTGAGTCTGACAGCGAGAGGCTTTAATAGGAAAGACGGATGGGAAACAGGAAACCTTTGAACTAAATTAGGAAGGCATATAAAGTTCTCCGGGTGAGAGCTGCTAGCATAATCCAACTAAAATATAATTTCGCTTCTTCTCTAAACCTACCTAATTTCATTTGCTCAGATAACCAAATGTTTCCTGGCTCATGATTAAAATGGGAGGATCTATCTGTCTATCATCTACTTACACGGGATGGGTGAGAATTTCATTTCAATTCCATTTTGGTAAGTTACCGACATTCACCAAAAGAGGGGTGGCTCGAGAGATTCTCTTGTGTCTCTCAGCTAGAGCACGAGCCGCTGTCCAGGCAGCCTCTGCCTCTGCTGGGATGACTGGACAATGAGGCATCAGAGCCGTATGAGAGCGTCACCCAGCCAGGTACCCTCCAGTTGGGCTGGCCAGCAGCCCCGTCATGGCCAGCCCTCCTGGCCTTTGGTCAGCTAGCATGAGAGTGGCATGCAGACTGAAGAGGGCAATTAACCATCTTGCCTCTGTAATTTACTTCTGTGCAGCAGTGAGCTTTTCTGGTGCTGACCAAGGTGTCACCCTGCGGGCCAGTGCCCAGCCTTGTTCACAGCACCTCATCGCGGTCAGAATTATTTGTCCAGCTTTAAAAAGCCTCTCGGCTTAAGTGGTTCTTTAACTGTGTTCCCGTGGTCTCATGCTGCCGCCGCTTCCTCTTCCACCTCACAGATGCTTGGGACGATGCTGCAGGGGCTGCTTCCACACTGCACAGCGGCATCTTGGTTTCAGTGGCATCGTATTTGTCCTGGGCATAGACCAGGAACCTCTTCAAAAATGGTGACCACTTACGCAACGCAGACAGAAGAGGGGAGAGATCTGCATGCAAGTTGCATATGTTTGTTTATACACTTAGGAACAAATTTGGAAACGATTCCTGTGATTTTGGCAGAAATATGGAATATCTCAGCCTAGAGAGTGAGGCAACATCCAGGGGACCAGCATACCTTGCTCAGCCTGCTACTCGGGGGTAGCTATGTGTGGTCTTTCTGGTAGAGGACTGTCCTCTGTGAAGGGGGCACCTGGCCCTCCTATCATCCTCAGATGAAAATGCCTTGGCTATTTTTATTCCAAAGGCTATCTCCTTGGAAATGGAAGCAATGGCTATCTCCAGCCAGAAATCCCTGGGGAAGTAATTTTTTGGGAAATGTGAAGAAGAACCATCAGAAAGTTGTAGGGGAGAAAGGGGTGTCCTGCTCTGTTGCTTCTTCGCGTTGGCCCCGGAGACACACACTTCAGAACATGGAGATGGCTAGTCAAGCATATTTAACCCAGGCCCAAGAAGTGCTGTTAAGGAAGGAGCTAACAATAGCTCCCAGAGGAAGAAATCTGCTGCTTGAAACAGCCAGGAAGTTTAGAGAGCAGAGGGACAAATGGAGCCGTGGCCTCGGAAAATGGAATTCTTTGAGGGCATGTTTTGTAGTCTTAGGCTAAGGACTGATTATGGGCTCCTAGCAATACGGGGTGCAGGAGTGGCAATATAATTATTTGGAATCCCAGATCCTTTGGCTGCATTGCAAAAGTGGCAAATTGGCCTTGAAGAGGAGGAAACGGGGGAAAGAGCCAGAGTGCAGGGAGAGGAGGAGGCTGGGGGTGATGGTGTATGTGGTGCCTAAACAACCTTCCAGACCTGCACTATATACTATGCAGTTAGGGCTGGGGGGGGGGGTTATTCAGTTGTGGCTTTAGTCAATTTAAATCCCCCTAAAGAAAAAGAGAAAAAATCCCAAACTTTGATGCTGCAATTCCTTTCTCTTATTCTCTCCTACAAATAGCCATGCTTACGGCACTAGTATAGGGATGACAGTAATTCAAGTTTCAGTTTCTGTTATCTTTTTTCCAATCTTACTTTTGTTTTGTTTAGAATATTGAGATTTTTTTCGAACTTTGCATGAAAATTCGTAGGTACCACCATGCCATTCTCTTCCATTACATGCAGTTCTGCACGTACTCTTGCAATTTTCCTAAAATTTATTTTGAAAATTAATTCCCCCAATCGACACATTTTTGGCACCCCATTTGATAGGAGAACTCCATTGCAAAGTCCAGAGAAGTGTGGATGTCAAAGAATCACTGAGTTTAATTTTGCAAACTATTGCAAAAATTGGGCATGTTCTGTACATTAAAATACGAACAGAATACATTTCTCACACATCCTTATAGTACTGTATATGTGTGTGTGTATGTATATATGTGTGTGCATGTGTATATGTATATATGCATATATGTTATATATGCATATATGTATATATAGAGAATTAGGTCTATAAAAGGCTTGGCTAAAGTAGCTTCAGAACACACGTGGCTTCTTCCTCTGCGAAATGGTGCAGCTGCACAAAAGCTGGGTATGTGTTGACCCCTGAGGTCTGGAGGAAAGGTGCTCTCCTTTTAAGTACCTCTCCATCCCATCAAGGCCCTACTGCAAGAGTGTGGCAGCTGGGCCAGAGGGGAGGTCACACAGTGGTGCACCCCCATTCTAAGAATCCAGCAATCTTCTCTTCCTGCTGGGCACCCGCATCAATGCAACTTCATGCTTTGCAAAAACAGCCATGGGGACCTGCTCCAGCAACAATCCTTCGCTTTGCAACGGAGTCCTCCTCTCCACCCTCATTTGGAATATGGAGGACTGCTTGTGGCTCGCTTACTCCTGAGAAATCCGCAGAGTGTGTGGATGAAGGACGACCTTCTTCTTCTTCTACTACTTTTAGAAAAGAATACCATAAAAACTGCTTTAGGACATCAGGAATGTGTAACATATGTTTGTGCCTTTGTGTTTTCTTTCTTAATTGGAGGCATTCATTTAATTTTGAAGAAAGATGACTTGGTGAGGAATAATGACCTAAAATATTTGGATTCCAAAGAGCAAGGAAATTGCTTAATTTCTCCCTGACGTCCTTCATGGAGTGTGCACACACTGCCGTTCTTCATGCGATAGGATCTAAATAAAACACAACCTCACAGAATTAGCAAGGCTGGGGGTGGGCAAGGCATCATTCCTTAGGAATGATGGAATTCCATAGATTTCCATGTGTCAGCCCCACACTCCCTTTCTCTCCCCGCACCCACATCCCGCTTCCAGTGCGCACATGTTAAAAATGAGCAACATTCCCCATTTCGGGCCAGGACCCCGGGGAGGCATGTGAGGCGAGATCAGGGGTAACATTCCACCAAGAGCAACCCTCGTGCTGAAGAGATTGCCAAAGAGTTCGTTGGGGTGGCTGTTTCCAAGCATTTATAACTTTGATCAGGAAGACTGCTCAACTGGGCACGTTTTGAGTGTCAGAGTAAAAACAGCATCATTTCTGGAATATATATAGCCCCGCTGAATATATAGCCCAACTCGGTGGTTGTTTGTGCGGTCATTTCTAGGCCATCTTTGCTGCAGTTTGACTGTGGTGAGACCCCTGTAAGGAAACCGTCTGCCCCTAGGCAGCAGAATCCTTCACCGGCCAAAGCCCTCCAAAGTGGTGTAGTGGTTAAGAGCATGGGACTGGGACTCAGAGGATCTGGGTTCTAGTCCCCGCTCGGCCATGGAGCCAACTGGGTGACTTTGGGCCAGTCACAGACTCTCAGCCCAACCTACCCCACAGGCTTGTTGTTGTGGGGATAAGATGGAGGAGGAGATGTAAGTGCCTTGAGCCCTTTGTAGGAAAAAGGCAGGATATAAACTGAATGAATGAATGAAAGCACAGGTGCTGTTTAGACAAACGTTGTGCCGGCAAAGGTTATGAGGCCAGGGAGAAATGGGTCAGGAGTGTGGAGCTCTGGCCACCTTTCCCCCCGAGACTGGCAGCTTCTACCAAGCGTGTGTGAGGCACATGTGGGCTTGAACCTCTGGCAGATGCCGGCTGCTTTTGCAGGGTGAGTGTCAGAGCCCCCAAAGAAGGCAGAGAGGAGAAAGCAGACAGGATGCAAATCGTCACATTCTTCGTGTTGGGAAAAGGGGCTCTTTCCTTGAGGGGTGCCCCTGGCTTCTTCCCACTCCTCTACTGATAACCGGGAGGGTCTGCAGGGTCCCCTCCAAGGCAGCTGTAGGGCAGGGAAAGGATGACAGGGCTAGATGAGCTGCTGGGTGCCCAAAACAAGCCACAAGGGACTCTGGGAGCTGGCAGAGCACACGCCTTGTGCGCACAGAAGCAGGCAGCTCGGCGCTGCAGCCTCCAGACCGGGCTGGGGGGCTCCTGTCTGAGCCTGAGGAGAGCTGCTGTCAGTCAGAGCAGGCACTATGGAGCGAGATGGGCCCATGGACTGACTCAGTAGACATAGCTTCCCGTATGCAGGTAGGGAACTCACATACACAGACCTATAAATGGCTTGGCATATTTATATTTTATATGTAATTATACATACATACATACATAATATGTAAAATGATATATCACATGCATGAATATAAATTATCATATTCAGTTCAGGTATTAAAATTAAATTTTAATATTTAACACTCCTGCTATACAATACAATAATGTGAATAATAATTTAGATTATGATCATTGTATTAATTATTAATTAGGAAATTAATAAATATTTTAATAATGCTTTTGAATCATTAAAATTATATATTTTTTAAAAATAAAAGAGTATTTTCCTTTTCCCCCTTTCTTCTCTTCTAAAATGCACTACAGTGAAGTTAGTACTGATACATCCACTTTCTGGAAATCTAAATTGGGCACCTTTTGCATTTATTTCTAGCATTCCTACCCCACCCTTCAGCCAAAGAAAAAGGCTACGAGAGCAGCTTACAGAGTCCCTGGTTTTGGGCTTACAATTTAAATAATGTGACTCAAAAGAACAAAAGAATCTGGAAGGAGGAGCAAAAAGAAGAGAAGGAAGGTATCAAGCAGTGGTTTTTAGTCTGAAGCCCTGTCAGTGGCCTTCCTGGCAGGAAAAGGCTGAGCAAGGCCAGTGTGGTGCTTCCTATGCGGGTCTCTTCTCGCCATGGTGCTCCTCTTGGGAGGCACAGAGAACATCTGGAGCGTGATCTGGCCCTTGGTGTCTCCAGTGTGTCACTCGGAAAGAGTTTCATACGAGCAGTTCACAGGAAACAAGCATGCCCGGTCACAAATGATGGGGCTTCACAGGACCATTGGAAACCGTTTCCTATGATAACGCTGCTGCGGTGCAGAGGACGAAATGCTCTTGCACAGAATGAAAAATCCCAGCACATCAAAAATGAGGTGTCAGGGAGAGGGCTAGTCTGCAAAGCTTCCCTGTGACCTTTTATTTATTTATTTATTAAAACATTTCTATGCCGCCCCATTCGCTGAAGCCTCGGGGTGGCTCACAACATAATATAATACAAAAATAACAATATAAAACTAACAATATAAAATAAATAACAGTATAAAAGAAGTCGCCCTGGCCAGATAAATACCACAAATTATGCAGTCGAGTTTCCCACATTTGGGGAAATCGCAGGGGTCAGCACACCCGGAGTGCAATGGAGGAGCCTCACCCTGGGAAAACCTCCTTCGTGATCAAGGTGTCTCCCCTGCCAGGTAAGTATTAGCTTTGCATGTGGTCAGGTTTTCTTGTCTTTAATTCCTGCAGCCCCCCACAGCCCAACGAAGCCCCAGCCAGAGGTGTTTTGCCATCGCAATGCACATTCAGGCTGCTTTGGACGCTCACCTGGTGTTCCATGCAGGTAAACACAGAGGAGCTTATTTCCAAGAACACTTGTATAGGCTCGGCTGTCGCGCCTTGTTCAAGGGGCAGGCAGAATTCAGTGACAGAGTTCAAAGCAGGAGTTACAAAGCTGGGCGCTCAGGGGGCACACGTTTGCAGAGTCTTGAGAAAATACGAGAGTGCTTGTGCAGGCACCGAGGAATCCCTGATTTGGGGGCTTGAGGCAGCCTCGTGATTC
Organism: Varanus komodoensis; assembly: GCF_004798865.1. NCBI lineage: Eukaryota > Metazoa > Chordata > Lepidosauria > Squamata > Varanidae > Varanus > Varanus komodoensis. Next base: position 3,653,119 of record NW_025335762.1, read on the forward strand.
TTATTCCAGAACCACAGAGTGGAAGCCTCAGTGCATGTGGAACTCCAGGGCTTCATCTTCCCCCTTTCTCTCCAACCCGAGGAGCTTGTGCCACTGGAAGTCCTACTGCCCGGACGGTGCAGCCAAACCAGCATTCCCATCTCCTGATGCGATCAGAATCAGTGCTTGCTAACTCGGGCAAGGCCCTTTCGCTAACACAGCAGGCGAGCTTAGGGTCCTGTTTCAGCCTGCAGTTTCAGCAGCAGCATTCCTACCTGCCAGGTTTCTGTGCGAGTCTCCGGCTGGAGCTCCACACAGAACTGTCCAGGGTCCTGCTTGAACCTACCGCAGAAACCCCACCTGACTGCAGGCTCCGGGAGGAGAAACAGGCTGGCCAGGCCTGGCAGCTGGGTGGGAAGGTGGGTGGGATGCGCCAGCGCTGTCTGTTGGCTGGTCTGGGAAGCTGGAGGGGCACCGCCGTCCTGTGTCCATGCAGTCCGTTTGCCTGCTCTTTGGGACCACTGCCTGGCTGGAGAAGCGGTGCTGTTAGGCAGACTCTCTGCTGCTGATTTGATGAGGATGCAGGTGTTGCATTCACACCCTGCCTTTCCTCGTCTTGCAAGCAAAGCAAGCAATTCACACTGTCCTCCTCTCCATCTTATGCGCACAACAAGGTCGGTTAGCTGAGAGTCACCCAACCATCTCTGCATCACCCAGTGAGCTTCATGGCTGAATGGGGACTAGAACCCAAATCTTCAGGGTTCCAGGCCAGTACTTTCACCATGATACCCCACTGGCTCTCCAAAATAGTTTAAATGAAGCATTTAAGCACTCTTAGTAGTTTAAATATTGTTTGTTTATAATCCCGCTTTCAGCTCCAAAGGCTGAAAGCATGCAAACAGTTAAACAAGACTACCCTTCCTCACAGGCCTGCAGTCTAAAGACATACAGCACACAAGGAAAGAGGCATCAGGAGGGACGATGAAATGGTAGCTGCCTCTGCCTCTACTCCCTTCCACAACTCCTACTGTGGCTCCTCCTCCTTTTCTTGAGCGCCAATTGAAATTGGCCTTGAAAGCTGGAAGAGGAGAAACGGTACACTGTGGCTTCCCTTTTCCTTCCTTCTTGCCCTCCATGCTAGCATGACAGTCCAAGGTCCACAGCCCATAATTCTGAGCTGCTGGCCTGGAGGCCTAAAGGTGGCACTCTGAGTCAACCTGGGGGTTAGGACCCCTAGTGGGACAGGGTAAATGGGAGCAAATGCAGTCAGACCATACATTCCACTTACTTACAGCCAAGGATTAAGGGGAGAAGCCAGCGGTTACCTGGGAATAAATGTTGTGAACTCAGCTCTTCCCTTCTAAAGTGAATGGCAGAGCAGTAACAACTGACAAAGAAAAGGCAGAGGCGATCAATTCCTACTTCGCTTCAGTCCTCTCCCACAAGAGGAAGTTCAAGCTGAACGTGAGAGATGGCAGCCCAAGATTGACAGACAAATGGTCAAGGAATACCTAGGTGGAATAAACACTTTCACATCTCCAATGGACTCCATCCCCAAGTCATAAAAGAGCTAGTGGAAGACGTCTCAGAACCACTGGCTCTTCTCCATCTTTGGAGAAGAGCTAATGTTGTCCCTATCTTTAAAAAAAAAAAAGGTGTGGGTGGGAGAAGAGATAAACCTGGGAACTATTGACCAGTTAGTCCGACATCAATCCCTGGAAAAATTCTGGAGCAAATTATTAAAAAAATCCATCTGCAAGCATCTTGAAGAAAATGCAGAGATTAATACAAGCCAGCATGGATTTATCAAAAATAAATCCTGTCAGACTAATTTAATCTCATTTTTTGACTGGGTAACCTTCCAAATGAACAAAGGGAACACTGTGGACATAATCTACCTAGACTTTAGCAAAGCTTTTGACATAGTGCCACACGACAGTCTGATAAGCAAATTAGCAAAAACTGGACTAGATGGAAAACCATTAGGTGGATCCAAAACTGGCTGCTAAATCGGGCCCAAAGGGTGCTCATCAAGGGCACCTTCACAGATTGGGTGGCGGTAACTAGTGTGGTGCCACAGGGTTCCTGGGCCCAGTGCTCTTCAACATCTTTATTAATGATTTAGATGAGGAAGTACAAGGAAAGAGAATCACATTTGCTGATGATACAAAACTGGGCAGAATAGCAAACACCCTAGAAGACAGGATGAAGATCCAGGGTGATCTTGATAAACTTGAACACTGGGCTGAAAGCAACAGAATGAGATCCAATAAGGACAAGTGCCAAGTCCTCCACCTAGGAAAAAGAAGCCAAAGGCATCGATACAAGAAGGGGAATATGTGGCTCCACAGAACTGAACAAGAAAAAGATCTTGGAGTAATTGTGGCAACAGGCTAAACATGAGTCAACAATGTGATGCAGCCGCCAAAAGGGCAGATGCTATTTTGGGATGCATTAACAGAAGTATTACTTCCAAATCGTGAGAAGTAGTAGTTCCTCTATACTCCTCATTAGTCAGACCTCACCAGGAATACTGCGTCCAGTGCTGGGCACCAAAATTTCAGAAAGATGCAGGAAAATTAGAAAGAGCCCAGAGGATGGCAACAAAAATGATCCAGAGTTTGGAAACACTGCCCTGTGAGGAGAGACTGAGAGAACTGGGTATGGTCAGCCTTGAGAAGAGGAAACCGAGGGGGGACATGGTATCCCTCTAGAAGTACCTCAAAGGCTGTCACAAAAAGGAAGGTCAAGATCTCTTCTTGCTGAAGCCAGAGTGTAGGACACAGAATAATCAAGTCAAGTTGTGATGACCCAGATTCAGGCTGGACATCAGGAAAAGCTTCCTCACTGTCAGAGCAATACAGCAGAGGAACCAGCTGCCTGGAGAGGTGGTGGGCTCTCCCACACTAGAGACATGCAAAAAAGAAACTGGACAGGCATCTGAGTGGGGTGGTGTAAGTTGGTGTCCTGCAACAGCCGGGGGTTGGACCTGATGGCCTTCATGGCCCCTTCCAACTCAGCCATTCTGTGATTCTTGCCCTTAGGCTCCAAAACACCAGTCCCTTTGCAGTGCAGATCTTTACTGGCACTTCGCAGCTACAAGGTAATGTAACTAAAAATGTTCTAGTAAGCTGAATGGTAAGCCCCTGCTCATGTCAAGAGTGTGGAACCCAAACTGAGCCCCCCCCCCCCCCCCCAATCCTCCCTTTTCAATAATGCTGCACAACTCCTCTTGGTTGAAGAGTCAGGGGCTTGAACGTCTCTCTCTCCTCCCTTTCTTGGACCCCTCCTGTCTCCTCCAAAACACTCTGCTCTCCTGGCTGGCAAGGGAGCCTGCGGGCAAGGACCTTGCAGGCCTTCACAGGCCTCTGCCTTGGAGTTTCCAAAACGCCCATCGCAGAGCCTTCAGGGTCTTCTTCTTCAGAATCTAGTCCATGATGATTCTGGGATGCCCTCCCCTGAAGAGAGGTGGTCTAGTTTACACACCACAATAAACCTCATTGAACATGGTGGGGGGGGCGGTCTTCTTGAGTAAGCATTGCACAAAAGGATCCCATGTTGCAGGCTTGGAGTGTGGCTGCAGCCCAGATCTTGAAAGACTGGAGATGACGGGTGCAGCTGTTGCTCTGATGGCCAGCAGGTGGCTCCCTTTCTTTCCCTAGCATGCTCTTTCTTTAGAGGGAAAGACCCTGCAAGCTCTGGTGATGGTGAGTGGACACTGTGGGTGAACGTGGGAGTCATCTGCATAATAGGACTGGGCCTCCTGCGTGAAAGGAGAACACAAGAAGAGTTCTGCTGGTGCAGATGAAGCCTGTCCACTCAGTGACCCACCAGCTGCTCCTGTGGAAAACCCACAAGGAGACACAATCGCAAAAGTGCTGTCTCACCCATGATCCCCAGCAACTGGTGTGCATAGGAATCCTGCCTTGGAAAGTGGAGGCAGCCTATAGCCGTTATGACTTGTGGCCATGGATAGTCCTTGATCTTGTCCTATTCCCCTTTAGAAGCCATTTGAAGGAAATCTAGTGTGATGTTTACTGAGTGCCGTCTCTTCCTCGCACATCACAGAGGTTGGTGACCCACTGGGGTGCCTTATTCACTGCAGTTTTCATTCTGAGCTTTATAGGAACTGTCCACGGTGCTGAATCCCCCAATAGTTTCACCATCATGGAGCACCATGGGAACCTACGGCAGCCCTTCAGCTTGGCTGGACCCCTTTGTTCTCTGTTTACCTCGTTCTGAAATGAACGCAATCACTAACGTTGGGGTGCCACTGGTAGTAGTGGTGTGGACCCACCTATCTGGAAACTGAGGTGCAGGACCATGGACAGCTCCTTCAAAGCCAGTCTAAAGCCCAGGTTGGCCACATGGCCCTGCTGACGTAGGAGCCAGCAGCCTTCACTGCCGATTCCATGCGTTCCTCCTCAGGAGGTGGGTAACAGCGCTTGCCATTGTATTGTCCCCGGGTTGAAATGAGGACAGGGTTTGGCCTGCTCCTCACCCGTGGCTCCATCGGGTTGCCTCTCAGTGCCATGCCTTTTTGTGTGAAAGCCTGCGAGACTGCGACAGCATTGTGCTTCGACACACATGCCCCACCTCGAGGTTGAGCAGCTCAAGTTTCGACGGAGTCTTCAGTTACACCATTCACAGAAGGCGATTGACTCGCGGGGGCATTGTGCAAAGGACTGGAGGGTCTGTTGCATAATGCAGCCGCGTCAGGTCAGCTCCACGCAGTCCTCATCGGTCTCACGGAACAAGGAGGGAATGGGAATTGGGCAGAAGGCAGGCCCTCCACCAGGGGCAGGGTGTCATTTCCTCACCCGTCACCCACGGGTCTTTGGACGTCTTTGCACATTCTCACATTGCCTCGGTTTCCCTACTGCCGCACCTTTGGTGGCCCATGGATGCTAATCCGCAAGAGACCCTGTCCTGTCTTCCCGCTGCCTTTTTGGTTTTCCGATCTGATTCCACCCAAAGCTTTTCAAGCGCGTCTCAAGGGAAAAAAGAAAAGCACACAGTGGCTAGAAGGATTTGGCATACAAGGAAGTCTGTCAGGACGCTGTGTTTTCGGTCCAACGAAGGATTCTGGATTCCCCCGGACGGTTGCATCTTTAATCCCCTTGCATCTTCATCGCAAGGCCTCATTGGCAGCTTGCCGTCCCTAACTAGGAAAGAATCCCGCTATTGAGGTCAAGTCCCTCCACACCTTTTGTCCTTTGCTTTTCAGAAGCAGAGGCTCCCGGTGCCCAGTTCACGCCGGGTGCTCTTGTAACTTCCTGATGAAGATGCAGCGACGACGTCGAGAACTGCAACTGCGCAGGCTGCCCTTGCCAAAGACTCAGGGAAAGGGGGCAGACAGGCTTGAAAACGTAGCGGTGGCCCTGTGTGTGTGTTGTTGTTGGTGCAAAGCAGCACCTGGACTGCAGGAGCCGCGGAGGGGGAGTGTGCGAACTCTCCCTGGAGCAGTGTGCATCCGCAGTGAAATCTCCCCGGTCACTTCCCCAGACGGCTCTCCTGATGCAACCAGCAACCTTGGGAATTTTTTTTAATCATGGTTAAGGGAACGGGAGGTATAATAGGGGGGAAATCCCCCATTTCCCATGCTCTGGATGTTGCTTCCCCTTTTATGTTGCACGTGTGTGTGTCTGTGTGCACGCGCACATGTGTATGAGAACTGCAGAGTCCTAGCAAGGAGGGGAAGCTGCGTCTCCTTTTTTAAAAAGTTCATATATGGAAGCAGTGTTTCATCTGCTGCCCTGGGAATTTGGGAGAGCTGGGTTCTAGTCCCCACTCGGACACAAAGCCCGCAGCCTCGCCTACCCTTCGGCCAACGCTACAAGTGTGTCAGGATCCCTCTGGGGGGGACAAGAGGAGCGCCAGCTGCTGCAGGGCTGAAGTTTCAGCCTGAAAGTGCAAGCGAAACCTGGCCTCAGCGAGCAGAATGGAAGCCAGATGAAGCTGGCGGGTGCAGGCTGGACCCTTGGATCTTGCCTTTGGAACCCTGAATCTCTGGGCTGGCCATCCCCCCCTGCACCCACAGGCACTGCATGCAATCAAAGGACAGAGGCCCAGAGGATCTTCCGGGATCTGATCGCCCTGGACGGCTGCTTTTTTTTTTTTGCTCATATGTCTCTTCTTCCTATCGCACTGCCCGGAATATTTCTGTCTGAGAGTTCGTTCTGAAATCAAATTCCCTGCACTCCGCTCCACGCACCTCTGCTTGCATGTCCTCGGAGACAGGGTCGTTGCAAGCTGTGTGCACAGAGAAACTGTAGAGCCCGGTGAATCGGCATGTGCCTTTTTCGTATCTGAGCCCTGGAGTGTGTCAGCAACTAGCACCAACCCCAGAAATCACCCAGCTAATCAGAGTCAGACTGGTGTGTTACTTCTCTGATCAAGATGGATGAGAAGAAGAAGTCCAAAAGAGTGGACATGGAGGGAGGGGGAGAGAGAGAGCTTAATGTGCTAAATGGAAACAGAAATGTGTATGATTGCGAAGGGGGGCAGCGATGGCTTGGCTTATTAAAGTCTTTAGAACATGGCTAAGTTTCTTTATGTGATTTGCCTCCTTAAAGAGCATCTGCCTCTTATTAATGCAGTTCGGAGAACACGACAATCTTCTCTTTGATCTATCTTTACCATGTTGCCAGCAAATGGAGGAATGCGAGGGTGCAGGGCAAAGGTTATTTCGATCACACCATCAGAACTGTGCCAGGACAGCTGGGGAGGGTGCCTGGGAAAGCAGAAGAGAAATAGAGGGAAGGAAGCTAATAGCCACGAATTGTTTCCCGGACAGGTTAGAAGGCACTGAGCTTTGGAGACCTTTTTGCCTTCTGTGGTCTTGGCAAGGTCAGCCATTCTTCAAATCTTTCATCAGCGCTTTTCTGCTGTTGCAAACTCAAGCATCCCTTTCAAAGTTTCTAGCTCTCATTGTCCATGGAAGGATTGCCACTTAAGCAGTGCCAATGAGAAGTATGTGGAATTCACTGCCATAGGAAGTGGTGATGGCCACCCATGTAGATGGCTTTAAAGAGGATCGGACAAATACATGGAGGAGGAGGCTATCCTGGCTACTAGTCTTGCTGGCTACGGGCAGCCTCCTTTGGCATGCCTGCATACCCCAGTTGCTGAGGAGCTGGGCAGGAGGAGGTCTTGCGCCCACCCTGCTTCAGCAATCCTGTGGGCAGCTGGTTTGCCACTGTGTGTACAGAGGGCTGGACTAGATGGGCCTCTGGCCTGATCCAGCAGAGCCTTTCTGTGTTCTTATGTTCATTGCTTGCCCCCACTTTCCAAAATGGCAAGATGGTAATTTTTGGAGTGTTAAACTGGGATGCTGGACAGCTGGGCTCTAGTCTCCACTTCGCTATGAAGCTCACGGAATAACTTTGGATCATTCACTGATTCTCAGCTGCACCCATCTTGCAGGGTTGTTGTGAGAAAAAATGCAGAGGACGAAGACCCTGTAAGCTGCCTTGATTTCCTTACTAGAACCAGAAGTGAACAGTATAAATACAACGATGATGACAACGGCAAACAGAAGAGCGCATAGATTTACACAGAACTTGCACAGGCTAATTTAATTCACATGCAACGGTTTATATAGAAATACAGCACAGATGTCACCATCAAAGGACCACTGTGACTGGGAGGCTGTGCAGGCCCAGGGGCTAAATATTTGGGGGTAGCTTCAAGGTGAGAACCGCTCTTGCTTCCATGGCTGTTTCAACTGGCCAGCCTTTCAAATACAGGACACTGGAAAAAGGAGCATGTCCTTTAACAGCCCTTCAAAGCGAGGACTGCCCTGTGTAAAGCAGGGCACCTGGCCTCCCGATTTCAGCTGAGTTACCTTTTAAATGGCACTGCTCCTGCAATGCGTTCAAGCTGTTCCATTTGGTTCCGTGATTGTCCCAATGCCGTTGGGTTTTGATCTTGCTCTTAGTATTGCTAGCTGTCCTGAGCGTCATCTTGGTGTTGGCCTCTATCTTCGTCATCATGGCCTGTCTCTTTGTCATTAGGTGAGCAAGGTTTGCCCGGCAAAGCAGGGTCAGCTGGGTGGGCCGACTCCGCTTTTCGGATTTTGGAAGAGAAGGACGTGGCCTCTTCAGGGTTCCCATTGCAAGAAGTCAATCTGTGCTTCTATTAAGAAGCCGCTTCAGTGTTGTTATTCTTGGGGGCGAGAGGTCAGTTGCTGCTGCATGGAAATAATATTTCAGTCTCTACAGGAAACAGACAAGGTACATGGGGTGTGTTCCTAATAAAGGATCTCATCAAGCAGAAGTTCATATGGAATTCAAATTAGGGTTACCATGATATAATATCATGTATTGTTGCTTTCACTTTTGTCCCAGGTCAGGACAAGAAAGGCTAGGACAAAATTATTGTCCTGATTGTCTTCACAAGAACCTTGGAAGTACATTATGCTTGAATAGGGTGATTGGTCCCCAGTTCCCCGGTGGTCTTCACGGCTGAAGGACCATTTGCCTCCGGGGCTCTGCCGTTGCCCAAATCTAATGCTCTGCTCACAAAGCCACATTCTCTTGTCAATCAAAAAGTCCAGTTTCACTGAAAATTTGGTCCAAAGGACCTCCATTTTCATAAATAAATGCCAGTTTGCCTGTTGAACTGTAGCAGCAGAAATGCAAAGGAGACGTTTATTGATCAGATATATGTCCTCCATTCAGCCATATGTGAATTTTTAACCCTGTCCTCAAGAGGACCTTCTTTCTCTTTGAAGTATGTACCAGGTGATCAAGATGTTCCAAGGTGTTTTGGATGGAGAAAGCAGTTTTCCTTAATATTTCAAAGCATTGTATTGTAACAATGCTGTTCTTTTTTGGGGGAAAGGGGGGAGAGGAACAATTAGTCTTTTCATGTATTTTTTTCAGGAGGGGGATATGGGTAAAATGATGTGAAATTATAAAAAGAAGCTTTTTAATGCATGGATGTGAAAATTGGACTCCCTTGGTTTGTATGGCAGGGGATTTTTATTAAGGCATCCAGAATCCTTTGGCTGGTCGTGACAAATGGCTCATTCCTCTGTGCCAATCATGCTTATCCTCTGAGAATGCTTGCACTTTTTTGGTGACGTGTACAGTGCTTGGGAGGGCCTGACAGGTTGGTTGTATCCTCAGGGATGCTGCCTGATGATCTACATCACTTTTTCAGCATCAGGGGTCTTTGCTGGCCATGTGTCCTACTTTATACAGGACAATTCTCCTTTGGGCAGCTGTCCCTGCTAGTCCAAGTCTTGGTCTAAAGATAAAGATGCCTAAGAAGTGAGAACAGGCAAACCATGCATCTTTAGATATACATGGACGTCCACAATTCTTATGCAAATTCATATTTTATTTGTGTTGCATGTCCTCTAAAGGGCAACTCTAGGTTGAATGCATGTCAACATCTGGACCATCAAATTATGACTGCTATTTATAACTTCAGAAAGACTTCAGGAGGTTGCAAATGATTTTAGGTAAGATTTATTTTGGTCCGTATTTCAAAGTGAACAAACCTGCTTTGAACCTTCCAGACTAATGTGTGGATTAGAAAGCAGTCATCCCGTATGTTTCACAGTTTTCCAGATTTTCTGGTGGAGCTCTCAGCTCACAAAAAGATATCAACATGTCGATGTTCAAATGCATATTTTAGGGTAAGATCAGTTCAAAATCTATATTTAGAGAAATAACATTTCAGAAGGTTCCATGAACTAGAAGAAAGGCAAACAATAAAATGTTTCAGTCTCTTATGACAGCATTACCTGGCTGGGGCTGCCTTCCTGGACTTACCACCCTCCAAAAGTTTTGGACTACAGCACCCAGCATCCTGACCATTAGGCATGTTGACTCACAGGAGATGGTCATGGAGCAGAATCCTGCATTAGAGGGCACAGAGGTGTTTAAATCAGGAAGAGACTTCAAGCGGATTCATTTCGATGCGCTTGGATCACAAAGCATGGGTGCCTCCTTTAATTAATTGATGTATTTATTCAACTTCTATTCTTCATTAATTAGTCCAAAGGACTCTCTAATCTTTTATCTAGATCAGATGGGTGGGAAAGAACTCCTGCGGGCTTGATGACTCTCCGGTCCCTTTCCACAGTCTTTTCAACGCACTTGACATTTGGCAGGACCGGGATGGAGAAGCTTCTCGATGTTTGTATAAAGGGCTTGGCCAGAATTTTTCATATTGTCCTTTCCTGTGAGCCGCATTCAGTTGGCACGAAGTCCCACTTCCTCCTTAAGGGCAGTGTGCCCCTTAACCTTGCCAGTGTCCCTCCAGAGGTTCAAAGGGTGGATCTACCCCGAGTCCCTTCCTCTGATGGAGCAATGAAGCATCTGTCATCCCAGGTCCCATCTGGCTGAGGGTTAACTCTGTCATGGCAAGCAAATGCTATGATGGATCCCCAGATTCTATGGTTTTTGGCCAGTCCAGGAAACTGGATTGGAACGAACTTGGTTTTGAGCTCAGCTTCCTCCACCACACCTTCTCTAAACCCAGCACCCTCCAAATATGATGGGAGTTGTAGTTCATAGAGCAACCATTTGAGGGAACTGCTTCAGTGCAAAGCTTTCCTTTTCAGCGCTGGTAAACTAAGTGAATATTCCAAAATGGATGACCCTTGACAAACCTAAACACGTGTTCTTTCAAGCCTTCGAGATTTGTGTGTGTTTAAAAATAGAAAAAGAACCCATTGCACCCATGACACACAAACCAGCATAAAAAGATTTCGCTCCCTGTTTGCTGGAGGTTTGCATTCAGACTCTCGACTTTCAAAAGAGACTGAGATGATCCGTAGCCAGACGGCCCTTTGCAGGTGCCCTTCTTTGAGGATTTTCTTTGAGGTTCAAAAGAACTCCATGAAACTATTAGCATGTAAGGTCTGGAACATGTTATCCCATCCATGTTTCATTATAGAGGAAGAAAACTGTGAAAGGCAGGAGGCTGTCATTTGGGGATAATTTTATTGGGCAGATTTTGACAGTGTTCTAGAAGGACTAGACTGTACATCTACTTATATATAAATTGCACAACAGAATATGTGGTGAAGGAGACCAGTTACTCCAAGAGATGGGATGAAGAGCTGCACTTTGTTAGAAAAAAACATACAAATATTAGTATGGAATCATGAAACAATTACAACGATGGTGGGATAGACATGTGATGGAATTTTTTGGCTTGAAACTTTGCAAACCCTGACAAGACCAAGATAGATGAATCTATCTATCATTCATGAGATAAGACTTTTTAGACTGCTGGAGAACTCCCTGCCATCGGAAATTTAGCTCTCTTCACCTGATCTGGTTTGACATGGATTTTAATGTCTCTTTACATAAACTTTTACTGATTATTTTGAAACTAGTTCAGGATTTTAAAATGAACATTTTTGAATTGCTGCTGCTTGTTATTTCTGTTTGCTTGAGATGGTGTGTGTGTGTGTGTGTCCTGATGATGTTTTGTTAATTATGGTTGCCTAGTGAAGTGCAGTGCAAAAGGTGAAGGGGATGGCAGAGGTTGGATGGCTGAATGGAGTCATTGGGGGGGGGGGTTGGGTGGACTCCAGGGGATGGTGGAGGACAGGAAGGCCTGCAGGAATGTTGTCCATGCAGTCATGATGGGTTGGGCATGACTTTGTGACTAAACAATGTGTGAACTGCCTTGAGAGCATTGCATGACTCTTAAATGAAGCTTGCAACTACTATCAACAAATCAGTGCACAGGTGGAAATAGGGGAAGCAACTGAGCAGGACAATACAAAGTATGACCTTTTTAGAGCATTTGCTGTGCAGAAGCTCCTAAATGACATCTCCCATCGGATCCAGGAGCATTGCAGAAGACTTGCTCCTTGTGGAGGAGAAAACCTCTAGAACTGGTTGAGCTGGATCCACGCAACCGCCTGGAGTTTTGGACTCTTCTTGGCTATGGAACTGTCACGATGGATACCTGAACTTCAGAGTTGACCGTTACTGGATATGATGCTCATCCAGACCTGGATGGTGGGTGTCCAAGGGCTGCTTGAGCACCCTGGTGGCTTTGCACCTGCTGGGTAGAATGCTGGAAGGTGAGAAGGTGCAGCTCTGTGTCAGCCCGCCTTGATGGGCAAGGCAGTGATGCTGACTGCAGAGGATGGCATCGTGTCCAGTCACTGGGAAGGCACCAGCTTGGGAGAGGACGGAAAGAGACCGTACCTTCAGGTGGAGCCCTGGCAGCCCTTCCAAGAGAGTGCCATTTTCCGTCTGGTCCCCTTAACAAGGAGAGAGATAAAATAAACAATATCCAGGAGCAGGTCAAGGTTTACCCTTCATTTCTTTATTGCTTCTAACTTTGAAACTGTTGAATACTTTGAGTTGCACTGGATGGGAATTGGAGCACCAAACAATGGTGGTCCTGAAAAGAGTAGAAAAGGTGGCCCTCAAGGAGCAAAACAAATCTTTTCCCCCATTGTTTTCTGCAGTCAGTCCAAGTGCCAAATGGTTTCTCTTTGCTTTCCTGCATTAGCCTTTGGTTTGGGAGGTGGGGGCGAGAAAGAAAAAGATAGGGAGAAGCAGGAAGGGTGAGGGCCAGGAAAATCTGAGGCAGTTTTCTTCTTGTTACACAACAAAGCTAAAAAAGAGGAGAACAGCAGACAGGCATTCCAGTTCTTAGCCACGTCTGATCACCCACTTTTTCAAGTATTAACTGAGAAAGATGTATTCGTTTATTTAATTAGCAAATATTAATGTCCCACTCCTCTGTCCTTTGCAGGATGGGAGAGTCAGCATGACAATAAGGCGGGGCAAGTGATGAAACTACCAAACACAATGCAAAAGAACAGCAGGATAGAGCAAGCCAAGGAAGCTGCGGAGGACGCCTCCCCCAAAGTCAAAGCGCGGTCCCTTTGAGCTGCAGGGGGATCCCTGCACTGGCTCTCCGGCAGGGATTCCTCCTCCAGACTTCGTGGGTTCCTCAGAAGCAGGGGTGGCCTCCACGTCTCGCCCACTGGAGGCATCCCCACCCATTGGCCTTCCTCAGCCCGTCAAATATTTTCCTGCAGGTGGCTCATGGCCTTTATAAGCCATCAGCCACATGTGTAACTGAAGACCTCATGCAGTAGCAAAGCCCGAGTCCAACGCGCGTGCCTCTGCACGGTGGGCTGCTGTAGCGCCCAGAATTCCTATATGAATTCCTTTATTTAAATGTCATTTTAATCGTTAACAATATTTTCTGGCCAGGGTGACTTCTTTTATATTTCATATTTTTTATTTATTTTATATTGTTAATTTTAATTTTATATTGTTATGTTTGTATTTTATTGTATTTTATTGTGTTGCAAGCCGCCCCGAGGCTTCGGCAAGGGGCGGCATAGAAATGTTCTAATAAATAAATGAATAAATAAAATGTGGATGTGCTTCACAGTCATGCTTGCCAGTACAGAGAAATGGCAAAGCGGGGTGCTGCTGTGGAAGGCTTGGCGGGGATCATTGGACACCCCTAGACCTGTTTGACACCCTTATTCTCCTGGTTCTAAAGCAGGGGCCTTTCTGAACCCAGCAGGGGCTTCTGGGGCCTTTGGCGTGCAGAATGGGTGGCTCGCCACCGAGCTATGTCTCTGCAAAGAAGTTCTGCCCGCAACAGGACAGGCTTTAGCAGCCCAATATTGACCAGCTTGGCTGTGGCGCCTCTTCTGGGTTGGGCAGAGGAAGGTCTTTCCCATCTCTGCCACCTGCACGTTTGAGCTGGGTTCAGACGCAGGCCATGACATGCTTCTCTCTACCCCTTTTGCATCTGTCTCTTCCTCCTGGCTCCTTCTCCAGCCTCTTCTGTCTCCTCCCCGCTTGGCCTTCCTCTCAATAGTCAGCCATCATGTTGGGACAGCTGAGCACAAACTGTCCCCTTTGGGCAGTTTTCAGCCCCCCCATCCACCTTGAGAGTCCTTTTTATGAGTAGCTCTTGTACTTACATACATTTTGGGTTTCCAGTGCCTCCCTTTGGTGTGAGGCACTGCTGGTTTGGTTGTGTCAGTGATAGCATTTGGTTAGTTGAACTGGAACTGAGAGGGGTGATGGTGCTGAAATGGTTGCTGGACATCAAAGATCCTTGTAGTCCATCAGTCCAAGAAAGCCTCAGCTATTGGGTGGTATAGACTTTAAATAACAGTAATAGTAACATTTGTTTGCACAGTGGCCAATCAGGTACCTCCTGGCAGTCCAAAGGCAGGACACGGGCATGTTCTACTGTTCACAGGGGCCATTGTCTCTGATCCTGGAGGCAGTGTGAACAGTGCCTCGCCGAAGGAGCCACATTTCCTCCCCGGACTTTCCTGCATCGTGCTACGAGTCGAAAGTGAATGGGATCCAATTGGCAGCGTTATCGCTGGATGCATGCAAGGGTTGCCCGAGGTGCCCCCAGAAGTTGTTTAGGCCTGTCATGGCAGAGAGGGTGAAGACTTATGTGACCCCCAGGTGCCAGCTCGCTTTGCAGTAAAAATATTTGCACCTTCACCCTGTTGATCATTTTGTACAGCTGCCAATAGCTCCCACGTTTCTGTCCAAGCCCCCTTTAAAGTCATCACTACATCGTGTGGCTGCAGTTCCATAGTCCAAATAGGCTGTGTGAACTCCTTCCTTTTATTCATCCTGAAATTCCCTTTATCCCTCTTGACGGGTTCAGTTCCTTGCGGGACAGGTGCCTGCCCCGAGATGCTTGCTTTCTAAAGTTCAGCTACTACAGAGGAAGGGAGGTAAACAGGGAAGGCATAGAGCAAGGGTGCGGAACCAGCGGCCCACGGGCAGACGAGACCCATGCGGCCTCCTGGCCCAGCTCACAACGGGCTTAGGGCATCTCTCACCTTTTTGATGGGAGATGGCTTGGCTGAGGGCAGCTGCCTCTGCATGGTGACGGAGGAGACGCAGCGGCTGAGAGAGCAAGGAGGAGAGCAAAGGTAACTCTTTGGCTGTGACTATCCTCACTGTCGGCAGGCAGCTCCAGAGGGGCTTCCCTGCTGCAGTGTCAGAATACAATTCCCATCAACCGCAGGCATTTGCCACAGGGGATGATGGAAGTTGTAGCCCAGCACACCTGAGAGCTTGGAGAAAGCTGCAGTTCGGTAGGGGAACTAGGGGATGTTGCTCCGTGCTCCAGGAATGTCCAGGCGCTTGTTTCCAAACGCTTCCTGGCTGTTTTGCTTCTTTCAAAGGACAGTCTATGCTGCAATAAGAGTGAAAATAGTTTGGTTTTGTTTAAAAAAGAAGGCAGAGACTTAACGCAGGCCATTTTTCTTTAATGTTATCTCAGAAGGAATCCACCATACTCTTTATAATGTTATGCATCTTTTTTAATTATAAAAATAAGCAGAGCAAAGAACTTGCACCTTTTCTCATTGCTGAGACAGGTTTCCAATAATCTTTATATGAACACATGGAGCTGTTTTCTTTTTTCTTTTTTTAGAAAAATGCAATTTAATAAATAAATAATGACATATACCAGATATGCTCACTGTTTATTCCAGTACTTGGCAAAAATTAAATTATAAATACATACACTATATATATATAGGTATGTATAGAAATGGCACAAATTATCTAAAGTGCGAATAAAATCACAATTAAATCATGCTTTTTTAAGACAAGCCAACCCCCAGCTTGGGGAGGGACTCTTCAATATTATAAGGCCAAAATATATTTAAGAGCAGAAGAATGAACTTTGATCATGTCTTACTTGGCGAGATCCCCATTTTGCATCAAAAGGCTACCGAGTTGTTCCAGTTATGTTACCGATTTCCCATAGGCGTATAAAAATGTGTCAAATCCATACCAGGCTATAGCGTTCCCTCTGCCATTGAGCATACAGTGCAGGGAACATAAGGAATTGTATTCCCCTGTCCGGTTTCAGAATTTTCCTGACCCCTTTTCCTTGTTCCGTACAAGTTGCTTCATGGCGTCTTTGAGGAACGCAAGGTATGGGGCTGCAATCACAAAAACGGAGACCGGGGGGAATTGATTTCACCGCTTCCCTAACACAGATCAATCTGATGCCCTCCAGGTGTTTTGGACTCCAGCTCCTACCATCTGCCACAATTGACAATGATGGCAGGTGCTGATGGGAGTTGTAGTACAAAGCACTTGAAGGACGCCAGGCTGGAGAAAGCTGTCTTAAGACCATACTGTTCCAAGAAGCTGAGATGGGGGAGAATCGAGTTCCTCCCAGGCTCGCCTGAATGGGGGCCACGGTGATCCCCCCTCCTATAGATGGGGCTATCCCCAGGAACAAAAAACCCACTTTCCCATGGAACTAAATGGCAAGAATTGTATTGATTTCAGTGGAGCCGGGAACATGTGACCTCTAACTCCCACAGATTAACACGTGGAATTTGGGGGAATCCCTGCGATGGGGAACACCTTAAAACATAACGCAAGGTCCCACAATGTGGTATAACAGACTTGCCGAAGAAGTCGTTTCCCTAGAATTCCAGCATATACTTGAGATCTGGGACTCCATCAGGGTTCTGTACCAGTGGCCTGAACTGAGCAATGCAGGCTTTTGGTTCGGTTCCACAGGATACTAAGCACCTCCCAAGCACGGGGCCCCCAAGAGTCCCCAAACCCACCCACTTGCCAGCATCAGTTTTCAAGCACCTTAGAAAGGACGCAGTTCTACAAAGCAGGCATCTGGTTATACATGGATTATAAGGTAATGACCCTCGGCATCACGTCAAGACAGATCTCAACTGCATAACACAGAGTATTAAAATCCTGCCATTAATGCTTTGTTTCCTGCCCCGCCACCTTCTGTGGCTTATATAATTCTACAACTTTGGGGGGCAACATACATTCAAATGACGGCAGCAGCCGCGGCAGGGCTGCTCCCAGCTTGAAATCTATGAACAGTAGGATACTGCTTAAAGGCTTTGTGGTAAACATTCTATTGCTTTTTATAGTTTTCCATGAGTGGTGTACGTCCAAGACAGTCTCCAGCGCCACTCCTCGCTTCACTCGCAGGCGAGTGGGCTGTTCAGCCGGTGGGCGCTGGAGTGTCCTTAACTGAGCAGGCTCGGAATGTACACAGAACAGGTCCCTAATGATTTCCACGGCGTGCCAAAAGGTTTCTCGAGGTGGGGACAAGCTGTGCCCCAGGGTGGGGCCCAAAAACATCATTCCACGTTGGAAAGTGCAATAGATAAAGTGCCAGTATATAAAGGCCAGCCTGCACCCCAGCAGCTGCACAAGGGGGTCTAAGCAAACAACTTTTCACCCAGTGTACAAGCAGAGCTACCTGCCTTCTCCTGGGACAAACATCTAGTCCAGAATGTTTGACATGCACTGGCGGGGTCCCTGCAAGGATGCAGAGGCTGTTCCAGATTCTTTCTCCAGGGATCGGATCCGGGACCTTCCACATGGAAAGCAGGTGGCTGCTGCTACAGCACACCGAGTGCGGAAATGCACCATCTTGGACTGCAGAGGTGGGCAATTACCTCTTTAACATTCCCTGCATGTAGAAAATCAGCAGCAGGAAGATGTGTTCGACCTCAGCCATCTCCCTCACTGGCTAACTTTCTATCTGTATTGAGGGTGTCCATTTACATATTCCCCCCCACACAAACAATAGGGAAAAAGGGGACACTGGATTGCATCAAATGTGCATATATCGATTTGTATGTTCAGATGCAATTTGAGAAATCATAAGTATAATTTAAATAGAAACACAATACATCTCACCATAGTGCAGAAGACTGGCCAGATCAACTGTACAGTTGCTCAGTCTGCTGTCCAGGTTCTACCTGCAGATAGGCGAATTGCTCCTCCTCCTTAAAGCCTTAGATCTTTAAACTGGACTTGAAGACAGCAGTCTTCAAAGGGAGGGCATCTTCCAACAGCGGACTGCCCTGTAATAGCTCTTTAAACAGAGGACAGTTCTCTGTAAAGCGGGGCAGGGTGTCCCCCAAGTACATTCCAGGAAGTGTTTCCCCAGGCCCAAGTTTCACTGGCACCTGCTGCAGATGCTGCCTAGAACTGGGCTGCAGAGAAGCACCCACCATGTTAAATTTCCCATAATGCCCCAGAGCTCCCGGTCAGCTCCCAGGAGTCTGTTTCAGGTCCCTTGGAAGTCCAACTAGGGTGAGGACTTCTGTCAGGGAAACCCTCACTTGGCACTTTGCTGCAGTGGGGGTGGTGGGGGGAGGAGGTTTGACCCTGGAGCTGCCCTGAGTTTTGCTGTTAGTCTCAATACAGCATTCAAAGGAACATTAACTATGACATTTCAAAGGCCGCTGAACTGAAGGGCTGGATCAAGACTGAGTCAGTTAAACCCGGTTCCTGCTGAAATCAATGGGACTTACATCACTGCTAACTTCTCCCACTCATTTCAAGGTTACTGGGGCTGAGCTGAATCTGTTTGGATCCCACCAAATGGAAATAGCAGTTAAGGCAAGTCTGTTGGATTGTTCTGCTGCTTTTGGGCACACCACACATGGTCTGGATTGTCGAAGCCCCTTTCTGGGGCTGCATTTGGTTTTGGAGAGGCTTCCAGAGGGGGAGTGCAAGAGCCAAAGGCGAAGAGGCTGGGGCCAGAAATGCAAGACAAATCAGTTCGTTTTAGTTGCCATCTCTTGCTGTCAGTAGCTAAACTTTAGGAGAAGTGTGCCAACCTTTTAGAATGGGGCAGAAAACTGCCAAAGGCCAGGAATGCACCAAACTGTTGGTGATCAAGAGAAAGGGGGCTGAGCCCATGGGAAGTGGGGCTCATGGGGGCGGGGGCCAGACAGACTCTGAAGGTTGGTCCTCAGCAGGACTGAATTTTGCACCTGGATGTGTCTTTTCTTCATTAAAACAGTCTTCCTAGATCAGTGGAGCTTTGACTCTGGGTTTTTATGGACAAATGTGGAAGGCAATCTTAAAGATGGCTTCCTTGGAAGAAAATCCCACTGAATGCAGTGGGGGTGACTCTCTAGGGGGAATCTTTGGGCTGCAGTCTCAGTCTCTTATGGACATTAGAACCAGGAATATCTGAAGCAAGGGTTGGGAACCTGCGACCCTTCAGCTGCTATAGAACTCCCATCAAGTTTAGCCAGGATGCCTGATAGCTGGGGATGATGTGCATCGTAGTCAAACATCTTCAGGCGGGGCACCCACCCCACATCTTGACCTCATGCTTTTAGCATACAGTTCCATGGGCTGGTATTTTTCCTAAAGCTAAAGTCTGGGTGGGGGAGCCAAACACAACTTAAATTTATAAAATCAATACGTAAGTTACAAAGTTGTGGCATTTTGCTTTAAAAAAGGGTAGGGGGAAAGCAGACTCTGTTGAAAGTGCTGCACAGTGTATTTGCACTGTGAAGACCTCGGGGCATGGCTCAGCCAAGGCTATTCGTAAGACGACTGCCCTAAAGCTTTGACTGGAAACACAGTACAGGAGGTCCTTTTGCTTCCTCTGAAGCATCGCGAAGGCTCCCCAGTGACCAGAATCCCCTCTAGAACTTTGCAGAGTCACATCCACTACCATGGGAGAGGACCCTGAGGAAAACAGGGCCCGGCACTCACTTAAAAGCGCAGCCCTTTTCTACCAAGGATGTGAGTCTGGCAAAGAGGGGCCAGCTAGCCCTGCTTCCTGTTGGTTTGCACAAAGGAGTGCTCCGTGGTGCAGTTGCCCACTTCCAGCCCGACACGGGATTGTCTCAGTAAGAAGCAGGACAATGCTTCTTTGGTGGTGGTGCTAGCAAACCTACACAATTTGTGACCCTCCAGCAATTTACAGCAGTCTTAGCATTGAACACAAACCACCTCCTGAAATTCTCTGCCATGTGCACAGGTTGTGGTGGGCAGAATCCTGTTAGCCGATGCAGCAACTGTCTTTTCTCTAAACTTGTGTTGTTCCTGGCATGCATGCAGCAATTCCAGGAGCAGCTGGTTCACCCTTTTGCACCCCTAACAAATCCTGGACTTTGCATTATCCCAGCAGTCACGGGTGGAAATGGAAGCTGCCATAAAAGAGATATAAATATGGCAGCAGATTTGGCAAAACGACCCTCTTTTGTGGGCTAGAGGAAAGAAAACTCTGGGGAATGATCTCAAAAACCTCTCCAGGGATTGTTTTCTCAGCTCCAGGACCGATGAAGCTGCTCTTTGTGATCGTCATGCAGACTGTGGCGGGGGGGGGGGGGGGGGGGGTGATGCTGTGTCACAAGCTGTGAAGACTTGCACTACAAGAAGAGTTCCGCTAGCCTCTCCTCCTGCTTATTACATTCGGCTAGGACTCAGATTTGGCATCCCAGAGAAACTGAAGGGAATCTCCGTCTTGAGAGAATTAAGACCACAACAGTGAAACCAAGAGTTGAGATAAGACATTCCTCTTTGTCCACAGTCAGCACCATTCCTAACATGAGTTCTGCTGACATGTATATGGTGTGCGACAGATGCAGGTTTTTTGCTGTGCCGTCATTATCTTTCTACCTAGGATGAGCAGAATTAAGTCTGTGCTATTCTCGTCAATGGTGTCTGAGCTACAGTACGGTGAAAGTTTGGTGTTTGCTGAAGAAGTGCTGAAATGATTGCTTTCAAAAACAAAAAGCCAAGATTCACTGGATTTCTTCCTGGGGAGGTGGTAGGGAGGGGGAGAAAAGGGGCCGCCTCCATTTCAGGAAGATAAGACATTAGCTTCCTATCCCTATCCAGACACCTAGTTCCATGCAGCTTGATTGAGGAGGGGGACAGAAAATCAAAAAGATACAAAGACCAGATTTCAGGGCCAGTCTATACATTCATACCAAGCATGTGGTATAGAGTTCCTGTAACACTTCAGACTGTAGAGACAAGATTGCTTGATGGGGTGAGCGAGGGGGCATTCCAAAACACCCTACAAGTGGAAAGCTGGAAAAGGGTCTAGTGAAGCTTTTGCAGCTATGCAAGCTTTAACGTATCTTTGCATGAGTTCTACCCAAATCAAGCATTTAGATCTGCAACTACCCCAGCCTCCCTGTAGTATAATCCAAGGAGGAGTATATCACATGCTCTTCTTGTTTTGATTTTTTGAATGTATAGATTGGCTCAGTGTTCTTCAAAATCAGCTACAGTACATTTCTGATGTGTAGTGAATGCTAAAGGAGGAAAAAAAAGAGTGAGCAATTTCCTACTTTGGTAGAGCTTGGATTCCCTACTCTTCCACCCTCTTGTGCCACATTACACACTTTCGGAGGAAGTACGTTTCATGTGGGACTGAGCAGTCCCCTCCCCCCGCAGATTCCTGAAATAGATTTTTAGCTTCTGAGGCTCAGGGAGACGCCTCCGACTGAAGTCTGCTCTGGGGTGCAGCTGGGCACAGTGATCCGTCTGCAGGAGGTGGAAGAGGCTGGCCATGTTTGGTCCAATTTTGGCCATCAAACTGTCTTTGATGGTTCCCACTGTCTCTTCGTCGCATTCCAATAAGCTCCTCACAAGCTTGTTGTAATATCTGCGTTAAGATAATTAGAGTTAGTGCCCATATTTCCTCCCACCAACAAAAATGGGAGCATTCGTAAGGCAAAAGACTTCACATGACCCAGATCAAGTAACCGGGGCAGAAGGTTTGCACTCAAGGAAGGGTGCATGATTTTTCCTGTGACAGCAATTGGAGCTGGGGGGTATTGCAAGATCACAACCGCCACAGCCAATATGGCCACACCATCTGGGGATGATGGGCACTGCAGTCCAGCCGATCTAGAGGTCAGGGGACGCTGCCTTAAGTGGGCCTAACTTGAAATCCAGCTGCCTAAGAATTCCGACCAGAGTTGCACCTGGGACAACAGGGCTGCTCCTCCATGGGGCATTCCCCTGGGGCTGCATCTGGAGGGCAGAGCCACGGGGATGGGGCCGTTCTTGTGTGTCTCTCTCCTGCGATCAACCCGGGCAGACAGCAGACGCAGGCAGCAGGGGAGGAGGAGCAGAATCGCCTAAGACGACTCGCAAAGTTTGCTCCCAAAGAGCCAGACGCTGGCGTCTTAAGAATCTGAAATATTTTTCCAGCCCCACAATAAGTGCTCCAGACATGCAAGACATCTTTCATTTAGAGAAAGGCAATGTTCACAAGCCAAGCTGAGAGAACCCCTTTTAGCACTGAATGTTAAATGTGTCAGCTCTGAAAGCGAACGAGAAAATGGGCAAGAGTCGATTTTAAATCCAATTACACTCTAGTCAATGAAGCTTTTTCATTTGGTTATGGACACAGGAAATGCAAAAGGCCACTGAGGAGCCTACACAACCGATCAAGGGCCTACGGGCCTGCATTTTTCACCTGGGGAACAGCTGCTGGGAATGCGGTTGAGAACAGGACTTCTGGCAGTATAAGGGGCTGAACTGGGAATCAAGGAGTTCCCACTCTGAATCTTGCCTCTCCCCAAAAGGCTGCTCTGGGGGGAAGGCAATCTCTTCAAGCCTTGCCCCCCCGCTCCATCTGCAAATAAGGGAGCTCCCATGCCTGTATATAGGCAGGGCCAAGTTTTTGGAACCAGCTAAAGCCTTATTTACCAGGCTTTTTTGGAATTCGCTTCTTTTCTTCAGAGGCATCCCCCGAACAGTTATTTCTCTATTACTGCTTTCCCCTATTCAGTCATAGTATTAGGTGTATTTTCATGTTCAGCTTGTACGATATCCTCCTTTTAGTGCTTGTGCCCTACTTCGGGATTTTTGTGTAAGCAAACATGGGTTACGATAGCGATGCATAGGAAGGATTTTGAAAGCTTGGAAGGGCTACGCAAAAAGCAAGCAAGAGTCTGATATACCCAGTTCTCCTTTGGGTCTATTTTGTTCTCCGCTCCCCACCCCATGGGTGCCCGATCGTCTGTGTGAAGCCTGCCTTGCTATTCCAACAGCGCTCTCAATAGAAAACAGAAGGGACATGGAAAATCCTACACATGGCTTTTTTGCTGCCCACACAGGGAGCTCCTGTGTAAACAAAAGAAAGACTTTTAGCAGTTGGAGGGGGTTTCTGGCATCCTTCCTTCTTGCTCCTTTACAGCTCAGGGTAGAGCTCCCGCTTTGCATGCATGTATTTAATTTATTACACCCTTTATAAAGTTGATTTATCTAGCCATTTTTACATTTTAAGACACAATGATCAAACCAGTAGAATTCCACCAAAACAAACAACAATATAAAAGGAATAAACACACCAGCACAGTATAAAATATATGAGGTCTTGAAAGGAAAACCGTTGTGCATGGGCCAAAATAATTAAATGCTAAAACATCCTTTTAAAAAAATAAGAATTGGGGTAAAAAGGAAAGTATCAACCTGGTGCCTAAAACGACGTAATGTGGGCACCAGGCAAGCTTCCCTTGGGAGGTTATTCCAGAGTTTGGGCGGGGGACATGGGGCCAACCCAAAAGCCCGCTCATGCTGCTGTTGTCTGAGCCATAGAATAAGGGGCACCTGAAGAAGGGGTTCCATACCTCAAGGTATGGGTAGACACATCTGGAAGGAGGCATCTCATCAGGAAGTCCCAAACTCTACCAAACTTTACAGGTCTATAAAGCACTATAAATTGGACCCCAGGATGAACTGGGGACCACTGCAGGTGAAGGAGGATTGGCATAATATGATTGCAATGCTGGAATTCTTGCACTAGCTGAAGTTACAGGGCTGTCTGTGCAGTGCATGGCAATAATTCGAATGGAAGGTTACCAGCGCAGTAATCACTGCAGCTTGTTCCCCTCCCTCCAGAAAGATCCCTTCCCTGGATCCTAGCTGAAGATGGCCAAGGGCACACTGGGTCAGACTGATGGATCTGGGATAGGTCCAGCAGCACCTCAATCTAGGCACTTGATCCTTCAGGGCGAGTAAGAGTCCCTACAGAAAGTTGATTTCCACTCATTTGGTGTGATGAAGCACACAGCTTTGGTGGAGCTGTCCAAGGTCCTGAACCTCATCCTGCAACTAGGTCCACCATGGAGCACCATGGATACCTCCTACAGCATGCAGAATTAAACCTGCAATGGCTAAGGAGCCCCTCTGACACAAGAGTCACTGGCCAGACCTGGCTGTGCTTCCGATGCTGGACCAATGGCATCCTAGAACAGCCCCATGAGCGGCTGCAGACCTGGAGCCTTGGTATGAACACCAAGTGCGCCATTGTTCAAGCCCATCTCCACCAACTTAGGCAGGGGGATTGCTGGGGAGCAGCAGAGTCCCCAGTCTGCCCCACATGGCCAAAGGAAAATGTAAGTACTCTAGAGTGGTGCTCACTTGGGCAGGAAGCCTGGAGAGCAAGACTGAGTTCCTACGGATCACAGCAACTTTCTTCTCCCCAACCTCAAACCTATTCTGGTGCTGAAACAAGTAGCCAAGGGGACTGCTGGGAAAGACTGGCTCTTCCCAGTTCCTCCATTGTGGCCTCAGTGATGCATGCCAGATGGGCCTTATGGGCAAGAGAGATCTGATGATAAACTATTCAACAGCTCAAGAAAGCTGAAGGGGAGACGGGCAGGCCTGTTGCAGACCCTCAGGTTCTGTCCCTGGCACCCCAGGCAAGAAGGGATAGCAGAGAACTTCCTTACTCGAAAGCAGCCTTTTCCAGAGTGCAGCCTCTGGACGTGCACATGGGGGGCATGTCGTGAGCGGAGCTGGCTGGAGCCGGGGGTCAGACTAGATGGCCCGGGAGACCCCTTCTGACTCGCTCTGCTTCTATGTTTCTATGATATTTTGGACTCCAATGCCCATCAGACCACATCAGCACAGCCGGTGGATTCGCCAACATCCAGAGGGAATCAAGTTGGAGAAGAGCACCTTAAAAGCAGCCTGCCTTGAAGGGAAGGTTCTTTCCCGCTGCTTGGCAGGCTTCTCCATTTCCTCAAGTGGTAAGTGAGAATCAGGCAATAGGGCTCTCACCTTGTTTAGCTGTGGGAG
Source organism: Varanus komodoensis (assembly GCF_004798865.1). Taxonomy (NCBI): domain Eukaryota; kingdom Metazoa; phylum Chordata; class Lepidosauria; order Squamata; family Varanidae; genus Varanus; species Varanus komodoensis. The sequence continues at coordinate 3,677,940 of NW_025335762.1, forward strand.
CTTCTCTGTGGTGCAAATCCCCCCCCCCCCCTGCAAGGGAGCGTAGCAACAGCTCCGGCAAGCAAGCCTCATGTGCAAGTTCGGGAAGGACTGTGATGTGTAACTCATTACAGCCTTCTAGGGGCATTTCCCTCGAATGTGTGGCTCTTATGAAGTTATACAGACAGGGATCAGGGAGAAGGCAAGACACCAAATTCCAGTACTCAAAATTCCTGTGTAATAGATAAATTAGATAGGGCAAGTTTTATTCCAGCCAGTTAGTATAATGACTACATTTGGAGTTGTTTATTTAAAGTATGTCTTTAGACTAAACCACTCTCAACACTTCTCATTCATTCTCTCTTGCCTTCGGTCTAAGACTTTGTTTTTAGATGCAGAATGCAGAGGGGGTTTTGCAATAGTGCAGTGGAGCTGGGGTTCGGGGGGGGGTGCGAGCCCCCACCCTGCTTTAGTAGCAGGGATGCCATTATTCCCTGCTGACACCCTTGGAATGCTCTGTTCCCTCTGCATTTGCTTGCGATTCTCGTAAGAACTTGGCTGGGGAGGGGGATGAGTTTCCCCAGGAATAACGCACTGGCTCACAGGACACAGCTGGGGTGTGAATCCACGATGCACTGCAGTGCACCCAGACGCCATTTTGATTGCATTACCCATGATCAAGGGCAGTGCGGCGTTGTTCAAACCTGGTCGCTGTGTTTTACTCAAGGGTTCAGCACTCCTTATTTAAACCACAATGGCAAAAGAGGCTTGCTCAGCCCTTAGGGACGTCACAAGGGCCAGGTTTGGACAACCACGGTGCAACACCTGATGGGTCTGAGTGGGGGCTGTGGGATCAGAATGGTTGCTGCATCCGCCCCGCATACACCACGGGCCATCGTGGCCATGGCTCAGAGACTAAGAGGCCTGGGCAAAGACAGCAAGAACCAGGTTTGGATCCCCCAAAGTGCTTGCAGCTTACTGGAGGGTTCTGATGAGCACCTGGCATCCCAATTCACTCTCCACTGCAGGGTTTCTGCTATTTAATGGCCCCTTCCAAGCCTTTCCATACAGTTGCATGAAACGCCAGTGATGCTGTTCCTGTGCCGGGGGGATACGAATGCAACCTCAAGGCAGGTGGGCCAAAGGCTGAGGCGAAGGTCCTGTCTTGCTCACAGAAGGCCCCTGGTTCAATCCCAGCCTGAGACTGACTTCAAGCCAGAAGGTAAGATTGTCTGTGCAGCTCTTGGAGAACCACTGCTAATCAATCCAAACATAAGGGGGAATACAAACACCAGCGTATTTCTGCTTAATGAACATACTGGCAGTCACTGAGGCTCGGAAGATGCAGTACCATCCTGGTACCACAAAAGGGAAAAAGTCTACACGAAAGCCAGGAAGCTGGCAAGTGATCCCAGGCACAAAAGCAGGGTGAGAACAAGCCGCCGTCCAGATGCAACTCCCAACAGCTCTCGCCAGCGTTGCCAGCACTGAGGGGTGATGGAGTTGCCATCCAAAGTGAGGTCCAGATGTTCCCCATGCCTAATATAAAGAAGGTCCTCTATTGTTTTAAAAAGATATATAGAAATCATATTGAAAACCTTCTAGTTTTTTTTAAAATCACAAACCCTAAATCTGCAGTATTAATTGAAATCACAGGAAGGTGCTCTAACCCTTTAATGACTTCCTGCTTGAGCACAGCGCCAGTAAACCCATTCTTAGTTTCTGTACGAGTCAGCTAAGAAAGCAGGATGCCTTCGGGAAAAACCTGAGGGGAAACTGATGTGCAGGGAAATCCTGTAGGTTGAGTTTCCAGCAGCACTCAAAGTTTTTGAGTTCAGATGCTCAAAGCAGCGCAGCTTGGAGACTCCCCGGTGGCTCTTCGCTTCCTTTATTGTGGAAGCTTTCCCCTCCCCATTGAATGCTCCATTCTCTCATAACCTTTGCCAGAAAAGAAGAGAAACAACGACTGCATTGCCAAGAGTTACTCGGTGCAGAGCAGCCGAAACACTTAATAGGAAGCAGTCAAGTTCATTATTAGCACGGGGAATTTGCATATTATTACTGTTAGCCACCTTGATTTTTACGTGGAAAAGGGGGGATACAGTCAAATAGGCCAATGAGGTTGGATAAAGGTCTCCCTTTACTCAGCACGCCTCACGCGCCTGGCACTTGAACATACTCGTACAGCGAGGCGATCAGTATCTTTCCAGCGCCTACCTGTTTGAGAAGTGGTTCGGGAGCTGGACAACTTCTGTGATTGCTTCTGGGTTCCTTTTCGCAATCCCGCAGATGTTCAGCTTGCTATAACACTCCTCCTGCACCTCGGAAATCATCCGCTGGAATGTGGAGCACCGCCGAATGGCAAGGAAAACCTTGGATGTGACGCCATTCACGATGCACTTCAAGCTCTCCTTCACAAAGGCTTTCCCCTGCCAGTGGAGAGACAAGTCAGTGCAGAAGCCCAGCAGTGGGAAGACGATGCCCCTTTATCTCAGGTGCTGCCCTTTAGCCAGCTGTTATTAGTGACCCCTAGCAAGAATCAGCACATAGGAAGCTCCTGCGACGACAGACAGCTGCATCCCAATGGTTGCGTTTTGCAGCAGATTACTGCACGGGAGCACTACACACCTCGGGTCGCAGGAGGAGCTGCGTACAAGGCACAGGACTACACCGAGAGGAGCAGGGCTCTGCATTATGTGGGACGTCCTCTGGTTAGGGCAGAGATGGGAAACCTGGTTTGTTGGGGACCTGGCGGAAGCCCTTCCAAAGCCCTGCTGCTTCCCCTAAAACCTGGTCCCTGGAAGGATACTCCAAGGAAGCAGAAAGTTCTGGCTGTGAGGGAGGAGACCCCCCGTGCGCTGCTTGACTCCCCTTCTGCATTGCAGGAAAGAAAATGCAGAGCGGGGTGCTGGATGGAGTGGGTATGAATGATGCCCATGTGCCAGGACTGGGGAGGACTGTTGGTGTGTATCCCCTTGTCCGTGGACGTGCATTCGGAGTGCCGGTGAGGCCTCTGGGCCAAACAGAATCCCAGGATCCCACTTAGGCATGTCCCTGGGCAAGAGACTAACCATGCATTTCTCTGCTAACCCCAGAGTTCCCAAGATGTGGTTCCCTCTGCCTGGAAATTACAGTTTGGCAAAGGCCCATGAATCCTCAGCTCTTAAATTTCTAGGATCCTAGAGGCAAAGCCACACAGGGCTGCCTGTAGCCAACCTCCCTCGCTAGGAAGAGAGTGTGGTGCACCGGCTGGAGCATCAGACTCAGGCCAGGGATACCTCCCTATCCCAGTGCCTCCTATTAATTAATAAAATTTCTATCCTGCCCAATAGCCAAGGCTTTCCTGGCGTTCACAGCAATATTATATTATATTATTATAGTCTTTCTTCCTAGGCACTTAAAAAGGGAAATGCACTGCCCAGATAGTATCCGAAGATACTGTTAGATAGCGTGCAGCAAAGGCCACTGTGTGGTAGAGGTGAAGGGTGATGGCTTCAGGAAACCTACGTCTAGTCCCAGCTCAGCCATGTAACCCGTTGGGTGGAGTTGAGCTGGTCACTGCCTCTCAGCTTAACCAACCTCATAGGGTTGTTGTTGTGAGGATAAAATGGGGAGGAGGAGAAACTTGTAAGCTGCTTTGGGTTCCATGCAGGAAGAAGGCAGGTGGGATAGAAATGCAATGTAATGATAAGGAGATCTGTTGCTTAAGGAGAGGCCCCCTTGTCCTACAATAAACCTGGCCTGGGTGGTATCCTAGGTTGGCCAGCGGCCAAGTCTCAAGTTCCTAGTTAGCTGCAGCACAAGTTAAGCCAGGCTGTTCTGACTTCCTCGGCAACAATTCTATCTCCTCCCAACTCCCAGAGTAGGAATGGCTGTGGCTGAAGAAAACGGGTTTCCTCTTGGAACGGAAACCTCCTTCTCCACCCCAATAGACATCCTTTGCCAAGCCTTCACACCATACACAGGGTGGAAAATGTACAGTCATAGAGCAGAGTCCTTGTTCTCCTGGCGTGCCTTCTTTGCAGCAAAATGCTTTAGGTGAAAAGGCCACTACAAAGACTTCAAAGCATTACGAAAAGAGAAAGCACAGCGCAGGGGGAACATTGGAAGCTTTCCTAGCATCACACACTTCTGGCTGAGAAAGCTGCAGCTTTGCTTCGCATAGTGACACAATCCTACTTTGGGAAAAGCAACACTGCCTGGGATCCGGCAGTAACGCTCACTTGCGCTCAGGGAAAAAGAGTCACTCCATTTGGGTGCCAGGTCGAGAATGCCGGCCGGGAGTTGCTCAATTGCATGGATCGCTACAGGGCAGCTGCTGCTTGTCTGGTCCCTCCGAGTCTCTAGTTGCTTTGATTTTTCAAAAGCCACTTTCCAGCTGAAAGGTGGACAGAGATCTTCCAGGTGTTCCCAGGGATGGTCTTCCAGAGGTTTCAGGCTATAACTCTCATGAGCCTAGACAACACTGAGATATGGAGGTTTTAGGCCAAAACAAGCGAATGGTCACAAATTTGCTGCTCTGGGGGAAGGCTGCAATGATGGTGCCTGAAAGCGTGAAGACCATGCCTGGGAGCGGGGTGTGATTACCAGCAGACAGGGCAAGGAGAAGAGCTTCAGGTTCACCTTTGCTCCCATGTCCCCTGAGCGGCAGATCAATGCCCCATGGTAGGGTTACCGCTTGTAACTGTGAATCATGTTACCAAATTATGTTTGCACAGGAGGAAAAAGAAGTCCTGAAGAATAAAGCACGCTCACTTGGCTTTGGGATGATGGGCACGTGTCTTTACGTGGCATCCTCCTAGATAAGCCACCCACTCCCGTGCGAGTGCGAGATCTGTTCAGGATGTCATTCACTCTCTGCAGCTGTCACAAGCCTTGATAACACAGTTCACAGTGCAATGCTGTTCATGGCGACTCAGGAACCCCACTGAGAAATGTGTGTGCATGATTGCAATGCTGCTGTGCTCTGTTGATCAGCCAATGTTTAATTCAAATTAATGTTTAATTCAACTAAGCTCTGCAGGCTTCAGCAAGTGTGGCACAGGCCAGCTCAGCGCTAGCTTGAAAATGCCTGAGTTTGGAAACCTTGTGTACAGTCCTCAATGTATCATCAAGCATAGGTTTAAATAGAAGAGGGTGCCATGTTCCCAGTTGGAAGAGCTGTCCAGAACGCTCCAGGCTTTCCGCAAGGAGTCCTTCCCAGCCCCACCTGGAGGAGTCGGGGACTGAACCTGGGTCTCCCCGCATGCAGGGCTGGTGCTGTGCCACCAACCCACATCCCCACGCCCAGCCAGTCAGCCGGAAGCTCCAAGTAAAGGACCCGGTTGGCTTATACTGTACCTGAGTGTCAAATTTAGCAGCGCTGTAGAGGAAGGACTTGCAGATGTCGTACATCCCGCCTGTTTCACATGTGGAGTTTTCCAGGCAGGCAAAAGCACCACATCCCACCTGGAGGGCACTATTTAAACATCGAACCACATCCGCTGGAAAGGGAAAGGAAACAGAGGAGAGAGAGGGAGGGAGAGAGAGAGGGAGAGAAGCTTAATGCAGCGTTCTGTCATGCTTCATGTTTCCATAGCAGCTTTCAGTGCAGTTGAAGGTATTTGCCAGAGATTGCCTGGTTGTGCTTTATTGCCAGGATGTGCACATTTACACATCACTTTTAGAAAGCTCTTTGGGCTGGGCCACAGAGGCACTTTTGGTGCAAGTGTCAGCTTTTAGCACGCTGGTGACTCTGGTTTCTGGATCAGAAATACTTGGGCTTCAAACAAAACCTGAAATGCTTTTCAATAAAGCAGGACAGCCTTTGGATGTGCAACCAGCCCAGGATGTTTCTTCAAAACAGCTGCTGCCCGGCCATCTCTAAACAGCCTTCCCTGCAGCACACATCTTCTGCGCCAGCTCCCATGCTTTCTCAGGATGGGCAGAAAGCCTTTGCAAGCATGTGCTGCAGGAAGGCTGCGACTTCTCCAAGCCATTCATCTGTGGCATTTCCATCCTGCTGAAGAGGCTTGCAAAAAATGTCTTCAGACAGTTGCTGCCAGCAGCAGGACAATCTCAAAAACATGACACAGAAGGAACCGGGATTGGGAGGGAGGAGAAAAGGAGAAAGCCCAGGCACTGAATTCTTAGTTGCAAAGTTCAGCAGGCCATGGATTCAGAGGATGGGAAGCCCCTTTCCCCTCTGATGATTGCAGCGGTCCGTAGCAAGGGGAAGGTAGCTTGTGGCCCAGCCTTGTGATTCTGGAAGAGAGACATTCTAAGCTGCAAATGGACTCCCATGCAAAAGGAACACCTGCAGCGTTCCATTTTTTAAGTCAAGAAAGCTGCAAAGACCATTTGGGAGCACCAGTGCAGGAATGGCTCTATTTCCAGATGGAGTCCCGTTTTGCTATTACACTAGCAAAGATGGAACCCCAAAGACAGTTCCCAGCCTTATAGCCAGGGGCTGATGGGACTTGTAGCCCAACACAAGTGCATGACCCTCCACCTCTTCTCTTCCAGCAACACATGACACTCTGCCTTCAGAGATCTTGTTTTTATTTTAGAATGCTATGCTGCTTTTTCAGAACTAAAAAGTTTCCTCAGGGAGCAATTCTAAGTATGATCAGACAGCAAAAACTGCGGCTGTCAGCATGCCCCATGGACATGCTGGGAACTGTAGGACTTTTGTGTCCGAACATGCACAGGTTTGCATCCTCGAAGTGGCTGACTAGTTGACACTTTAACACAATACCAACAGAACTCCCAATAATTAGAAACAAACACGGGCTTAAAATGCCACTTTAAATCTTCACAAAGCACAGCAAACATTAAAACATCAGCCTGGCTGGCTGCCAATTTACAATGAAATAACTGCTAAACAATTCTCACATGGAAGCCAGAAAGAGGAACAAAGAGGGCCAAACATAACTGTTTTTGGGAAGGAGTTCCACAGGGAGGAAGGGGCCAGGGGCTACCAACAGAAAGTCCCTCACCTCCTCACCAGCTGAACTGCAGCACGAACCGTGCCATGAGTTGAACCCTCCAGACTAACATAAACCCAGTTTCACAAAGCAAGCAGGAAAAGAGGTATCGGATAAATGCAACGCTGTGCTGCCTTCACACCATGCAAGCTAGTTCCACCTTCTGGCCTGCAGCCACTGCATGCTCCGCGTCCCACAAAGAGGACCCCAACAGCATTCCCAGGGGCACAGACCCAGCTTTCCTTACCCCCATTTTGAACACAAGTACATGGATCTGCAGAATATCCATAGCAATGAAAGCACATGAAACACCTCTATGCGAAAGAACAACTTCTTGCTCTTTGTCTCCACCCAGTTCTTCTCCATCCTATTCCCCTCTCTTCCCATTTTCCAGCCATCTTCCCCTCTTCTGACCTCTTAGCCTTGCCCCTTCTCTCCCGCTTGCCCCTTTGCCATGCTGTTTCACCGCTGCCAGGCTTGCGCTTGCATCCCATCTCTTCTCCATCCTGCTCCTGGCTGCAAGACTCAGCCCTTCTCATCCCCTGGCCATGCTGTTTCCCCCTCCCTTCCTCCCAGCTTTTGTCCCTGTTTTTTTCTGTATCACCTCCTGATATGCCAGGCCTCTATAGCCATAGCTCCTACCGGAGCCATTTGGTGGTGGTGCCCACAGTAATTTCCCAAATTCCCCGATGTGCCACAGATTTCTGAACGGAGACCCCCTGATTGGAGACCCCCTTCTGAATGCTTCGCATATAGAGAAATACTCCTCTCTTCTTCTATACATTACTGTACCAATTGACATTATTTCTTGGTATCTGCTGCTCTTACTATAGTTATGCAGGCTAGGAATGATGGGGGCTGTAGTCCAGGACATCCAAAGGGCACCAGGTAGAGAGGAAATGGGACTAGTACCTTACAGTAGGGAAAATGATGATGACGATGACAGTAAAGGTTTCATTTGCTCTAAAAATAAGTATTTCCCTTTTGGCTTTGCTTCTGAGCCTGTGAATGCAATCCAAGCCAGGAGCCTGGAACCTTCTGAATTCCAAGGATCATGGGAAACTTACTGAGGGCAAGAGAAGTACCGAGGCAACGGCGGCCTCTCCACTCCTTCCAGCCTGTGACACGCTGAAAGGGCTGGTGTTGCTCCTCTAGCTCTGGTGCTTTGGAGCCGGCGGGGGAGGGGGTAGAGGCACTGTCCGGACAGCTCGTATCTTGGTGGCACTCATCCCCTCCCCAGCCCAACCCCAAAGCCCTCCCCCAAGTTTGCTCTTGCATTCTTTTCACGCCAGCTGCAACTGTACATGGGGGATCCAAGCACAGATCCCCAGCTGCGAGGTTGGAATATTTTTCCAACTTCATAACTGGGAATCCAAAAAAACCCTATGGCAGCCTTGGATTGCAACTTTGCAACCGTCCTCTTTGTTAAATATGTATCTGCCACTCTTTCTAAAATCAGGAATGCCTTCTCAATCTAGATTCTGTTCTCTGTTGTGGTTTATCGTCCTGTGAACCACTCTGGGCTGCACAGAAAATTATGTATGCAAATAAGTGACACACTGAAGGAGAAGGTAAAATGATAAAAGCCAGCAGGGACAACACTGGCCAAAGCCAAACCAGCAAGAACTTGCAGGGGACATCCTGAAGGAATGCAGGTGTCTTAGCCATCCTCCGGGAAAGCAGCAGGGCGGGGGGGGAGAAGTGATGGATCTTGCTTGAACAGAATTCCAGAGGCAGATGCTCAAAAGGGCCTTTGCTGGCAGCAAGCTTGATGCAAGGGAAATGAGCTGCTTTGCCTGTGCTGGGCAGAAACCTGATGGGTGGTGTGTGGACAGTGGTGCGGGGGGGGGGGGGACGACCAAAAGATCCCAGTGCACCTGCACAACCCCGTAGACACTTGTGCCACGGCTGTTCTTCTCGGTGTGTTTCCCTTCCCCAGACCATCTGCAGAAGCACTTTGGTGCATTTTGCCCCAAAGAATAGTTCTTTCTGCTTCCAATTCTGCAACCTTAATGATGCGGAAAACTCACTTTCTGAGGCTGCTGGCTGACTAGAGCCCTAACCTTCAGAAGGCACAGTGGAACAGGGTCAGAAATTTGAACAATTACCCTTCTACTTCCCAAGAGGGAAAAGGCATTCCCCATGTGCCTTGCTTAGTAAACTAAGGCAGCATTCCATGTCCTGACACTCACCAGATACCCATCCACAACTCCAGCATTCCTGACCATTGGCCACACTGGCTCGGCTGATGGGAATTGAAGTCCAGAACTTCCAGAACATCTGGCAAAGTTGCGCCGAGGTAACCTGGCACCCTCCACCCTCCTTACAGCACCACCCCCATCAGCCGCAAGCAGGATGATTAATTGTCAGGGACTATGAGAGCTGTTGTCCAAAAGCATCTGCAGAGGCACCAGGAAACCGTCCTCTGCACCAAACCAGCAGCACAGGAATTCATCCTTTCATGCATTTGAAAATGGATTGTGCATTCAATCCCCACTGCAAGACTAGGAAAATAGGCTCATGCGCCTGCAATTATTTTTACTAGTCTTCTGGGGGCCGTGGAGGGACCATGAGCAGCATTTCTATGCAGGCTTCCCTCCCCGTGGCACCCCCCTTGGTGCTTATGCTTGGTGCAGTCCAAAGAGAGACAGAGCCATCTATCCCCCCATGCCCCAGCCCACTCAGTCTTCTGCGCCCCGTTCCTGCTCACCTAGGATGATCAGGCAGCACTTAAAGAAAAACAGTGTGGCATCATGGTTAGAGCCCTGAAGTGGGACACCGGTGGGCCAGAATGCACTCCCTGCTCAGCCATGAGGCTCTCTGGGTGACTTTGGCCCACTCATCGACTTCGTACTTAGCCCACCTCATAGGGCTGCTATGGAGCTAAAATGGGTGGTGGTGGGGAGATTATGTGAGCTGACTCGGGATTTTTGCAGGAAAAGGTGGGATATAAATGTACTAAATAAATACAGCAAGATGACGTCATAGGTCTGTTTCCCAAGGAAGCTGACATGTCTGGGAAATGCCTGCATGTCAGCTGCTTGCATTCCTGGAAGAGCAAATAACCGGGAGAAGGGATGAGGCCAGAGAAGAGGCAAATTAACCAGGCTTGAGCCTCTTCCTGATCAGGGACAAGGGCCCAGTGTCCGAATTCTTATCAGGAGCCTCCCTGCATCGGCTTCACGGAGAAGGAACTCAAACAGTGCAACCTGAAGTTCCCACCTGAGAACAAGAACTTCAGAAGGGCACCCAGATGCAGCACAATCGCTCAAACAAGCACCGGCCTGATAACTGGTGCCAATCTGGGCAACTGCTTCTAGGCCTTTTGGTCATCACTGATGTGTCCCAATCCCAGCAGGCTGTAGCAAAGGGAGATGAAATGGGAAGCACGGCCATCCCATTCACCCTACTAGAAGACAGCTTGTTTCGCGTCTTCCCTCCGCATCCCTTTTCCTTTCCTATCGTGTCTCGTTAAACCGCAAGCTTGTGGGCAGCCATCTTGGTTTAGCGGATTTTGTGCAAGCCACTCTGGGAGCCTTGAGGACCATTTATTTAGAAAGGCTGATGCCAAGCCTTTGTGGACCATCAGTACATGAGAGTGATTCAGGGTTAGGGCTGGTGTCAGCAAGTTTAAATCAGCCATGAAGTTCGCTGGCTGGCTTTGGGCTGCTTATCTGCCATCCTGTCCTACATCATGGGGTTGTTGTGAGGATGGGGTGAGGGAAGAAGGAAGGACAGTCTTCTGAATTTTGCCTAGAACAGGATTTAGAGATGCTTGTGGAGATTCTTACCTCTCTAACCTGGAAGAGCCATCAGGGCTGATGCACAAATTTAAATATTCCCGCATGAAAATTTTTCTTCGGGCAGCTTGCTGACTACACCAGAAGATTTTTTTTTTTCTTTAGGTTAACCGGGATTAACCTAAAGAAAAATCCAACCTGGGTTCCTACTGAGTCATGCATTACCTTGAAAGGTCTAGCTGTTACCTTCTGCCTGATTGTGTTACAGGCATCTTGGATGAAGGATAAACCTGGACCTTTTTAAAAAATAAAAATACACACCCCAAATGCTACTTTCCCGGAGACCTGAAGGTTTTAGAGGGCATGTAGCACCAGAAACCCAATGCAAAAGCCCTGAACTTCCAGTCTTAAGTATAGCATCTTGCAAAGTACCTCTTGCAGATACGGACATTATGTTCCAATGCTATTTTAGACACTGGGGAAGAGAAAACACTTGATAAGATTTAAGCTTCTTGTGATCTATCCCTTGGTAGCTTCATAACAATAGGTTTCCATGGATTCGAGTTATAACTTTGCATTCAGCAAGCTTAATATGCATTAGGAATCTTATTGTTTCAGGCACAGTGGAACCACTAAGACTCTATGTTTCTATAGCAACCAAGTACGAAAGGAAATGGAGCAAACACCCTAGTACAGCACAGCCGTACAGCCCTGCAGATCTGAAATAAAAGCCTCCCCTGACCAGTGTCAATTAGAGAAGCTGAGTTGCCTGCTATTTCGAAAGAGTGTCCAGATGCAAGCAATACCTGCCATGGCAAATGCCCACGACTTGCAGCGCAATCCCAGGCATCCCTACTCGGAAATAAGTCTCGCTGGATGCAAAGATGCAGGTAGAGCGTTGCAGCTGGTGTTCTGTGGAGCGGTTGCTCCAATAACGGCTAGTTTGTGCAAGGCAGCCTTCTCCAGCCACAAGGCCATGTGGACTGGGGATGATGGGGATTGTAGCCCAACAGACTCAGAGGACAGCAGATGCGGGAAGGCTGGTGAAGGGTATACAGTCCAATTCACAGATGGATGCACCTAATTTTAGGGTGCGTGTTGCTAATATTCCATACTCAAATTACTGGAGTGGTGGCAGCAAAGGTTTGACTAAAAGTTAGAAGCCCCAGTGCAGGGGGCAATTTCACGGAGAAGGGTTTAAAAAAAAAAGGAAAGGCATCTCTCTCTCTCTCTCTCTCTCTCTCTCTCTCATTCACTCACACACACACACACACACACACACACATGGAGAGAGAGAGAGAGAGAGAGAGACTCAGTATAGGTGCATGGCTCCCCAAGCTTCCCAGCACAATCTTTGCACGATGCAGAAAACCCTAGGGACATATCCTGCTCCCCAGTAAAACTATTCAGTCAGTCGCTTGTCCTCTACCTCATTGACACACACACTTATTTCTAGGAGATTTTTTTTAACTAACTTGGCGATGGGCGAAAAATTCTGCCTCGACAAAGGGGCAGGTCCGGGTTCCAACAAAAGAAATGGAAGGTGCAGCGAAGTACGCTGCGTACGGTCCAGAATTTCTTTCTCTCTCAAAAAGGGAAGCAAAACGACCCCCGCCCCGCCCCGCCCCAGCCAAATCCCACCAAGCCATCCCAGGCGAGAAAAGGAAGCATCTCCCGAAGCGAGAGTCGCGTTCTCCCCCCTCTTGCTCGAGGGGGGCTTTGCTGGCCCTCCTCGTCCCCGGGCGAATGGCTTGCTGCCTCCCGGGGGGGGGGCAGGAGAGAGAGATCCCATGCCAAGCCCTCGGGAAGTTCCCGTGCGCAAGCTCGCCCGCGCAGGGGCTGGCGCAGGAGAAGTGCCGGCGCGCGTGTGCCCGGGGCCGGCCGGCCGGCTCGCGCGGGAGGCCGGGGCGCGCGCGCTTGCACACCCGCGCTCTGTGCGTGCGTGCGTGTGTGCGCGCCCGTGTCCCCTCGCTGGAAGGCTCCGGGAGGGGGTGCGCGGAGGGGATACCTGAGTGTTGGGCTGCAAGCCTCGCCTTCCTGGGGCCGACGGAGTCATTCTGCTCCACTTCGTAGGATGCTGCCGCAGCAGCCAGCGCCAGCAGCAAGAGAAGCGCGGACTTTTGGAGCATTCTCTTAAGTTTCCGCCAAGTTTCGTGCGGCGTGCTCTCGTGGGCTTCTGCCTCTCTCCCTTCCTTCCCACCTCCTCGGCTTGAGCAAAGACGCGGATCTGGAAGAGGAGAGAGAGAGAGGATGAGGACTGATGAATGGCACACCAGCGCGAGGGAGAAGCTGCCTCTGCCGCCGCCTTCCCCTCCGCCTGCGCTCCAGCTCCTACTCACTGCAGGTGACCAACCTGGCGCTTTTATAGCTTGTCTTATCGGGCCATCCCTCCCGTCCTCCGGGATGGGCAACCAATCCGCAGCCGCAGTGGGCAGCCAATGGGAAGCTGTGCTCATTCAAGCACAGGAAACCTGGAACTTCATAGGAAGAATTTTTTCCAGCCCATTAAAAGAACCTGCCAAACAAGAATATGACCCCCCTCCCTCGAGAGAAAAAGTTAATTTTCATTAAAGTTAAACAAAAAAGTGTGGGGATTGAGCTCAAACAGTGATCTCTCCACCCTCTGCAATCAGTGGCAGTAGCTTTTGAGTCAAGATGCATGGGATTGCGATGGGGAATCACATAGCGATGGGAAATATTTCCTGTAGGAATACCTGGCTTCAGTACTTGTATATGCATGATGAATGGGTGCTTTAATAACTTTGCTTTTACACAAAATGATGAAATGTAAGGAACCGAAGGCAGACTCATATCACACTTGTTTGTATAATTCAGACTGCTGTCCAAATCTTCACTCTCCCGAGTGCACAGATGATATCAATAGAAGCTATTTTTGGTGCTCTTAAGTACTTTGTGGACCGGGCTACCATAGGATTCACTGTGTTCTTTATATTTCCTACTAACTCCGGAGAATTGCAGTTCATAGGTGTTGAAACGTCCCAACACAAATCCATGTGATAAAAGACAAAATAGTATCATTTAAGAAAAAGATCCACCAAGAACGTATGTTTAATTAATATCCCACCATCCCACTAAAAATGGCACTCAAGGGGGCTAACAATAAGATACTGATTTAAAGGAAAGCATATATTGGTGACATTGTATACTTCTAGCCTAATTTCTAAGCCCTGGTTGTTTTGTTCTGCACCCAAGTGTATCAGCCGTACTCCAACATGCATTCAATGAAAGCTGAGTTATCCTGATAAAACTACAAGCCCTGTGACACTTTCCCAGCTTTTCCTTACATGATTGACTGGTTGATGTTATGGATATAAATGCAAGTACTCATGCAAATACAACAAGAATTAAACACAACATAAAAACAAATAAATTAAAAACACAGTTAAAATAAAACACAACCACTGAAGAAATAAACCACATCCAGCCAACTGGAACCCTCTTCACATACTAAGCCACTTAAATGCCAAAAACTTGCCTGAATAGAAATATCTTGGGCGGGGAAGGGACAGCAGAAATGACCCAGGTTCCTTGGACAGTGGGGCCAGAGCCTGGATGCAGATGTTAAGAAGGCTATCCGAATGCCTCTGATGCTGATGGGACTGGGAAGAGGGCCTGCCCCAAAGATCATACAAATGCAATCGGGACATGCTCTCTTGCTCTCTCTCTCTCACACACACCCCTGATCTGCACAACTTGCATGTTACTTCTAGATGTGGGCACACCATAAATCAATTTGTGGCATGATTTACTAGACACAAGAAGGTAAAAGACCATGGCCAATGGGACAATACAGCATTACAGAAAAACGGATCTAGGTTCAATCGTTGGCATTTGCAATGAGAAGAATTATGGAACGGTGCCATGCCAGGGGCCCTGCTAGCATCTGTGGGTGGAGGAGCAGCCGATCTTTGCAGCACAAGCTGAACTGCTTTCTCCACGCATGGATCTTGGCAGGCCTCTTAGCATGGAGAAAAACCAGCGACACCTTCCATCCCTGCAGGGTCCAGGGGGGATCATTCAGCCCCTCACTGGCCTATGGTGCTGCACCCCTGCTCTTGCTGAATAGGTTGTGCACACACCGTGGATGGATCCGCACGCTTAGACGGAGGGACGTTCGGCAACTCCCAGCATTCCCTAGCTGGGAGTAGAAGGAACGTGCTGTGCTGGTCTAATCCCCTTCCTTTGCCACTGCTGCTGCTGCACAGACAAACTATTCTGAGGGTTGTACTCACTGGGGTTGTGAACCAGACAGGAGGAAGATGCGGCAGCCGTCACGCCCCTGTTGCACGAATCCCCGAGCAAGCAGAAGTGTGATGCAAGAAGCTGCTGGCGTCAGTTCTGATGTTGTTCCCATGGTAATGACAATTTCATAGAAGGTGTGAGGTAACTGGGGCAGGGGGAGGGTAAGCTGATTATAGAAACCCTGCAGATGTAAATGAAGCAACAAGACCCTCCCAAAGTAGGGCCCCAGGCATAGCTGCAGCAGCCCAGCTTTTGTGACTCTTCACCCACTTGCCATCCTCTCAGCACCCCCCTCTCTTTCTACCTCTTAGTCGTCCCCACACATGCATGAACACGTGGCAGTAGCCTTGGGTCAGCCAACTTGATGTCCTCCAGATGGGATGGATGAGAATTCCTCTCATTCCCACCTGGTGGGCTGTCAGATTGAGGAAGGGGGCCTGTTCACCTGTTTCGGGTGGATTGCTGATTCCTACCGGAACACACTTCCAGTTTTTCCTGTCTTGGGATCCTTCGCTGCAGTTCTCCAAGCACGGTTGGCTAGCACCAGCCAGGTTTGCAGGATCAGCTTCAGCCATGGCAGCACAGGCTGGGCCTCTGCAGGTGCCCAGGTCGCTTATAGGTTGTTGTGCCATCCCAGACGGGCAAGGATGAGGTGCTGGTGCGGTGCTGTTGCACGTGGGCACCAGTGCACATTCATCCGTGCTAAGGGCAGTCTGCCGTTTCAGACATGGCAGCCACCACTGACGCCTCCTTGAATGGTTCTGTTGATGGAAGACTCTTCCTCCCCTGTAGGCCTGGGCAAAAACCTGCCCTTGGAATGGATGCCCCTCCTCACCACTGCAACAAGCTCGTTCCCCTACCTCTCACTTGGGCCCAGGATTGAGGCAGTGAGACGAGGTCACAGATGCCCCCATCTACTTACCTGCTTGCTGACTGCCTATCAGAAAAGTGGTACCAAGGATGAAGAAGAGGAGGAGGTGGAAGAGCCACTGGTGACAGTGCAGGGAGAAGGTTGGCTCATTAAAGGCAGGGGGCCTTTGGGGGTGTCTTGCCCAGGGCTATAAAAGCTTGAGGAAGAAGCCTTTTTGGCTGCTTTTAGCACCCCTTGCCAGCCTCAGCTCATTCCTAGCTTTAGCCATCTGATGCCATCCCTGCAATTCCTGCAATTCCATGCTACCTGCCTGGGTTCTTCCCTTGTAGGCTGGCCTTCCTTCCTATTCACGTCCTTTTTCGTTTTCAGATCATCTCGAAGCTTTTTGTGAAGTCGCAGGGACTTCTTCTCTGGTCTTCTATCACTTTTCCTTGTTGGAATTGTTTGTAATTATGCCTTTAGAGTTTTCTTTTCTAAAACTTCCCACCCATCTTGGATTCCTTTTCTCATTAGGGTCTCTTGCCATAGGACTTTTCACTGTTCTCATAGAACACTATCACGGTTCTGAATTTGTTAAAATCACCCTTCCTAAAATCCAGGGCATGTGTTTGGCAACATGTGACTTTTGCTTCCTTCTCAATCAAAAATTCAAGTCTGGCATGGTCACTTTTCCCCAGAGTTCCGGTAGCCTTGTCTATGAGGGCTTGTCCACTAGGTCTTCCCTGTTGGTTAGCACCCAGTCAAGGACAGCCGTTCCTTTCATTTTTTCTTCCACTTTCTGTTGGAGGATGTTGCCAACAGTGCATGTCAGGAAGGGCCATACTTGCCAAGTTGTCTCCCACCAGATATCAGGATTTTAGCCTAAGGAATAAATGAATAACTCCAGTAAGCAGTCCATGGAACGGTGCTTCCAGTGGCGTGTGATGGTGGCATGATAAAGATACAGGTATTAGGATTCTCTGCTTTTGAAGGCTTATCAGCCTGATTTCAGAGATGTTCTTGGGATCGGTGATCCAACAAGGGGGAGGAGTGAAGTCAAGACCCAGATACCAAAACTACTGGCACCTTTTGGCTTTGAGGTCCTCCTGACGGTCCTTAAGGGGTAGGAGGGGCGTTTCAACCCTTTTGTCACGGGACTGCTGGTTGGGGAAGGGAGGCTGGGCCAGTGGAGGGCACCACAGCCTTCCAGGGAACTCTGGACTGGGATATCGGGAAGCTCGTCTTGGCCTCCGGTCTTGGGGGTGCACCGCCCATCCATCAGAGGGCGTGCAGGCTGAGGGACACACGACGGATGAGGTCGCAGATCATTCCTTTCAAGCCTGGCTGCTCTCACTGCACTGGAGTAACCAGGTGCTTGTCTCAGAGGGCAGCACCATGAGTGCCTTTATTCTCTGTGAAAGCGCTTTGCCCGCCTGCCTCCCCTCCATCCCCGCCACCCCCTTTGCACATTAGAAACAAAACAACCCAGACATGTATCCATCACCTTTTAACCTAAAGGGCTCCATCCTAGTGGCTCACCATGAATTAAAATGCAATAAAATGCAACTGCATACGAATGAAACCAAGAGCAGGATAAAACAGAAAGCCAAAGCCTCAGGTGAGAACGGAAGTCTGGCCCTTGAGTCTGATGAGGCTGCCTGTATCTTAAGAATGAGAGACATCACCAAATCGCCTCCAGACCCCCCTGCAGGCCCTGGTCGCGTGCGTTTAGCATCCGCACTAAAATGGAGGGGGCACCGACAGAGGCAGATCTTGGCAGCATAGGAATATGACAATAATGAAATAAAATAAACAAAGAACGGGGCAGGAGGGACCTGAGTGCTTGATGCTCACTCTCCCCTCTTCTGCAGAGGACAGCAATTCACAGCCCCCTCCCCGTCTTTTTCTGACCCCTGCCCTTCCCTTTCCTCCTCCCACTTCTTCGTGAAGAAACGAGCTCTTAGTCACAAAATATAAACTATGCAAAATGCATCGATTTCAGTGAATAAATAGATGGCTGAGGCCATTTATTAGCAAAATGGCCAATACAAAGCAAATATATGCACATCAGGCCCTGTTTGCATTATTGCCATGGATTAAAAATGTGTTTTGGGGGGGTCAGCCCTGGGGGCAGGGTGAGCTGCAGAAGCTGAGCTGCCTAAAGTGGGATTTGTGCTCCAAGGGGGCAGCTGGAGGAAGGGTCACAGCAGCAACCTATAAAGGCCTTTTCTTGGCTGTGTTCAAGATTATGTTGCCACCACCTTTTCTCTGAAAACGAAACAGATCAAACCTGGTATATTCTGAGTGCATTTCTTGTGTGTCTTCTTAATGCCCTGTAACAGGGCAGAAAGAGAGACATGTGGAAAGATGATGACCATCCTGGTTTCTCTAAATGAAGTCCTTGGGTGCTTTCTCTGTGGTAGAAAGGAGAAAGTTGGGATACTGGAGTCAGCAGGGGACAGGCTGGCTTTCCTCGTCCCTGATTTGCCCAGAGATCCCTGTCCAACTCATCTCCCCGCAAAAAGAAACCTAGTACTTGGCCCCCTCACAATCCCTATGGAGGACGGACAGGAGGACTGCAAAGCCTCAGGATCTGGCCTAGCCTCCCGCTGGCACATCGGTCCCATCTGAACAAACGGGAAGCGGGGCACTGCATCTCGCCAGTATTCCGCTTTCTCAGCCTCGCTTTGCTCCATCTTCTTGGAAAGGTCAGCAGTCACATGAAAGGGTCCCTACAGTTTATGGGAATGAGCCAGGGGGCAGAAAGCAGAAATGACCAAGACACTAGAGGACCCATATGTTATTCACAACACCATTCCTTTGCTTGGCCACCAAGGGTGCATCCCGCAAGAATTCTACAGCCCCCTTTCCTTTCCTTTCCTTTCCTTTCCTTTCCTTTCCTTTCCTTTCCTTTCCACGAAAGGTTTGGGGCCTACAGCAAGCGCCTCCACTAGGGTGCTGCTGTTCCGAGATTCATCTGATCACCCATGTTGTGAGAGGTGCTGTTTTGGCCTCAGACAATTCATGATCATGGTTGATGGACAAGGCAGTGATGGCGGAAGGGGAATTTGAGGGGGTGGTCAATAGCCCAAGTTCTAGGATTACATACGTAGCTCCTTTCTTCATACCATGTGCAATGTTTTTTTTAAGCGCCATCATCTTTCCCCTTAGTTGCTTCTTTTCCAAATGAAGGCGTCCTCCAATTTCTTCAGCTTCCTCTGTACAGTGTGTCCTTCCTGAGGTGGTGTGGCAGCAAGATTTGTGAGACTCTGCAACCTGACAGATGCAATTCTTGGAGTCAAGGGACAGGAAGGGACTTGGCCCCATAACCCTCAGCAGCTCAAAGAAGTAAATAAGGACTCCTTTAGGCTCTTGGAGCCACGTAGTTGTCACACCAAGGGTCCTAAGTGGAAGTCCTTTCATCCCTGCCGAGGCGGCATTGACATCAGGCACCAGTGGGCACTTGCCTGGGACCCGCTGCTGACAAATTCCTTGTTACTGCCCCCTTCAAAAGGAGTCACTGCATAGGCATTAGATCACAGGTGGAGAGAAAGTCAAACTGGTAGGCTTCGCAGGAGTTTGTCAAGTGGTTCAGATTTTAGTGCTGTTGGAGTATTTTGTTTTGTTCGGTTCCCATTCTGATTAGAACAGAGTAAGTTTGCATTTCCTGAATCAGTATGTGAACTTGAATGCAATTATTCTTCAGAACTTCTCAAGATGTTACTGTGCAGTTCTTCCAACAAATGCTGCATACAAACTGTGAGTGTTAGAGAAGAGTGCAAACTAAAATGCATTTGTTCACAGGTGGAAAAATGTACCAAAAAGCATGTAAGGTAAATGTTTTCAAGTGTGTCTATATTAGGCAAAATCTAAACAAAATATGTAGCTGGGAAGAGTGACTATGGCTATACAAAGGAATGTTTGTATGATCTTCATTAAAAATGTTGCAAAGAGGGTGGGATGAATGGAAGGTTGAAAGGAATGATGGGAAAACCCATCTCAGAAGGATGTTTTGACTTGGCGTCTGCACTGAGTAGGAGGTTAGACCCACTGGCCTTCTGACCCCTTCCAACCACACTGTTCTATGTTTCTGTGAAAACAAAATCGACAAGATCTGTCCATTCCTACCCTTAATTCTATAGCAATACATTGGATTGTTATACTCCATGCTCTTGTAATTTGATGGCACGACCAAAACAACAGCAAACTGGAGGGCAGAATGCAGTCTCAGCAAAGTGATGATTTTTGGGATGAGAGGAGAGGAAGAAATGGTTGGAAGCATGTGTTTAATACCATTCGTAATGGATGCAGGATGGGTTCATACTGAAAAACCCTCTGCAAGCATTAAGGCACAATGACCAGTACCTTGGCTGGGGCAAGCTGGGAGTTGGAGGATTTCTTTTACAGTCTGAACAGGCATAGACAGTAAGCCTTTACTGAATCTCTAGGGTTAAAGGTGCCAATCCACTGTAAGCTTTCGTTGAACTGGGTCCCATAAAGTCAATGGGAAAAGCAGAGACATCACCCTTCCAACAAAATTGCATATAGTCAAGGCTATGGTCTTCCCAGTTGCAATGTATGGCTGTGAAAGCTGGACCATAAGGAAGGCTGAGCGCCGAAGAATTGAGGCCTTTGAATTGTGGTGCTGGAGGAGACTCCTGCGAGTCCCTTGGACATCAAGATGATCAAACAGGTCAGTCCTAGAGATCAACCCTGGCTGATCCTGAAGGCCAGATCCTGAAGATGAAACTCAAATACTTTGGCCACCTAATGAGAAGGAAGGACTCACTTGAGAAGAGCCTAACTCTGGGAACAATAGATGGCAAAAGAAGGAGGGGACGGCAGAGGATGAGGTGGCTGGATGGAGTCACTGAAGTAGTCAGTTGAGCCTAAGTGGACTCCGGGGGAAGGTGGAGGACAGGAAGGCCTGGAGGAATGTTGTCTATGGGGTTGCAATGGGTCAGACGTGCCTTCGCAACTAACAACATACATAGGGCCCCACTGTAAGAGGCTTCTTTCTTGGGGAATGTTTGGTCTCCAAATGCTGATGAACCATGTCTCCCCTTCAGCCTCAGCTAGCATAACCAATGGTGAAGGATGATGGGAGTTGCATTCCAAAGTATGTGGAGGGCTACCAGTACCCCACAAGTTGGAAAGGTAGTACAGATTGTGAACCCAGCTCTACTATTTCCATTAGCCGCTTATGTCCTGGCGAACCGGCAACATTTTTTTCTTGGTTTGTCTACTAGCCTTCCACTTCTCATCCCTGAAAAAAGTCTTGGAAGCTGATGACTCCGATATAATGCCAATTCATATTTTCTTAAAATAATATTTCCTTCAAAAACAAAACTAAAAAAAGGAAAACGGAAAAGAAAACAGGAGGCTATTTGCTTAAAGCAGAAAATTAGGTACTTCTATACAAAGATATTAGCACATTAATATGGTGATTTCTCCTTCAGTCCATTTATCCCAGCCTGCTAGCCCCTGATGGATAATTTGCATTGGAAAGCATCAGTTCCACATACCATTAACAGCTGTGAAATTGGTGTCATTCTTAAAGGTTAAAATAAAAACCTGGCTTCTCAGCTGAGCTGCCAAACATTTCTTCATTAAGATCTATGGTCACAGGGCTCTGAATCAGAAATATTTGTTCAGCCTTCCACCTCACTCTGCTCCATGAGGCGGGAGCAATGCAAACTCCGTAGGTGCAGCGTGGCTCTCCCCAGCATGGCTTTTCGTAAACCAGTGGGAAGCCTGGTCCGCCAGGGGCTCAGCCTCACCTCCACCGCTGGCTCTAGACTGTGGGCACCACGATGGCCAGGATGCCCTTGGTGCACCCAGCTGCTCTTACCCGTGGCCTCCTCCTCCCTTCTGCTTGCCGCCTCCTCCAGAGTCTAGCCCAGTCTGCACCACCTTGCACTGGGAGAAGGTGAGGTGAATGGCAGGACTCCTATTTCTCTCCTTCTCGGTGGGGACAGGTGAAATAGCAGTAGCAGCGAGAGAAGACTTCTCTGTGTTGCAGTGGTCTCTTCTCAGGGGATGGGGCCCTCAGCAGGTGCCCACCTGGGTGACCCTCACTTCTGGGGCCAATCGTGACCTGAAGGACTACTTTGCGGTAGATTTTGTTGAGGGAGGGGGAAGAAGGTGCCCATAGCTTAGAAGTCTTTCCTCTGAAATGCTGCCTGAGGATCCTTTAATGGGTGGAGCTTTGGACGGGCCTAGGAGAACCGTGTACATGCAAGGCATGAGTTCTATCACTGACCCGTGAACCTGGCTTGCCCTACTTGATGCCCTGCATGACAGACCACATCTCCCCAGCTTAACGTTTTACTATAGCTCTGAGAATCCTGGAAATGCACCTGATCATAGAATCAATTCATCAGGTCCCAGTTCTGAGCCAGCCCTGGGCCATGTTCTTCCCAGGGAGATTATACTTGTGTGAACTGACACAATCTATTGCCTGTGCCTTTAAATGATTAGGTCAAAACATTTATATCCCACTTTTCAAAAATATAGTCTCTCAAAGGAGCTTGCAAATAGGATACAAGCACAGATGCTTATGCAAATACTACACTATCAAAATTAAGGGAAAATTAACCCTAGTCGGGAGCTGTTTGGAGTGAGAAAAACATTTTAGCTACCTATTCAGGAAAGATAAGATTGTGCACATACATTATGAAACCTTTCTTAGAGACCAGAACCAAATATTTAATGGCTAAAGCAGAAGGAAGTGCAGAATCAAGGGGCCACCACTGAGAAAGCTCTGCTGCTTGCACTCTCCAGTATTACCTAGCTGTTCTAGATTATAAGCTTAGAGCACTTGATAATGACCAAAGCAACCCTTACAGAACTAAAGGAAACGAAGAATGGCTGAAAAGTTTCCTCCGCTGCATGCCTGTTTCGCTCTCAAAAGTTCCGCAGGCTGTCTGTCTGATTGGGTTGTAATGGACCTGTTTCATCCAGTGAGCCCCGTTGCAGTGGAGGCCAAAGGTTCTTGAACACAGTGGCCCAGCTCACACCGATCGTTTGGGCTCAGGTTCAGGAAATGCAACCAACACGTTCAGGAAATGCCAATGTTACCCACAGAGACAAGAAACAGCCTGGCCAGAGATTTCCAAGTGACCCTGGGGTTAGCGGATTGCAAATGCGCCCTACGTATGATTTTGGTCTCCTCTGGGCTAGTCAGCTGTGGCGTCTTACTAACTGTGCACTTCTTTTTTCAAGAGCCGGTTAGTCTGTTTCAGCAACATCAGGCTGTGATAACATGGCAGTGGCCGCGGTGTGGTGGGGTCTTTCTTCATCATGTGACCTTCTCCAGAAACTAGAAGGCTGGCCTTGGGCCCCCGCAGGTACTAAGGTGGTGGAGACCTCATGGCTCTGTTCTGTTAATCCAAGTGCCTCTGGGGACTCGGAGCCTGGACTATGATCTCAGCACATGGTCCTATCATGGGTAGTTTGATCCTTGGATTTCATCATAGCAAAATGGTGGTTCCTTTGTTTTTTCAAAGGAAGTTCCTAAACTGGCTATTCATTTAGTTGTTACATTTCTATACTACAGAATAGCCCAAGCTATCAGGGTAGTTCACAGAAACTGAAACCCTAAAATACAGCACAGAGACATACTAGAAAGCCTTGACTATGCAAACAATTAAAACAGTTTGAAACTGCTACAAATAATTAACAATAAATCACAAGCGCCTGTTTAAAAGAATGCCTAATATTAAAAACTCCATCATGTGCCTTCAAATGCCTGGAAGTAGAACAAAGATGACAATTAGCTTGCGCCAGCTTATATTAGCTGAATTTGGGCCCCAGTGCAGTTAATGCGATCGGCCAGCTATGACTTAAGTCCCCTTGAACTGAATGGGAACTTAGTTCAACTAACTTAGAATCCCACTCAAAGTTAAAATCATGAAAATTTGTAAACATATCACAAAGGGAATGAGCGCATCATGAGTGTTGCATATGTGTGATTGCTAAATCCAGGACTGACACATGTGCAGCCCCGTACTATCCAGATTACTCAAGAGCAAATCCACAATAGCTTTCACATGAGACTTACAGACAAGTATGGGTAGGTTTATTTATTCTATAATGTAATAAATCTTGTTCTAGCTGGGGAGGAGGGGTCCCAATCCTCCTCAGTTTTACTTTCTACTGTGGGGCTGCTCTATTTATATATTGTAAGCCATCCCAAGATTTTCTATAGGGGATGGCATAGAAAAGCTTTTAATAAATAAATATAAATATAAAATACTGCATGATTAACTGGGGCTATCTTTTTAGAAAACAATCTTGGTTCTTTTAGGGTACAAGGTGGTGGCATTTGAAAACCCTCTTAATGAGGAGGATTATGTGTTTCCATGCAGAGTGGGAGAAGCAAGGAATGATCTTTGCTTTCAGACTCCTCCTGCCCTGAATATGAGCTTAGAATATGAGCTTAGCTTTGGCCGTCTACTTGTAACACTTCGGATGGGAAGGTCAGGAGGCTGGAGCACTTCCGGGACATGTCATATCCTGGCAGACAGTCTTCTGCCATCCTTGCCCCCCAGAATATCTTCTTCGCCCCCTCTCTGAGGTTGTTTTTACATCCTCAGAGTCACAGCATTGCCTTCTGTGCAGTTGCAAAGCCAGGAGATTTTTTCAGGCATCTGAATTATCCCATGGTTCTCTAGCTGCTGTATAGCGGCCATGGGACCACTCTACCAACAAGTTTGCCAACTTCATGTTGAGGATCTAGTAAATATTTTTTAATACATTTTTGGCCAAAAAATTAAGGGTAATCAGAGGTGGAATTTTCCTAAATATTTTAGTAGCATCCTCCAAATAGCCAGTGACTTGTGGTAGAGATTTGGATGGCTGCCTATGGAATGCCGGAAGTTGTAGGACTTTTGAACATGCATCGGATCACACTCAAAGAGACTTTGCTCATTTACTTGTGTGCTTGCCAGCTTTACACCCTCATGGCATTTGACAGAGTCTGTTTTAGGGACACACATAGAAACAGAGGGAGTCAGAAGGGGCCTCCTGGGCCATCTAGTCTGACCTCCAGCTCCAGCCAGCACCACTCACGACATGCCCACCATGTGGACGACCAGCCTGTCCTTGAACACCCGCACCGATGGGGCCTCAACCTCCTCCCGAGGAAGCCCATTCCACGCCCTAGTCCTGAGGAAGTCTCCATGCAAAAGAGTGTATTGCACCATTGGTAAATGACTCTTTGATTTAGTCTATCAGCCCGCTCATATTTTCTGAACCGACAGTCGCTCTTCTGCTATTCCTGTTTAGCAGGTAACGGACACTTCCAGCATTTAATGGATCTCCCTGAGCCATTTCTCAGGGAGATCTGGCGAAGTGACCAGGCAAATGCCATCCATGCATAGCTAGCTAATTAAAAAGGATTGTGGAAGCCATTCCAAGATTATTTACAATCCCCTTTCATTCATTTGTTCATAAACCATCCATATTTTGAGGCCATGAAATCTTGACATGGGTAGGTCTCAGACCTAATGCTTATGCTGAACACGTGACTGGCCGGGATCTGATCTCCATCCTGGAAATCAGTTGGCAAACATTTGAGTACTTTTGCCTATTTTTGGTGCAGTGATGAAAATACTCTTGAGAAAGTGATCAAAGAAAGAATGGTTAAAGGTCACTGTTGTAGGATTTGGCCAGAACAGAGATGGAGCAAAGGCATGCAGAAGATTTCTCAGAAGACAGCTGCTGGATGCTCAGAGCTAGAATTGAATGGCAGAAGTGTTGGAATGTTCTCTCATGAGTTCTTGAAGGAGTTAATTTTACTTAAGTTGTACAAGAAGACTTTGAGTGCAGCTAAAACCAATGGGCACAGTCTAGCCAAAGTGAAGCAAGTACATTTTATGTTCCATATTTTCAGTGGAAAAGAAACTTTCATTTTGAAATTAGCAGGACCTAAAAGTATTTTTGACATCACCATCATGATCATTATTATGCAGTGCAGGCTGATTCTTTATTCCTGCCATGCAGAATAGTTACTACATCAAGACTAACGCTGGCTTGTGAAAGAGTCAGTGGGGGCTGCCATCTCATCCCCCTCCGCACCAGGCATCCAGAAGAGCTTTCCCCAAACAGATACAGCCCAGACGTTTTGGACTACGACTCTTATCAGCTTCCTCCAGAATGGGAAGGATAATAGAAGTCTTAGGTCAAGGCATTGCCCATTCCTGCTTTAGATAATTAGTAGGGCTATCAGTAATGACAAAATCTGGAGGGGACCTGGTTGGGGAAGATTGCTTAGAGGCTAAGCATCTAGAACAATGCGATGTCATTCAAACAAGAATGTCAAAGAGCAAGGAGGAAAACCCATTGCAGCCTTCTTGCAACCAACTTCTTGCAGCCTTCACTTGCCTTCTTGAAAGCTGTCCCTCTCCAAATTCCTCCACACTCTTTGGCTGACAAAGTGGAGCTTGAATGTAGGGAGGCATTTCTGGCTCAGAATTAATCATTTTTTTCTGAACACCCTGTTATCCAATCCAGTGCATAGGAACTCTGAGTGCTGCAGCATAGTCAATCAGTCAGTCAGTCAATTAATTAGTACACCAGCAGTTAGGAGGCAGGGAGAAGACCAAAAAGATATTAAGCTTCTGGGAACTCCTGCACACCCCCTTGCTGGTGGTCCAGGGTATTCGGGTTGGCAGCTACCCCTGGCCTGGTAGAAGGACCACTGCCAACCTCTGGGGTCTTCTTGCTCTGCTGTTGCTTCTCTTTGTAGCTGTCTCCTGTTTGCTTGCCATTCCTGGGAAGTGAGTTAGAAGAAGAAGGAAGAGGAGCAGGAGGAGGAGGGGGACTGAGAACTTCCACGTTTTTAGACCCCTCTTTCCCAGATGACGGGAGCTGATCTAGCTCAAAGGAAGAGGCAAGCCAATGGGCAGAAGCAAAACCAGCAAGGAGGTGGCAGAGGGCCGCAGGGAGCAGCTGCCCAAGGATGCCCCAGTGCCTGGAGCGGACCCTGACTCCAACAGCGAGAACATAATGCAGAGGAAGATGCCTTACACCAGGTTAGAACTTCTCACCTGGCATTGTCTCCTTTTATGAGTAAAGATTATTAAACAGGGCGTGCCCATCTCAAGCATCATCCCATGAGTGGCTGAATGGGAACAAAGGCAGGCAAGGAATCACACAGGTATCACAAGCGCCACCAGCATCCCGCACAACAGCACTAAAGCCCCAGAAGAGTTGCCAGCAGCAGCAACGCGCACATGTGCCAAGGCCTGTGTAATTGTGCCGCCTGCCACATCCTACAGGTTGAAAGGCCCGCTCGTAATATTTTGACATTTCCTTCTGCATGGATTACCCCTTCATTGTCGGATCACCAACAATGACAACAAACCTGATGAAAACCATTTCCCAGCCAAACGTCTCCAGAAGACTGAACAAAATTCCATTGTGCTTGTGACTACATTTGGCACCCCTTTGTCTGCAGGTGTTTGATTCTGCAACCAACGTCAACCTGATCTTTGTGGATAGTTGCATTATGTTTTCAAGGGAACGAAACACTTCAGCCTAGCGAAGTTCTGCAAAGAACACCCACTGCAAGAATGTGTTAGGGGTGGGGGCAGGCCTCCAAGGCTCCCAGCTCTGGCCTAGGACAGTTGTTGGTCCTGTGCGTCTGTACCTACAGCGGTACTCATGGAGGGCTTTCTTGGCATGACTAGGAACCCTGAAAGGCACTGCAGTGAGCCGAGTCCTCTAAGTGCTCACTAGAGGTATTTCGAATGTGCACTCGCATGCATATTTAGACAGAAAAGGGTCTGAAATCCCCAGCACCCCTTTTGTCTAAACACGCATAGGATTGTGTCCTGAGTAAAACAATCGCAGTGCATGATGGAATTAAAAAACCCTTGCTTTCAAGAGAATGTAGATATATAAAGGAAATATACAATCAGGAGGAAACGGTTATCCTTGTATATAAAATTCTGTAGAAAGACAAGAGTGTTTGGGGCGGTGTTGCGATCGTCTGTCCATCCATCTGCCTGTCTGTCCATCCGTGCATCTATCTGTTTGGAATAAACTTAACTGTGAACTCATTATGGGAAGGAACATCTTATTCCTCCCCCGCACTCAAAGGACAGCCTCTTCCCACAGGCCCTGTCAAAAGCTGCTTCTTGTCCCCTGCTGGGCTTCGGCTTGATGTTCCATGTGCTGGCTATTAGCTTCAGCACATGGACCAGTCGAACCTCCAAAGAGACCTCGACTGGCCATGCATTTCCTCTGGACCCCACTGCGCAGCCCACAGATGCTTGAAGCGATTCATTCCTGCAGAAGCTTCCTTTGCAAATGCGGCTTGTTATCCAACAACTAGAGTTGTCTGAGTTTTACGAATCTTGCTGGGTCTTGTCCATCCCCAGTGGAAGGAGTCACAGCATGACATGATCAGCACGACGACACTTCTTTTTCTTCTTCAGTACAGTAATTTAGGAGGACCAAGGCTGGCTCAGTCCATACAATCACCATGCAACTGGATGGTCCGAAAACGACAGGACCAGCCCCTGCAGCCACTGCAGGTCATTGTGTGTTTCAGACGTGTGTGTAGGCATTCGGGGCTCTGGGCTCGAACCCTTATCACTTGAGGCTGGGACCGAGAGAAGTGAATTACCCGGGACGACCTGTGCTCCAGCCCAAGAATCATTTCCGGTCAAAGAACAGAGCAGGTGGGACCTGCAACCAATCTTGCAGACTTTCTGCAGTGTGCCATGTGTCACTCAACACTGCTTCCTTTGGATTGTGCTGTCACAGTGTGGGCATCACTAGTCCTGCCCAGGTGGTGGAACATGTGAAGAGGGGAAAGAAGCATTGGGGGGGGGGGGTTTGCTTTCATGGGGGGGTATTCTTCTACAGATTCCACTAAGGAGGTCCCTGATGGCCAGTGATAGATCAGCATAAAAAAGGAAGTGCATCCCCAAAATGGAGGACATCAGAGGGCGGAAATTTCGACAAACGTTGCGCATGCAAATGTATATGCATAGATACAACTTCGGGAATAGCAGTTGCAATTTAGGTAGAAATACAGCCCGTCTCACCATGGTGTGAAAGACTGTGACCGGGTGATGCCCGCTGCCCACTGCCCAGGTGCTGTGGATGGGCACCATTGCAAAGGTTCCTCAGCCTGACAGCAGACGCGAAAGGACTGCCCACCCCATAGAGGATGGGGCCTCATAAAAGAGGACGAGTGGCCACCCTAAGAAGCAGCTGGGGCACCTGTGCATGGGCGTCACGTGGGAGAGTAACCCCCTCCCACATTATGAATGAGTGTGGTCTGCCTACTAAATTGGAGGGGGGAAGAATGGCGTCCTCCGACCCCAAATGCACACGCTCGGGGGAGACGGACTGGTTGTGGAGCAGAGTGAGAACCTGAGACACGTTTCTTTGGTTTTAAGTTCTCCGATTTGCTCTGTGTGTGCACAGGCTAATCTTAAAGGACACGCATGTCTTCATGCGTCAGGCCCACCCTCCCCCGGGTATGCAGAAGCCATGCTTTTGCTTTGCAGATGGTCCAGGAGTGCTTCCAAACTGGAAGGTTTCTCTTAGAAGGAAGAAGAAAGGTTTGTGGTGGTACAGTTGGGTCATGTGAGACCCTGGATTTCATGGCTTGATGTCCTCTCCCCGTCCCCTCTCTTCAATAGCCAGGGACAGTTCCTTCCATCAGGAAGCACACAAGTAACCTTTCTTTCCCCAAACCACCAATTCATTTTTATTTTGTTTATTAGAGTTACTCCCTGTCTTTTTTTCCTGCAGGGGACCCACGACTGCGTAAAGGACCCTCCTCTGCTCCTCACTGGCCCAAAGTCACCTGGGGAATTTCTGAGCCAAGCAGGACTCAAACCCAGATCTCTCAGGTCCATTCCAACACCCTAAGTGCTGCATGTTAAAATAGCTGCTACGTTCAGAATTGTTAGAACAACCAAGAGCAGCAAAACTATTTGCCAGAATTGTGTTTTAAATCTAAAATTACACAGCTTTGAGCATGTACATCACAGAGTCAAGAGCAACAAATTAAAGACTGCTTGTGCATGTCCTAGTGGTAAACCTTCATGAGCAAACTTTCAACAGCTAACTGGGAGGAAGACTCAAAAAGAGAGCCAGTGGTTAAGACTGCAGGACTGGGACTCAGGTGATCCAGGTTCTAGTCCCCACTCAGCCACGGAGCCAATTGGGTGGCTTTGGGCCCAACCTACCTCACAGGGTTGTTGTTGTGAGGAGAAGATTGTAAAGAGGGGGAGAATGATGTAAGACACCTTGAGTTCCTTGGAAGAAAAAAAGGTGGGCTAGAAATACAATAAAAAGGGGTCCCCTTTAGCTTGAAAATACACTAAATTTGATAGCTTTGAGTCTTTATCCCAGCTCGCTGTTGAATATTGGCAACAAATGGCTGATATCTTTCCACTGCCATGTGGCAACAGGGGAAATGGAGGCCACCATGAGGCCACGAGCTGCCCATGCCTGTTCTAAGGTTGGTCAGTTAGTGAATTGAGAGACTCTGTGTTGCTCTCTTTCATGGTGCCAATTGCCCTCCTTTGTTCAGGTGGGTGAACAAACATCACCCTAGTTCTCATGAAGGACAAGTAAGTTCTGGGTTTTTCCACTAGCACCCTTTCTCCCATCTCCCTCTTTCAAAATGTGCTGTGCTTGAAAAGGTTTGGCCAGACAAAAACACCAGAGCAATTTGAAGCTTCATTGTTCATGATATTTAATACTTAAGTTGGACAAAGCCATACAATATTGGCCTGCTGGAGCGAAGGATTATATGACCCCCTCCCCCCTCCCCAAATGGGTTTCCATGACTTTCCAGCCAATGAGCTGGGACTGGGGGAGTTTCTCTTGCTTGCTACAGTCAGTATGCTTTCAAGTTTATGACAATGCCGGAGAAATCTCAGATTTCTTTTACTTTCTCCAGTTGGCAAATTTCTCAATGAGGCTATGGGACAGGTAGGCTGTTCGCCAGACCCTGGAAAGGGAAGACAATTGCCCTATCCATGATTGTTGTAATAGGAGAGTCTAATGGGCTAATGAATACCTTAATCCTGAAAAGATTAGCAAAGCTTTGAAAAGCTTTTTACCAACTTCATAGCAGGAAGTCATTTGCTTCTTAACCATCTCATAAGCTCTCTTGTTTTACTGAAACAAAAGTGAGGAAGCTTTTTGATTTCCAAAATTCATTATCCATGGATATTTATCCTACTTCATGTGAACTGTGAAGATTGAGGAATGTCAGGACAGAATGAACTCAGGCAGCCCCTGATCCTTGCAAATGGAAAGTCCCAGCAAAGAACCACAGGTCTAACGACCTGACTGTGGAATTGCCAGAACGTTTTCTATCAGCTTTGATTCTGTTCAGAAGCAAACTTCTCTGAGAAATGGTCCAGTATGCCTCCACTCTCAGAAAGCCAGATTCCAGGGTTACTCAATGGACTGGAAGATTTTGGGGCACTCACAGATGGCAGGAATTCTTTACATTTCATAGATTCATAGCATAGAAGGGTCAGAATGGGTCAAGAAGGTCATCAGGTCCATTCTCTGTTGGCGTGGGATGTCAAGTCACACCAGAGGGCATGATGGCTAATGAATACACTTGGACCCACAACCACAAGTTGTGGCATCAGGGCTGGCATTGGCCACAACACACTGATCCAAGTCCTCTGGACTTGCTCTTCTTCTCCACTGCAAGCCGCTTGTCCACACACCTCCCTTTCTGGCCCAGGACATGATGGTGGTAAGAAGACAGAGTACATGCCACCGTCTTCTTGCCCATTGGCTACTGTGAGCAAGCAAGTGATGGCCAGGATGAGGAGGAAGAAGGAGAAGAAGGGTAATGCCAACTGATGGATCTGGTGGTGAGAAGGTGACTCCCAGAGGGAGGGGCCATTCAGGATGCCTTGTCCAGGGGCCCTCAGGAATCTGGGTTTGGCACGGGGGTTGACGGACGCAGGCCTGGGGAGTCTCCGGTCCAAATTCCTGCTCAAGTCAAGCAGCCTTTCTCAGCCTAACCTCCCTTGCAGGATTGTTGTGAAGTTATAATCAGGGTGGGGGGCGCAGGGTGGAGAATCACATGCATTGCCTTGAGCTCCTTGGAGGAGAAGTAGGGTAGAAATTAGATGAATATATTGAAATGTGGAAAGAGTTGGGCAAATGTGGGGAGCAAGGATCTAGCCAAGGGTCTTAGCTAAATGGAAGCCCAACTTTCAAGGGCAGTGTAACTCGTAAGTCCCACGATGCAGGAGGCAGACGGTGGGAGATGGGCATTCTCCGGTGAGGGTCCTAGTGTCAAAGAGGCAGAAGGCTGAATTCGCAGGGCTCTGTGCCGATTCAGGAGAGCAGTTCTTGCGTTCTTTAGAATACTTCACGTATGCTTGTTAGTTTCAGGTGGCAATGATGGGTCTTTCTCTGGCGTGACCTCTTCACCAAGCAGCGGGTACTCTGAGGACTCTTGATATGCAAAGCATGAGTTCTCCCGGTGGGTTCTTTCCCCTGTCTTCATGAAAGCTCAGTTCTGACATAATGCCAAACCCTGGTTGGGTAACCTAGTTCACCTGGCAAGAGCAGAATGCGGATTGCCAGTTTGGAGGATATAATTATGGTTAATTATCGGGATACAATATCTCTTCTCCTCCCAGGAAGGAACTAACTGCCTTGGGTATGTGGAAAAGGAGGAGGAAATGGTCCCCTTTTAGTGTGGAAGTCTGATACCTAGTTGGCAGCAGGCGAACAAAGTGCTGATAGAGAACTCACCTGAACCCACACGTAGGTTTTTCTACATGATGCTATTCATCTCTTGTACTTTTGGTTTCATCACAGAATTGAGATGTGAGCACCATGGGAAGCGTTTCCTTTCCTGCTTTTCTCTGTTAACCTCTAGGTGGACCTGTGTTATATTAGAACAGTGCAAATACACAAGTAGATTTTTTTCTTTCGCTTTTAGAAATAAGATTGCATTTTCCCTAGTGTGTGTTTTTAATAAACATCATTGAACTGATATTAAAAACAGATGTGAAACCGAAGGGTCAAAGAACCTGTAAACAGCAATGAGCAGCTGTGACAAATGCACAGTACGTGCCTTGTGTAGAAAAGCTCTTAGTATAGCACCTAAGCGTCTTTGATGTCCTTCTTCCAAGAGACCTGCAGGCAACTGACTATCTTAGCTGTTCTCTTTTAGAAAGCTATTGGGGCGGAGGGGGGGGGCAGCTGGGCATATTGTTACTAGAATGGCAGTGGGCATGAGTTAAGCTTGTGTATTTAATTGGAAGCTCCCTGTCTTTTGGACTGAGACTCAAGCACTGGTTCCTGGAACATACCTACTGAAAGCAATTCTGCAGCTTAATGTCCAATTCCTCCAGAGTAGAATGAGATTCCCATTGGCCTCAATGCGCTTCAGCTCAGCATCTCTGCACGTTTCAGGGTTTATCATACTAGAGAAACCCCATAGGCATTTTTCCATCCTGAGGTCTCTGAAGCCACAGA
Source organism: Varanus komodoensis (assembly GCF_004798865.1). Lineage (NCBI taxonomy): Eukaryota > Metazoa > Chordata > Lepidosauria > Squamata > Varanidae > Varanus > Varanus komodoensis. The sequence goes on from NW_025335762.1 coordinate 3,711,230, forward strand.
CAGTTCCTCTAAGAACCCGAATGACTTTCAGAGGCTAAAAGGAATAAAGCTCAGATTTTGGAAGCAATATCATCACTGTGACTGTGATGTAGTCCAGAGCTATTTAGAGAATCAGATTAACACAGTCTTTATGAGCCATCAGCTGTACAGCTGTGGGGGAATGAATCAGCAGACTGGTAGCCTGGAGGCCAGCTCTTAATTGAAAATGGAGAGAGCAAATGGATGCAGGGCAGTATCCAACAGTTAAATAGCCTGGAAAAGGCTTCACACAGTTTGGATTAGGGCTGACTGGGAAATGGAGTTTTCACCCAGTGTTTGGAAACGGGGTGGGGGAAGGAAGCTGGATGGGGGCCTAGTTGCACAAGGATGTCAAGAACCATGCAGACAGGGCGATCTGGGGTTTATCTGGGCTTCCCCTAAACTTCCTCAAAACCACCAAAGACTCCTCATGGAATAAAAGGGAAGGTCTTCCTATGGGTCAGTTGCTGGGTAGAGAACAGGAAGCGGAAGGTAGGGAATATCTCGGCCATTGTGGTGGAACATGCCATGAAAACGTCAGTCGGCTGTGGGGCTGCACATTGGGCTTGATTAGGAAAGGAATTGAAAGCAAAATTGCCCCTGGCACACTGCTCTCCTGCAAATCCATGGCGCAACTGCACTTGGAAGACGGTGCTCCATTCTGATCACCAGAAAGGAAAAGAGGATGCTGTAGCGTTGGAAACCGTGCAGAAAAGGGCAGCTGAAATTATCAGCAGGTCGGAGCAACGCCTCTATGGGGAAAGCTTATTTCTGGGATTGCTCAGCTTGGAAAAAGGGTGAGCAAAGGGAGATGGGGTGGGACTGCATTAAATTATTCACGCTGTGGTGGAAGTGACTGGAGAGACACTTTTCCCGTGGCACTCGGATCCAGTGGAGTTGTGGCATGATTGATGGGAGCTTGAGGGCAGAGAGAAGGAAGGCATTCTTCCAACAATGGAATTCGCTCCTCAAGATGTTGTGATGCTGTCCCAGTCAGCCCTTCTGCCTGTGTTTGGCCACTATGGGGCAAGCGACTCAGGGACCGGGTTTTGCTCAGGGCATCCTGTTGCTGACTTCTGCTCTAGAGTGAATGATGCTTTAAAAATGGCCAAGTGCATCACCCTGCTTTATTTTATTTATTTATTTGTTTGTTTGTTTAAAACTTTGATATCCCGTCACCACATGCCTCGGCATCTCGGGATGGCTTGCAAAGGTAGAATTAAAAACAATCAAACAATAGCAAATTAAGAGCAGAAGATCCCATTCGGACATTTTTCTCCTTCTCGCCTAATTCTGGAACCTGGAGCTGATTGATGACAGGGAGAAAGAAATGCTTGTCCACAGAGCATGTCGTTAAACTCTGGATCTCTCTTCCCCCAAATGTGGCACCGGTCACCCTTTAGGTGACTTTAAAAGGGACTTGGACAAACAAAGGCAGGTAGAGGAAGGGTAGATGCTTTCGAACTGTGGTGCTGGAGGCAACCGTTGCGCATCCCGTGGTCTGCAAAAATTGCAAACAAAAAGTCCTAGACGGAGCCCCAGCAAAAATGTCACTTGAAGCCATGATTACCAAACAAAGACTGTCGTACTTCAGCCATGTCATGAGAGCTGACTCACTTGAAAAGTCAGCCATACTGGGAGTGATCAGTGGCAAAAGGAGAAGGCGCTGCCCCAGCACCCACTGGCTGGACACCATAAAGGAAGACCATGGGATGGGCATGGCGGCCTTGAAGGAAGCAGTGCAAGACAGAGAGGCTTGGAAAGCAATGACCTGTGGAGTGGCCAAGGGTTGGACATGACTGAATGGTTGATGATGATGATGATGATGATGATGACAACAGACACACTCATAGAGGAGAAGGCCACCCGTATCTCCCAGTCCTTGCATTCTCCTTCTGCCCCAGTTCCACCCACAGCACACACTGCTTCTGCTTTGAAATAGCAATGAAAGCATGGAGTGATCCAGTCATGGATCTTCAGATGAACACGTAGCTTGACCCCACGGCTCCCAAGACGTACTGGACTGTGCCATGGTCCACAATTAGGCTGATAAATCTGTACGTTCTGTTGGCGCTGTCCCTCCAACGCCACAGAGAGATAAAGACACAAAAGGTGGCTGACGTGGCCGGCTCAGTCAAATTTGTCCAAGAGAAGATTTTTTGGTTGAGCCACGAGGAAAAAGGGAGGATGCCGCCCAGTCGGTGGAGGAAATTATGGCCGTGGTTGAGTGGGGCTCATGCCCCGATAACGTAATGTCCGTGAATCACTCATACATGTTGCCCAGACACATGGCATGAACCTATCAGGAGAAGTCTATACAAAGTTCTTTTTGTACATTTGATGTGTAAAGCCTGGGATCTTGTAAATGTGTGTACATTTGGCATTTTGAAAGGATGTAAATAACGGATGGGGTACTTTCTATTTTTGTGATGTTGCAATTTTTGGGCCTTTTTGTACCGTTGTAGTATGTTTTTATTTAAATAAAAAATTTCCACCTAAAAAAAAAAAAATTCAACCTAAATTTCATTGGGTGTGCTGATAAAAGGGGTATGTGCGTGCAGGGGGGAGGGACAGGAAAATCTCCTTCCTGTTGTGGCTGCAACTCAATGGCCAGAGGTGTGTGGATGCCTGTCCCGAGATTCTGGATTTGTGTGCAGCTGCTGTGTGTAGCCCAGCACTCTGCAGAAGTTGGCAGCTTCTTCATGAAGCTCCTTCATCGTTTTGAATAGCTCTGTGCAGGGAGAGGATTGGCTCTTCCTGGACAGGAAGCTGTGCAAGAAGGTTGCCATGTTCTCTGACCTCCACCTCTGGTTCAAAAATGGAATCCAAAGTGGAGGAGGCACCACCCAGGAAGCTGTTGTTTTGCCCTGAGACCTTCCAGGCCAGAGAATGTGGCTTCCTCAGCATCTCCACCTGCATTTCTTTCCTGTTCTACGTGAAGGAAAGGTATGTGAGAGAGGATGTGTCCCTCTCCTGTCCTCATATACCTCCACGTTAGACTGGCAGGTGCATTGGAGGTAAAAAGAGCCACACCTTTAGGAAGAGCACATGATGGGAACACATGCTCCGAATCCAGGGGCCCTTCCAGTCATTTCCAGACAACTGCAGCTGAAAAAGGACCGTATCCAATGGTGTTGTGAAAACCTTCTGCCTGACCTCCCTGAGTCATCATGAATATTCTTTCTACTCCATGTTAGGGTCTACAGCAGGGGTCTCAAACTCGCAGCCTGCAGGCCAATTGCCGGGATAGGCGGGGCATGGGAGAGGGGCCCTGCAGCCTTCCAAGTGCCGGCGGTGCCTGGGCCAGCCTTCGGGATGACACGGGATGAGCGGCCCACCACCACCGCGATGGTGGAATACTTGATGCGGCCCAGCCTCACCCAGACTCTACTTCCAGTGGCCGCCAGGTAAGTTGAGTTTGAGACCCCTGGTCTACAGTCCTCACAGGAAGACTCTCTGATGGGGTGGTCCTCCCTGGACTTTAGCATCCTGGCTTGTGAAATACTGGGGAGAAATTCACAACTAATGAAGGGCAGAAGGATGTCTTACTTTTCAGTCAAAAACCAAGAAAAACCAGGGAACCCTGAATCTTGAATGTTCATCTTGAGATCATTCTTGGTTTCTTCCTTTTTCTTTTTACTTCTAGGGTGCAATCCTATGCCTGTTTAAGCCAAAAAAAAGGCCTACAAGTCCTGTGTACTCAAGCCGGCCCTAATGCAGGTGGGTTTTTCTCAGTCTAGACATGCATAAGTTTGTGCCTTTAGTTAAGCTGAAGACTTAGGAGTACCAAAGCAAATGACATGTTAAGATCTCATGAAGTAGTAAGATCAGCTGTCTAAGACAACCCTTCATTGCAGATCTCTAAGATTACCGAGTGGAGAAGCATCTGTCAGCAGAAGTCTTCATAAATGCCAATGAATCTGCAAATGTTTTAAAAAATCTCCTAATCCATTTTCCTGTAATTTCTGACTAGGGATGGATGAAACTGCCAGTTTTAGTTCCTTTCAGTTTTGTATTCTTTTCCAACCTTAAATTCAGTCCATCCTGTTTCCACATCAATCCCAGGCTTTTGTTTACTTGTGTGAAGTCCCCACCAACTTCTGTACCCCCTTTTGTATGCATCCCTCCTTAAACACACTTTTGGGTGCATAATTTTACCCAAGATCCACATTTGTGCAGACAATTCCCCTGCATATAGTGCATGTTTGCTTGCATTTTTAGAGACGAGAATGCATTGCAAAATTTGCGCTGGTGCACATGTGCACACAAGTTTCCCTCATCCCCAGTCCTCCTCCAACCACTAGGCAGCAGTGCTTCCCAGAATGAGAAACTGGTTCTGGGACTTCTAATTGGACCCCCCTCCCCTTTCAAACCTCAGGCTTGCTCTTGGTTGAAAAACCCAGCATGCCCATTTGTGTGCTGGTGTCTGTGTGGGCAGGTATACAGCCTCCCATCTGCAATTAATGAGCCGTAAATCTTGAAGTGTGTTCACTGAGATGAGCCGGCGAACGTGACTTTGCCGACTCTCAAATCATCTTGGGTGACGCGCTGTCACAGAGCTATTCTCATCAGCACTTTGGTGGTGAGAGGCTGTGGACTGTGTGTGAGAACAAGCGCTCAGAAACCCACATGGCCTTTCAGTAGCAGCCAGGCTGGCTATGGAGGGGGAACGCTCGGGCCTGCCACCAAGGGCCCCTGTGGTTCTGGCTTTGGTGTCCTCCCAGTGAGAATCAGCACCATCAGATTAAAAGGTGGAGCAGGGCAGCCTCGCTGTCTGCTGGTCTTAAGCAAAGGGATCAATAGTTCTTAGTCAGCATTTCTGCGGCAAGCCACATCATATCAAGCCCAGGCTCCTTTGGGAGGCAGTCTCCACTGTTCTAGACTAAAACCAGGTATTTTAGGCTCTCGGTCCTAATAGGCTTACATATAATTTTTAGTATACTGGTTGTCCCTCGACCGCTGCTTCCAGTATTGCTTAGCATCTTTATATAACATCATCCTGCTTGAATGCATTGCAGAGAAACATGGGCTTAACTGAAATGTTGGCTTCTGCATTTATACTTGCTGAAGCTGCATTCTCCAAACTGTCTGTAATGACGCGACAGAACCGACAGTGTTGCCCTGCTCCTGGCAAGTGCTAGTTTCAGGTTCTTGAGGTCTTTTGGGCAAGACATCCTTGGTGGGCTCCTTTCTTCATGGGTCTACCTTCGCTCCATCACTGTCGCCAGGTGTTCTCGCTCCTCACCCTCATTCTCCTCGTTGGGCCCTTTGCTTCCTTATTAGGCAGAGAGCTGGCAAGCCAACTTCCACTGGCATCCTCTTCTTCTGATCCCCTTCATTGCCACTACCAGACTGAGATGTGATGCCAGGAAGGCTGAGGAGCAATTCCAGGAGCTCTTGGTGGGGCCCTGTTGGGGTATGGAGCCTTGGCAGGTGTCTAGCTACTCCAGATATAGCCATAACCTGGACACTCAAGCCCAAGGATGAGCAATTGGTAAACTTCCAGGCCTGCTTGGACTACAGCTCCCATCCTTGATGCCCATGTTTCTGTGAATGATGGGACCTGGAGCCCAGTGATGTTTGGATGATTTGCAGCCTTTACTGGGATGCATGTCCCACTGAAAACAATGGAAACTGGTTCTGAGTAGACATATATAGGATTGTGCTGTAAGAGGCCCTTCTCTGGGAAGTTCTTGGTGAAAGGACTTTCTCATCTGTTGCATCTCAGTACCTTTTTATTCAAACGTCATTTTAATTGCTAATATTATTTGCTTATTTTATTCTTTGGCCAGGGTGACTTATTTTATATTGTTAATTCGTTTTATATTTTTAGTGTATTATATTTTAATTGATGTTTTGTGAGCTGCCCCGAGGCTTCGGCGAATGGGGCGGCATAGAAATTTTCTAAATAAATAAAAGGGGCTCCCAGAAGGGCATGGTTAGCGCCAGTCTTGAAGTCATTTCAGTGGCAGGCAAAGGAATTTCCATTCTCTCAGACCTTTTGCTTCAATACAATGTGCTTTGTTTTGGCTGGGTTGGTTTTTCTGCTGCTCTCTATTTTTTAAATGTTTGGGCATGCTGTCTTTTTAAAATAATGTCCAATTGCATCCTCAAATGTGAGCTGCCTTGGGAACTTTTATCGAAGGGCAGGGTTTGAATCTTGCACATAAATATATGCCGTCCGCTCTGATGGACAGCAGCTCTCCAAGGAGCCGGGTGGAAAGGATTGTGATCCCCTTTTGAGCTCCTTTCAGGTGAAGATGCGGAACTGCCGGGATCTCCAATATGCGAAGCGTGTGAAAAAGTCCCCTTCCAAGATGCCTGTTCTCTCGCCGATAAATCGCACGAGGCAATTTAAGCTGCACTCTGCACCCTTGATAACGCATATCTTAAACTCTTCTAAGCTGCTCTGGTTTTCCTGATTTAGGGCAGGTTTTGAAGGACCCCAAAGAGGTGAAAAGTTTATAAGTGGAAATGTAAAGGCGGGCAAACAGGCGCAGCTTATGGTGTCAGATGCCACATAGATGTTGCTGCTACAAACCTCCAGCCACAGGATGAATGTGCACACTGCATGAAATGATGATGATGATGATGAGTGTGACGCCTCACTAGTGCAGTGTTGTGAGTCAAGCCATCTGGCTTGTCGTCCTCACTCAGCTCCCTGGGTGACTTTGGGCCAGTGACGGACTCCCAGCCTCAGCTCCCTCACAGGGCTGTTGCGAGGATAAACCGTAGAGTGGAGGAGAACGTTGTAAGCCTCCTTGGCTTGATTGCAAGAGGAAAAAGGTGGGACACACATGCAAATAGAGAGAATTATTACTGCTATTTTATGTTGCTTATTTTTCACAGCAGCGACCCCCACAAGTTGTCTGCATATATATGCTTTCTCTCTGTGCGTGGAAAAGCAGCCTTGCCAATGCCATGACTGCATTTCTTGGCAGCGTCTGCGAAATGCCCACTGCCACGAGTGCTGGGCTGGAACCGGGGGCTGAAGGCAGAAGTGTTGCTTGCCCGTCATTCGGCAGTGTGATCTGGGCGCTGCAACTTCACTTTATCCTAGAGGAGTTTGTGTCGGGCAAGAGTGCGTCTGCTTCTAGCTAATCGCTTTGGGCAGACTTCTGTTTCATGGTCCCAGGGGAGGGGTGGAAAACAGGTGAACCACAGATTCCTTCACCTCTGACCATTAGCCATGCTGGCTGGTGCTAATGGGAGTTGTAGTCCAGCAGCATAGAGAGGCTTTCCCTCAGATGGGCTTTATTGCTTGTGTTGCTGGGCACACTGGACGGTGAGGGGAGGGGGCTGGAGAGACTTGGGGATGATTGGCATGGGCATACTTGCATCCCCAGAATCCCCCCCCCCCGCTTGCTCACTGAACTGTCCCCTCCCCAAGGCCAAGGTCCCAACCTCAGAGTGCAACCCATGCGGTTCTTTCCATGCTGGTTTAGCAGGACTGGGGGTCTGATTCCTCTCTCTGAGGTTGGAGTGCTCAGATTGGGGAATGCAAAATACGGTATGATCCCCCAGGCATTCTCGAGCCTCTATAGGATTGCCTCTTAGCCACAACATTTCTGTCTCTAGGTCTGCTGATAAACCTGGCATCGTGACCCTTAACTGGAAAGGGAACTGAAAAGGCCGAGGATTTCATAGAATACTCTTGGCAGCTTCTCTGAGTTGAGAAAACTGGGTGGGGTCTCAATTGAATCCAGCCCATGCATGCAACCATAAATCCAGCTCCTTCTAATTTTGTACTACCCAAGAGTTTTCCGAAACTACATGGAAACATTTGACACTTAAAAAATAGAGAAGAGGCTGAAAGCTGTTTGGAAATGTGGTCAGTATTGATAGTGTGTTTGAAGATATTTATATTTATTTTTCTCTCCCCAGGAATTCTTGTAATCATCTGGATGCTTTAAATAGACATCTGATTTTCGGAATTTGAAAAGTGCAGATGGCAAGTCTTCTAAACAAGGGGAGCACCCAACTTCCTTAGCCGACCTGCTGCTCAAGGGCTGGCTTGGCACCCCCTCATGCCCATTGTTTGCTCACCCTGGACGGGCTGCGGAATGTGGGTACATGAAGGAAGGTCTTGAAGGGGCAGCCCCATTTAAAATAACACACAGCAGTGGTAATTCATGCTGAATTTCTTATGTAAAGTGTGTAGCTTCTTTCCTGGTAGGGCATTGTTGTCAATGAAGAAGTTGCCTTGCTTATGTTTGCTCCTGTTAGGTCACAATCCTCTGCACAGAGTCGTTCTCTTGAGGTCCTCCAGATGTTCCAGACTGCAACTCCCATCAGTCCTATCCAGCAGGGCCAATGGTCAGGGATAAGGGTTGTAGGCCAAAACATCTGGAGGACACCAGGTTGGCTGTGCCTGCTCCCCACACTTCTGGTGGGGCTTACTGCTGGGCATAGAAGATTAGATGGTGCTGGAAGGGTGGGAAGACTCAGCTCAGAAAGAGATTAATTCTACTGTGTTATAATATGATGCATGCCATTACTGTTGCTTTTCCGACAACTGAGGCTGCTTTGTGAAGGTTCTACGGTGACCAAAGGGGAGAATACCCTCACCTAGCAACCAGGTGAGGTAGCCCCAAATGCTTTCATCCTTGAATAGGGTGATCATGTAGGCACTGCCAAAAAAAGAAGAAAGGCATCATTAAAATGAGAGCAAAGGATGACACCAAGTTGCATAGCAGTTGCATATGCTACTTGATATATGTAGATGCCAATTTAGACATTATAGTTGTAATTTAAATGGAAATACAGGCCGTCTCAGTGGGAAAGACTGACTGGGGGCAGGAGCTGGGACTACCTGGGTTGCTACCATCCAGTTGTGGACTGTGGGTGGGCAATTCAAGGTCCCCGTCCTCCTTTTTAACATTTCTTGTTCTTTAAAGTGGACTTGGACTGGATGTGGTCCTTCGGACTGAGGGCACCTTTAAAGAGAGGACTGTTCTCCGACAGCTCTTAAGGGAAAAAAGTCAGTTCTCCGTAAAGGAGGACCCCTGATCCCAGGCAGACCTGGGTCTCTTCACGCAGGGAGCGTCTCTGTTTGCAGCTTCAAGGCTTTCCAATTGCAGGGTTAATTGAAAGAGCCTGAAGGAAGGCAGGTGGATGACTGGAGGTGATACAGCCTCTAGGTGTTGTTAAACTTGAGCCAGCCCCAGCCAGCAATTGCATGGCCAGGGGTGATGGAACTTGGTGCTCAGCAACATCTGGTGGGCCGCAAGTACCACAACTTGTGATCCCATTCAGGGCTCCAGCCAGATTTTTCTGGCAAGACATTCACCTCACCCCCCCCCCCCCCCCCCCCCGGAGCTTTCTGTTTTCTTTTCCAATCCTCATGCAACATTGAACATACTCCGAAGGCGGATTGCACAAATCTGTTATATTCCATTTTACTCATGTTCTTGTTTTTCCAAAGTTCAGTTCATTCCACTTCTACATTTGTTTGGATTTTTTTTTTAAGTCTGCATGAACAATTGTGCATGTTTTCATGTGCGTCTCTTAAAATGTCTGCCTTTGTACTCATTTTTTCCAAGTTATACTGATTCTGTTTTTGTTTTCGTTTTGCAATGGATGTCTCCCAAGCTAAAGCCCGGTTGTGTATGTCTGCAAGAAGCTCATTTTTGGGCTAACGTTTCTGAACTGTACACATTTTTGATGTGTGAATATTGATCTTGGAGTTTGGAACAATAGGAATGTTGACGTTTAACCACATTCTGTTTCATATCAGATTTGGGAGGCTCACATAAAAATGCCCCCTGAATGATAGTCTCCCCGATCCTCATTCACATCTCACTGGGCTGGTTTTGTCATTGTAGAGCGAGGGTATTGGCATGGAGGTCTTCTTAGGTCTTTTACTTTTTATCCTTCTGCAAACTTTGGGATTTGTACAAGCACACTGATCCATCCCCCCCGCCCCCGCCATTTCATGGTGGCTTTAAACCATCGCCAGAATTCACTACCAGAGGAAGTGACTTCTTTAGTCTCAACAAGCTTCGTGAAAGGTACCTTGCTTGTGGAGAGAATCTGTATTTAACCAAGGTCTCTGGTTGGTGCAGTGCATCTCACGGAAATCTGGGATGGCTGTACCACCCAGAGCCAGGATGGAAGCTAGTTTTGCCTTCATCTCAACAGTATGTCCTTCTGCACTGCTTTCCTTCCTCCCATAAAAGTGGACAATGACCATTCATTTCTATGGAAGAATGCCTTTGGAACGGGATTTACATATCTGGCCCCAGCCTTGAGCATTTCGTTTTTTCAGAAGCACCCGAGTGACATCTATGCCAGCCAATCACATTGTCTTTCTTGTGCTACCCTCCCATGTTCTTCAGACCTGACTTGTGACAAGTGGCTTTTTTTCTCTGTTAAAAACACCCTTAATTGCAGCATCAGCCTGTCTAGTGTGGTCTGGCAATGCTTGCTTGATGCTTTGAAAGACTTTGCCTTTAATTAAAGACACATCCTTCCTAAACTGAGTTTGGATGGAGGATTCCTGATGAATAGCTGGTTCTGTGCCCCTTAAAATAGGCTTTCTGAGTTGCGCCAGTGTCAGTTTCTGTTTGTATGTGGAAGAAAGGCTTTAATTACTGCTTTCTTCTCTTTTTGATTTTATTTATTTGGTACATTTATAGCCTGCCTTTTCCTCCAAGGAGTTCAAAGAACACACAATTCTCCTCTTCCCTGTGTAATCCTCATGGCCATCCTGTGAGACAGATATAGCTGAGTCAATGACCATATCCAAAACCTCCTGGTGAACTTCATGGCCAAATGTGGATTTGAACCTGGGCTTCTCCTGTCCCCGTTCAACCACTAGCCAATACTGGGTCCTCTCTTCTTCCTCCTCCTCTAGCAAATACTATTTCACTCCTTGGTGGCCTCTGGAGGGCGCTTTTGCCCTGGATACGAGGCAGGATGCCAAAGGCAGTCTTTCCTTAGTTTTCCCTGTTCTGAGAAGCCCTCATCTTTGGTGCTGGATGGTCAAGGACCACTCCATCCTGGCCTAGCTTCTCTCTCTCTCTCTCTCTCTCTCTCTCTCTCTCTCTCTCTCTCTCTCTCATTCTCTCTCATGTGTTTTCTAGGCTGTGTTCTCTTTCCACACTGGCTGGCTGGACTTGTTCCTCTACCTGAGTTAAAGCCCTGACTGTCATTGTAATCTTGATTAATTAACAGGAGTTAATTAACAGGAGTCCTTAGGTTCTAAAGCATCTTGAGGTGTCACAGTGCCTCTTATGGAAGTGGGACAGCAGTCAACATTCGAAATCCAATCTCCTTGGTTTAGGCTGGGATGTGCACCACGATTTTAAAATTAAGGACAACATTCTCTATCCTGTACTCCCCTGCACTTCGAAGGGCTTTCTTGTGGTGTAGGTGGGAAGTATCTTGGCATTTGGAGACACACCTTGGAAAGGACTTTTGATTTTCAGCTCCGGGTCCCATTGCCATGTGTGGAAATCTAGTCCTGGTTATGTTACTGAGTCCTCCTTGGTCATACCACTGGCACCCAGCAGCATTTGGCCTCTGCCCTCCCCACTTTTCCCAAGCATTTGGAGCCCATGCGCTTTGCCCAATCATGGACAGCCCCGAGTATTTGCGCTTTCTCTCTCTGCCGTGTGCCACTGTTTTCCTACTCTTGAGCGTGCCTAAATAATAAAACAGAGTTGTTGTTTCTCGGTGGTGCCTGCAGCAGCTATTTATAGGCCTAAAAACAACAAAGTCAAGATCATTATTTATTGCACAAAGAGAGTGGAAAATTCTTGAGCTGGGGTGAGTGAAACCACAAAACATTAAAAAAAAATAGTCTCATTGGGTTTTATTAATCAAACTCTTAATTCTAATTGAGGCAAGTGTGGAAAAGGCTATTTCTCTCTCCACAGCCCCAGCATAGTTCTCCTGGAGCTCTCGTTTCTTAAATATTGATTTATTATTTTATCAACTCAGCTTGTTGCTTGTGATATTCCTGGGTTCTGTTGCAAAGGCAAGTGGACTTTAACTCAAGACAGGATCTTCATGCCTGTAGGTGCGTGCAAATTGTAACAAGGCATGAATATTGTATGGCTGAAAGATGCATATGATTCTTTCATATCAACGCCCTACCCCTTTCAATTTTCATTAGGAGCGCGAGATCCTACAGGCCAGAGAAAGCGAAGTGTGCATTGGCGCAAAAAAGGGGCTGGAATGGTCACCGGATGCGTGCTTTTTCATTATAATTATGTGCCCCTGAAACTTCATGCAGACTGAAATGCCATTATCCTTTAAAATCTGCACTTATCTGAATATTACAGTGGCGTTTTCCAATACAAAGTGCATACATAATAATCACAATCACATTTATATCCTGTTATTTAAAAAAAGGCTACATGCATTACATTAGGAAAAAAGGATCACACAAATATGTATGTTAGGGAGAAATCCATAAACTCTCTCTTGGACTGACCTACCTCATGATTGTTGTGAGGATGAAATGAGCATGTGGGGATATGTAAAAGCAAATCCGGGTGAACTAGACAACTCACCTTCAAGCACAGAAGGTAAGTTGCAGTGGCAGATCCACGTGATACATAAATAAAGATTAAGCACCCACATATTTATTTCAGGCTTAAAGAAAATAAGAATTCAGTGAAGACAACAATATATATATTCAACAGTGAGGATCGAGGCCTGATTCTCATTGAGATGGTACATTCTCCTGTACAACCAAAATGATTTGCTACACACAGAAAATGAGCATGTCAGGAGTTTATGTTATGCTTATTTATGTTTAAAGCCTCTTCTCAAGTTGCTTATTTTCTGTGCATGGGATGATGATGATGATGATGATGATTTTGTCGTGTAGGTCCCCACTTGCAGTCTGAACTGGTATGTTCTGGACAGAGGTGGGGATTTTTTTAAAGTTGTTCTATCTGTATTTCATGAATTGTTCAGCACTTTCATTCCACTGTTCACTCATTGATGAAGTCAGGTTGCCCCCCCCGCCACAGAATTCCACAAGACATTAATTCCACTTGTGCAAATGGGCATTAACGCAAAGGCATGTTAGAGCTAATGCATGTTCGTAGAAGCATGGATTTGTGAAAATCTCCACCTCCACCTCTCCAAAATCTCCACCAGAACCTCCAGGCGGCAGGTCTGTGGATTCTGTGTGACTTAGCAAAAGCTAGTCCACTGCAGAATCCACAGGTTGGATTCACAGAAAACTGAACTCACTTGAAGCTGTTGCAGAGTCCCCTGTCCTCTGTAGGCAACTGGTTTACCACGTCAGTGGAAACTGAATCGGAGACTGGAATCCTCTTTGCTTTGGTCATGGCTTGGTGGCCAGTCCAAACAAAGGGAGAGCGTTAGGGATTTCAACTTGGAGTTGACTGCTTCCGTCTAGCTGGCTCTGAAAGTGGTGGCTTGAAAGTGCTCTTTCCCCATCTGTAACAGCATGTCTGGAAAGAACAATTCCAGGGTCACTCAGCTTCCTTGTTTTGCTGGATTACAAAGCAACTCTAAACAAACGGTACATGTGCAGCTGGTCCTTGAGGCTTCTCCTTCCGCTGCTTGGAAGCCAGCTCAGGTCTTGGCTGTTGGCTGCAGAGGGTCCCTTTTGATATTTCCCATCACTGCAGCCTCTTTGGAGTCGGTGTGCTGTGTCACTGATGACGCAAGCGGATCTTGTGTCAACACAGTGACACATCTAGCAGGAAGGGTGGGAGGCTTGTCGAGTGTGGCGGACTGACGTCAGGGAATAAGATCGTTGGATGGCCGAGAATTCAGCTCAAGGCTGATCGGCTGATTTCTTCAGTTGTACCTGCTAAACATTTATGTTGCCCTCGAGGGCCTGGTGGCATCTGGGCAGAAAATAAAGGACTGAATAAATAATAAGCAAGCAAGCGGGACCTGTAGCAAATGCTGATGCCTAGACAGCTCCTGCTCAAGACTGCAGCCAGCCAAGCCAGCCAGCCAGCCAGCCATGTCCTCTTCCAAAGTACTCCATTCCATTGTTCCACTCCACTCAAGTTTTCCTCCACTCTCCACAAGCCAGTCATTGTTCTCTGCCTCCTGAGCATGTCCCCAATGAACTGGTTTGGAAGTGTGTGTGTGTGTGTATGGATGGGTTTTTAGCATGTTCTGTTTTGCTTTTTTAGTGCTTTCATGACATTCAGGGAAGTTTACCACAATTAAAATGAAATTTAAAGTGCAATAGATTCCATGAGAGGAACAATGTGAATATATATAGTGAATATATTATATAATGTGAATATGTTATCCACAATGAGAATAATACAATAAAAATTCAGTGCATTAGCAAAGACAGTGGGTAAGAAATTATTTACTTGGTATAACACAGGTAAAGCGGGGACAGTTTATCCTCTGGGGAAAGAGCGGAGAAGAGGGTCTACCTGTTCACTAATCCAGGCACAGCCCCTGTGAAGGTTCTCTTATCTGCATCTCTTGCGTTTCTGTGCTCATTAGGATGCAGCAAAGGGCATCTCCAACAGGCTGATGCGGAAGGAGGCTATCCTTAAGGCAGGGATGGGGGACTTGTGCCCTACCAGTTATTTTTGCCTACCGTTCAGTTCATCTAAACTTTGGGCAGAACCATAGCCAACCTGCAAAGGAAGGGGGATAGATTTGTCACTCCCTTCACCTCTGAGCAGAGCCCTCTTGCACAATACAGAGTGATGTTTTGGTCCAGTCTTTCTTAAAACACACAGCCTGTTTATTGGGTTGGGGTATATTCTAAAGGAATCCAAAAGCAGACCTTTGGAATTCAATGTGGATTGCCCTAGTCTCTCTCTCTTTTCCTCCCTCCTCCCATGAACATGTCTCCCATTCCAAAAGTGCTCTGATTTCTTTCTTTCTTTGATTTAGAAAACCACATCCAATAGTCCCAACCAGGACTCTGTAAAGGTTCTTTGAGGTGCCTACTCAGGACCTGGTGTGGAACAGGTACTGCTGCACTGGACAAGCCTGCTTCATGGATTCCACCTTGGTCTTTAGAGGAGAAACGTGGTCAGATCTCTCCTGAATGCTGGCATGGTAAGCAAACAGTAGCCCTCAATGAGATCAGGAGATTTGCAGATGAGAGTCAAAAGTTTTTTCCAAACTTTGCAGTTAATTAGCCTCAGGGTTATGATAAATGTCTCTTCCCCTTCCTGACATTGAAAGTTTAAAAAGCAAGGAGGTTGCACATTTGAGTCTCTTTCACCATCTCCTGGGATTCTGTTTCTCGGTTTGTCTCCTGTTTCCTTGAATGGCAGGCCTGAAGAGCAGGGAGAGGTTCTCCACAGAGAATTCAATCTGGCAGAATTACGTCCATTTGCAAGCCTTCTCCCACGCACTGATTGCATTGCTAGGAGTTTCCTGCCCCATTCTTCATGCAGCCCTAGTTTTGTGTTGGCTTTGATAAGCGACTCTGTGTAATCAGCAAAGCAGCTGTTAGCCGGCTCCAATATGATATGATTACCCCTTGTGGCTTCTTCAGTCCTGTTTATAATTAAAGCTGCTATGCCAGGGGATATTTTGTGGTGGTGATGGCAGGGCGGGGGGGGGGGGGGGGAGGGGGAGATTTAATGCCATAGTGTAATGGCTCACACCCAAGAATTCACCGCTTGTTCTTAATTCTTCTAACACAGTTAATGCATGGCAGTTATTGTGTTTTATTTTTTAAAGAATTGGGCTTTGGATCTTGGGATACCTTGGGTGAATCTGAGCAACCCTAAGAGGAAATTTGTAGCAGATTGCCAGGGACAGGTATGCACTGTTGTGAGCTAGGGCTGGAATATATGCCCTTTCAGAAGGGAAAAGCCATTGTTGCCGTGATGAGAGCTTTGGAATTGAGCTGGGGTGCAATTCTGCAGGTTGCCCCCTTGATGACTGTAAACCTGCAGAAAGAGGCACCTGAAGATCCTGTGTGGGGTGGGGAGATCTGCAGAAACCATCTGTGCCCCTTTGCCCTGGTCCACCCCACATTTTCACCAGATGGGCTTCATTGCCTGGGATGCATCTTAGAAGAGGGGAGGAAAGGAAGCTAGAAAGGCATCAGGGGGACTCCTATCTTGAACTCTGCATTCTTCTCAGCACCTACTGGAATGTACCTTTCTCCAAGGCTGAATTCCTGCTCTGGTTCTTTCCTCACAAGCTGCAAGATGAAGGCTGTTGGAGTCCTTGATTTCTCCTCTGCAAATCAAGATTTCACATCAATGTTGGCCCAGAGTTTACTCTTCCACTTGAAGTGGACTCTGGAATCATCTTCTAATAGGAAATGAAATGAGCAGAGCTAAAATATTTGTCCTTGAGTGGAGACAGTCCAAAGCCTTTTCCTGCCTGACATTTTGTATGTACAAATGCCACACAGATAGATGGTTCGGTTGTTCTTCAGCCCGGATGACGGAGCAGCATCTTCACCCTGCCTGAAGGCAGCAGGCTATTTTGGAAGGCCCAGGGCAGGCTGCGTGTTGCTCACAGTGGCCCCTCCACCACCTCGTTGCCACCTCCCAGCTTCCGTCACCTGAGGCCGCCACCTCACTCTGCCTAGTGGCAGGGATGGCCTTGTAGGTGAAAGGCAAATGAAATGGAATACAAGAGAAACCAAAGAAACAGACTTGTTAAGAAGCATCTCTGAGGAAAAGCTGAATCTTTAAGCAAAAAGCAAAGGGATTGCCTCAGCTGCTGCATGCCACCTGTTCCCTCTTCAGCTCTGGCTACCTGGTAGCTTGTCAGATCCTGAGCGCTGGCAACCTCTGTGCTTTCCTTCTCCGATCCAGGCAGTTCCCCCAGCTGAGGTCTCACCCCATGCGATGACTCCACGCTAGCATTCTGTCTTCACGTTCAGACTGAACGTTCACAAGCAGGCCTTCCGCTTGTAGACGCTTCTTTCTGACAAATCTTCCCCAAGCTTTTACGCAAGGGATGGGAAGGCAAGGAGCCAGTTGATCATGGAGCGTCAGTTGTGACGAGGAGGCGTTCAGGTTCATCAAGCTCAATATTGCCTACTTGGACTGGCAGCAGTTCTCCAGGCCAGAGAATGTCCTGCCTGGCCTTAGATGCTGAGACCAAGCCTAGTCTTAGATGCCGAGACCAAGAACAGGAGCGAGCGCCTTCTCCAGGCAAACGATGCCCTTTGCCACAGAGCTTGCTTCCTCTCACTCTGGCTGCATAGCCCAGGGCAGGCACGCAGTACAGTTCCGGATTTCAAGGGTGCAGAGGCTTGGGTTAGATGGCCAACACCCCTTAGGGAACCCCCATTTTTCTCATTGCTGCCAGCTCTGTCTTGCTGTGGAGCTTCTCTTTTTGGACCTGAGTTGGGAAGATGAATGGGGCAATCTCATCTGGCTTTTGGAGCACAAATACATTCCAGAGAAAGAGTAGAAGAAAACTAAGTTTAAATTATTTTTAGCCTATGGGAATGTGCTATTAAATTTGGGGGGACTAAGTAAGATCAAGAATTGATTCTCTTTTTAGAATGGCCACATTTAAGAGAGCACTGAAATTTGCTCCGCATGAAGGAATCAGCTGGCAATTTATAATATACTTGACTATCTGGCTTTATTTAACTGACTGGTACTCCACTTGAAAATTTACATTGAGGAAGTAGCTTTTCTTTCCTGGTGATATTCAGTTTCATAGTGTGTTATATATAACATCTAGGGGCTGTAGCATTCTTTGGATTCCCAGATCCAAACTTGGGAAATTGCTCTTACCTCAGAGATGGGAATTTGCTCTTGGATCAGTGAGCACCGCCTCCACCCTTTGTATCCAGTGTGGAATGAATCATTTTTTATGCTTCCTGGTAGTAACATCAGAGTAGGGGTAATGTGGGTGTTCTGGTGGGACTAGGACCTTCAGGATATAATATATCCAGCCACCTTCCCCATTCCAAATGGCGGAAACTGGCCATCTGAAACTGGTTGTATCCAATGGCCTTCATGCCCCCTTCCAACTCTACTATTCTATGATTCTATGGCTGGAGGCCAAGTTCATTTCTGAGTGCCTTCTATCTTGCATAGGACCTAAGCATCCCTCCAAATTTAGAGGCTTTCAGGAAGCTCCACTGGATTGTGCCTTATGAAATAGTCCATATAATTTCTGCGAAAGACTTCTTTTGTCATTGACTGGGCTTCAGCTATGGGACAATACAGAAATGAAACAAGCAAACAAACAATAGGGTTGGTGTGCTTTATATGCATAGAAATTCTGGATTTCCTCTTGGCATACATAAATGAATACAAATTCTTCTTTTTCACACAATCTGTATTGGTGAATTGTAATTTCGTAAGGTTCCTTGGATTGCGTAGGGTCTTGCTGAGTTTTAGCAGCCATGAGTTGACCATGGAATTAGGGTGGCCACTTATGCATCATCAAAAAAGAGGATAAAAAGGGACGTAGATTTGCATTACATCTGCACATGCTAAGTATTAGCATGCACATTTAGTAGGAATTGTTATCATTTAAATAGATATACAAGGTATTCATAGAATCTTACAGTTGGAAGGGGTCTAGCTGTGCCGTCAGGTCCAACCACCTGCTCAGTGCAGGACTTGAGTCACCCATCCAGATCTCGACCCTGTACGACCCTGCTTAGCTTCCAAGATTAAGCAGGGTCAGGCACTTCGGGCAACTCTTGCTGCTCTCATGCCACACATTTGTTCCTGCATGTGGAAATCCCTGCGTGCCCTGACTCCCATCATCTCCTCCACCCCTTCCTGTCTTTCCCCTCAACCTTTCCTTAGTACTCCTAGGAACATAAGCAGCAGCTGGGCCTTACTGGGACAACGTAACTAGCCAGCATTTGAACTTCAAGGACATCCAAAGGAGTGTGGTGCAGATGATATGATGAACATACTGGGGAAACTGCCTCATTTGCAGCTCAGATGCAAAGTCCCCACTTTGGCTTGGGCCTCATTCCACTGAGTTCTTAGTGTCATTGTTAATCCGGCTCTGGATAACCAGGTGGCTCACTGTAATGGCTGGAATAAATCCATCTTGGTTGCTGATGTGTGCTCAGAGACTCTGTGGACACAGTGGGAGCCTCCCTGCGAGGCCGTGCATAAATTATTTTAAGTGACAATGCCAGAGTAGAAATGCATTTCAATGGGAAAATGACATATTATAGAACATCATATCAGTGTTTCTGTGATTTAGGAGATATCAAATAACACTTCTTCTATTCAGGCCCTGAAGCAGAAAAATAAAATAGAATGAAAAATTAGATGTATCTGGCTTTTATTTATGGGACAGTATTCCATTGATACCCAAATCCTCTTCAAACAACTCATAAACTAGGACCTCAAATGCAAAGTTTAGACAAGGACAAACTTTAAAAAAAAAACCTCTTAGGTTTAATCCAAAGCTATCTACTTATCCACACAGGAAGGAATAGATAGAGGTATAATTTATGCGGGAGAAATCAAACTTCCCTTCATGACATCTGGAAGAGGACAGTAAAAATATAGATGGCTTTCTGCACTTCTTTCCTTCTTCTGCACCTGCTTCAGCATTCTGGTAAAAATGTTTAAACAAACTGAAAATTTCTGGATTTGGTCAGCTAAAAATAATTTATAGATGGTTCATCACACACGCAGTTGTTAATGCACATTAGGATTTCAATTTCTTTTGGAAACTGGAGATTTTTTTTGACAGTCAGACATTGACAAAAGAAATGGACCATTTAGGAATGGATAAAATTCTTTGCCTCGCTTTCTCTAAAGTTCCTTAAAAATATCTCAAGTTCTTTCTCAAATGTATAGAACTTTGCAGCCGGATTCTTATAAAAATGAATTGAAGCACACATCTCTCCCATCTGCACCGGTCAAATTCAGCAAGTACAGCAGTTCCCAAATGGAGAAGACCAAGTTGCACCTGCCTGGTATAAAGCTAGTGGCAGCCCGGACCATCCTAGGAAGTGTTGCTGTTTGGGTAGATCAAGAAAGGATGGTCTGACCAATTCCTCCTGGGATCATTTTTGTCTGGCCCCTGCACCAGCCCTGCCCTAGCTCAAAAAATTGTTGCGAGGATGAACACGGCTAGATCATGCACATTTATAGTTCCTGGAGGAATTACAGAATGCATAAATCATAAAACCAAAATGCGGGATAGAAGCTTGAGTGAAGGAAGGGGATACAAGAGAGGGAAAGGGAGGAGGACTGCAAGGGACATAAGCAGAGTTGGGACAAACCCTTTCAGAACCTGTCCCCGCATAGTCCATGAACTTTCTCTCCTGCTTGGCCTGATCCAGCAAAGTGAGCTGAGCCAAGAGGAAATCTGAAAATCCTTGCAGACTCCCAGTTGCCCAACAAGCAACCTTCCCCAGCAGCTGTTCCTGGGCGCTGTTGGGAAAATTTGGATAAATCCTGTCAGAAAAATATTTCCTCCTCACGAATAGATATTCCGGGATTTTCTGACAATTTGGCGATGAAGGTGGGATCGTGGGGTTTTGGCCCTTTATCCTGGGCGGGAGAGATGGTAAGTTCGGCCGAAATTCTCTCCATTGTGGGAGCACAGATACTGGCCATCTCTTCCATTTTGCAGGTGGGTCAATGTAATTAGATCTGGTTTTGAACCTCATTGCACATTGGCTTTGGTTGTGGACACCCAGGAAGCATGGGGGTTTCAGAATCCCGGCTACTACCCCATGGACACCTCTGCGTCAAATTGCAGCGTGGAATGGATGGCCATGGGTGGAAGCGCTTGGTATTTTGATGTTAAAACAGCATGGTCAAACCTGCAGGGTCAAACCGAACTCAGAAATTCCAATCTAAATTGGACCCAGAGGGCTCATTTTATTAGAATTGGCTACACCTCTTGCAAAAGCATTTGGCGGAAATACATCCTAAGAAAATGGAATAAGAGTTGGTCCAAGCTGGTGGAGGAGAAAAAGCTAGCTAATATGGTATTGGTGTACCAGGAAAGATCAACATGGGTGAGTACATGTTTGCATTGGGGTTTGTGTAGAGTTTTATGTTCATTGTTTGTGAAAGTCTTATGTTCATTGTTGCTGTCTGTGTTTTCCATCTTGTCTGTTTGTATTTTAAAGTGTTCCCCTTTCAGGCAGGTAGGCATAGCCCAGAGTGGGTTTTGGGGGTTCCTCAGGAAATAGAAGCTCCCCACGCAGCCGCACCAATCTGTGCTCTTCAGGGTACGGTTGAAAGCAAGGGCATGGATGGGTGTTCTTGCCCCTGAGATGAGAATGTGTGAACCTGGCTTTGATTGAGAAATAGATTCATGAGGTCATTTGCCTGAGCCCAAGCATGGCTGAGTCCGGCTGGGCAAAAGGTGGTGATCAGGTCATGTGTGTGTGAGATTCTTTCCTTCCCCCATTCCTTCTATATGAGCTAGAACTGGAAAGTAAGGAAATGTGTGGCCCTTGAATTGGGCTTGCAAACACAGGTACTACCCAGTTTTCTGGACATCCTCAATAGGCTTATCCTGTGTGAAAGCCCTGTGTGAAAGAGGGGTTATATAGAAACATTTTTATGCAGGTCCTTTCCTTGTCAGAAACTGGAAACACTGTTTTAATGTCTTGTAAGTTTTTCTGCCTCTTCCATCTGCCTTACAGCCCTCCTAGGTAGGAAGATTTCCTTCTTGTTAGATTAAGTAATTGCATTTGAAATTTCAGGAGGGGATGCAGATGGGCAGATGAAAGATGGGAAAAACTGTATATACTGTTGAGAATTCTCAAGAGTCGGAATCCTGAAAGCTGAAAGGATTTCCAGAGATATAAAGAAAGGGGTTTTTCTTTTATATTGGGACATTTGCTTGTCTTGGAAATTTGAATGATTGTGTTTAGCAATTAGCCTGAGCAGTAGCAGGCTGGAGTTCAACAGGGCAGAGTGTAAAATCAGGAGAAGACAGATTGCAGTTAACTATTAATAAATATTTCTGCCCAAATTGGCTGGTTTTTCCCCCTCTGTTGAACTTGCAACTGTTTGGAACGTGAGGTTTGAAAAAGGCAAATGGATTTTTTTTTCTGGATGTTATGTGTATGCCATGTGAGAATGAGAGTGCATTTGATAGGAATTCCGTGATTCAAGGGGTGCATGGTGCTTGGTGTGAGAATTTTTAGAGCTTTGGTAAATGGGTGATTTGGTACTTTTTCTACTGGAAAGAAATGGAAGAAATGTGTAACTTTTGGAGTAAAGACAAGAAAAACAAATGAAAAAAAAAAGAGGAATGGTCTACCTTGCTAAGAGCACTCCCATTATTTAAGAGACAGTAACTGCAGCCTCTTCTCTGAGTTTGGTCTGGCCAACTGGATTCAGGGAAATAGGTGCTGGAAATTATGGATTTTTTTGACTCTGTGGGTTTGGCCATTCCACAGAGCCAAGAAAAGGGGGGATGCTCTGGCAGGAAGGTACCACCACTTTGTGAGGACTGAAGAAGCAGCACATACAAAGCCTCTGAGCATGTGCAGAGTTCAAAGTACTTTGGGAACTTAAAAAAAATTGTGCAACTGAGGCAAGGCATTTGAGGTTCTTTGAGTGTTCAAAGCTTGTATTGCCTCAGGAAAAATTCTTCCTGGGAAGGTTTGTGTTAAAACAAAGACCCTTAAGCAGTCTCAATGAGGAGCTAGGGGATTTTTTTTTTTAAGGAAGGGAATCCTTCCAAAAAGCAATGTTGTGAGCATGTGTGAATAACTTCCATTTTCCTATGCAACATGGACCTGGAACTAAGAAAAAAAAAGATGTTCTGAATTCTGAGTATACCATCTTGTTATTGCTATGCTACAATTGAATGATTGGGAGGGAATGGATGAAACTCTGGGGCTGCGTATGTGTGCGCGCACACGCATGCGGTGGGAAGGATTTCTTTTCAAATCTATGAGGCTACTTTTCCCTTTTGAGTTCAACAAAAAATTTGTTTCCTTTTTCCTTTTGCAATGTTGCCAAATATTTTTGATCAGGCCCAGAAATTCACAAGAAAAAGAATCTGTGGGATGTGTTTTATATCAACTTTAAAGCGGATAATGATAATGATACTGATAATGATTGTTATTGTTACTGTTGTTACTGTTGTTATTAATGGTGCTAAAAGAAAATTTCCCTTACAGTAGCCTAATGTTTCTTGGGGACTGAGCCCATTTGCCAGCCCAAGGATGTGGGCAGCTAAAATGGCAATTTCTCTTCTAAAAAAACCCAAAAACTTCTTTCCATGAACATAAGCACTCATATGTTCACCTAAGTGCGCAAGCATTGATTGTTAGATGAAATATATGCAAGTTCAGGTTTGTTTGTACTCACAATGGGTTGGTGCATTTTGTATCTATGTGGGAGAGTACCATCTCTGTAATAAGAAATTGTGTGAAACTGTTCTCATTGTCCAAAGTCCAGCAGAAAGCACATTTCTCTTTAGCCTAGGCAAGCAACAGGTTTGTGCAACACAAGTTCAACAAAGGATTTCTTTTGTGTGCAATTTTGGCATTGGCTGGATTGATTTCAGCAACCCAAACATTTTCTTCTTGAGACTGTGCTAAAGAGACTCAAAAAGGACATAGACTTTACATCTTGAGGTTTTTCTCCAAACTCATGTGGATCTCTCTGCCACTGCCTACAACCAGCTTCTGC
This sequence comes from Varanus komodoensis, assembly GCF_004798865.1. Taxonomy (NCBI): domain Eukaryota; kingdom Metazoa; phylum Chordata; class Lepidosauria; order Squamata; family Varanidae; genus Varanus; species Varanus komodoensis. The sequence continues at coordinate 3,734,797 of NW_025335762.1, forward strand.
GAAGAAATGTAAAAGCCTTTTTTCCTCTTAATTAACCTTTTTTTTTTTGAGCTGCACCTTTCCAGGAACCAAACAGCCATGCTGGCACGCCAGAAAAGAAAAAAGACTCCTTTTCTCTACAGGAAAAGCCCTCTTTGTCCCATGCTACGCCCTGCTCCAGGAACTGCAGTGACTGTGATGGGAATCCATTCCTATGTTCTGCCTTCCTCCGTTGCATCATTCACAAGGAAACAAAGAACTAACCAGGCAAACTGTGAGATGCAAGTTCTACAGCTAAGAAACTTGAGTGAAGCCTAGACAATGAACTCTCGAAGAATTGCCTAAAAGGGCAAGACAAATGACTGAACTGGACATTGGGCCATTGCCTCACCTCACACTGCTCCCACCTTGCAAAGCAGGCTAACCCAAGTTTGCTGACCAGAAGGGATGGTGGCCTCAGACAGGATATTCATCACCGTGAGGGCCTCAGCCCAGACGAGGATGAAATTCTTAAGGCTGCAATGGGTCAGAGGAGGCCTAGGGAGCAAAGGAACCAGGCCTCAAAATTGGGTGGCAAAACTGGAGAGAGGTGGGGGAGCAGGTGAGGATGAGAGCTGGCTGGCAGTGAGTTCTTTGCAGCCAAAGGAGGGCCAAAATTAGCATGGGGTTTTCCAGGAGAACTACTAGCATTGGCGTTACATATCATGTGTTTTGAACTTTTTCCTTTCTTTCTCTTTCTTTGCTGCTTTTCCAATTGTTTCCCATTTTTCCTACCCTTTGAATTGAACTCTCAGCAAATACACAAGTCTCCATTGTATGCAATAACTCTCCTCACACTAGTTTAGTTTTGAGATGGAAGCTGCTTTCTGGGAAAAAGGAAGCTTGGAACAGGATTTATGCAAACTGGCTCACTTGTTTGCATCACATAGCGAAGCTAGTGACAAAGAGGGGATTGTTGGGAAAATTTGGATAAATCCTGTCAGAAAAACATTGCTTCTGTGTGCTTTTGCATTGTGGAATCAATCCTGTACTACTCCTCAAACCAAGCTAAGTCACTGTTTACAAGGAAGTATCTTCCTAGCCCAGAGGGCTTCATGTGCCCTGGTCATTCAGAATGGTGCATTACTTAGGGTCTGAGTCTAGAGAAGCTTATGAGTTCAAGAATAGTTTCTCAGTAGCTTGAATTTACATGTCTAAGCAGACCCGGAGTTGGGTTCAAGTTACTCAACTAAAGTGCCAATACACTGCAATCAGAAATATTGTAATCTCATTGTCTCTGTATGATTGACTGACATTCCTTTATCTGTTCTGTATGTGATGACCTCAGAATCTTATTGTAATGTCTGCATTCTGTCATCAATTGCCCTGTACCTGTGTACCTATAAAATACCCTGTAGTTGTATTGAAGCTTGGCAGCAAGTTTACCTCTGCCTGCCCGGTAATGCATTAACGTGAGTACAGACCCGCGGGGAACCTGGGCCAAACAATAAAGCCACAGATGGTATGGATGCTTGATCTTTCCCACGAACCCTCCTCCTCACGAATTGAAATTCTGGGATTTTCCGACAGGGCCAACTTGCTTCTCCGCTCACTGCTGCTGGCAACAGGTATGGAAGAATGCATTGCTTGTCGTTGCATGGAGCTTGATTCCTGTAGGTGCCCCACAAGCCCTGGCCTCACTCACAAGGAGCTCGGACTCTGGGCTGCTGCAAAGTGGACTAGAGTCTGGGAAGCTGAAACCAGGTATTCCAGCGGATTTCCCCATCAAAATGGATTCCTCACACATTGCTAAGTTGAAGGAATCTCTCAGGTTTTCATTGCTTCAGTGCCTTACCTTCTCTACCTCTCCTGTTAGTCACTGTTGAAGAGGGGCTAAACCAAAGGTTGGCAAATGTGGCCCAACAGTTGTTATGGTCTACAACCCATGGAATGAGAGAGAGAGAGAGAGAGAAGGAGAAGAAAGCCACGGTCTCCTCTAAGAAAGGAGTCTGAAAGTGTCGCCTAATTTCCAGAAGGCTTCTCCACTCCAAATTGTTGCGTGGCCACCAGGGTTGGTTGCCCACATTTCCTGGTCTGACAAAACCCTGTGGAGACGGGGTTACAATGGCTTCCCTCGCAGAATCATCGATTCATAGAATAGCAGAGTTGGAAGGGGCTATGGAGGCCATCTGGTCCAACCCTGCTGTTGCAGGACACCAAGTTGCACCATTCTACTCTGATGATGGTCCAGTTCCTCCTTGAATGCCTCCAGTTCCTCCTTGAATGCCTCCAATGCCTCCACCACCTCTCCAGGCAACTGGTTCCACTGTCCTATTTCTCTGACAGTGAGGAGGCTTTTCCTGATGTCCAGCCTGGATCTGGGTTGTCGCAATTTGAATTGACTATTCCGTGTCCTACATTCTGGCATCCGCAAGAAGAGATCTTGACCTTCCTCTTTGTGACAGCCTTTGAGGTACTTATAGAGGGATAGCATGCCCCCCTCAGTCTTCTCTTCTCAAGGCTGAACATGCCCAGTTCTCTCAGTCTCTTCTCACAAGGCAGTGTTTCCAACCCCTGGATTATCTTTGTTGTCCTTCTCTAGACGCTTTGGTGTTTAATTGAATTCTGGGCACCCAGGAAGACTGTAGATCTCCTGAGGGGATCCGCAGTGAAAGACAAGGTGGACACACGCACACATCTTTTGTCTGCACGCACACATCTTTTGTCATCTGTCAGCTAAGGTAAGCACAAGAGCCACGCATTTCACCCAACATCCTTTCAATTAAGGAAAGAAAAGAAGAGAAAAGGATCTTCTATCCAGTTGAATGAGAAGGGAGAGGGGGTGGCATGGGGTGAAATGCAGAAGAAATGTTCTGCGTAGAACCAGATCTGCCCGTCTGGGCCATGAGAGTTTGGATAACAATGCTTAGTTGCCAAATGCTCATGAAGTTGAGCCCTGCTTTAAAAAGAAGTAACCATAATGGCACACCTGAACGAATACATTGGTTTTTACTTTGGAACAACTAGTGGGAGCTGATGATAACTTTTGGTCATTTTCCACTGCTCATACATCCTGTGTCAACATAAAAGTAGCATTAGTAGCATTAGTAAAAGTAGCATTAGCATTTTTGACCCCAGACGAAAGAGCCCCAGGCAAGGAAAATGCTGCATAAGAAAGGCCCTCGTTCTGGCTGAATTTTTCCCCAGGAGGTTTCAGTCAAGGTAAGAATGGCTCTCAGCTCTCAGCAAGCACAGGTAATTTAAGGTTTAATCCTTCCTGAGACTATGCAAAGCAAGAAAGTGTGCTTGTCAGATTGACCTTTTTGCTGCATAACAATAGTTTGGCCTTAAAACTTTAAAAAAGCCATTCCAATACTTTCCCTCAATGGATTTTAATTCTGTTTGTGAAAGCTTTTAGCTAAGAATATTCATTTAAAAGCGGACCAAGATAATCTGTATTGAAACTTTTCCTGTCCCTTGGTTTGGGTTTATTTTGGGGGGTGGGGTCTAAAAGTACCCGACAGAGCTATTACTACGGGGATCTTGGGGGTACTGGGAATGTCTTGATTTACAGAAAATCCCTGTAAAGGCAGCAGGCTGAAAACTGGGGGCTTCTTAGATTATGTACTTGGTCCTAGAAGGGCAAGTGTGTAGGAAGGATGTGCCAGGAGTCCATTTGGGGATAGGGATCTGCTGGATTTCCCGGGCTCAGATCCCAGAACTCTGGTCAGCTCTACAGTGGCCGTAGTTCTGGGGCCGGGTGAGTGCCCCCAGCGTTCAGTGGGTGCTTGCCAGGAATTAAGTTCCACACACGGGGCGTGTAGCACCCCTTTTCTGTGTCCAGCTCCAGTGGCAGCAACAGAGAAGGTTGGTTGCTGGGAACAGTCCACTGTGTCCGCTCCTGAGGGAAGCAGGGGTTGGGAAAGACGGCTTGCCCCTGGAAAGGGTGCCTGGTGTTCCCACTCATGGCATCTCCCTTTGGCATCCTGTAGTCACTCTTTAGGTGAAACATAGAAACAGAGCAAGTCAGAAGGGGCCTCCAGGGCCATCTAGCCTGACCCCCAGCTCCAGCCAGCTCCGCTCACAGCATGCCCACCATGTGCATGTCTAGCCTATCCTTGAACACCCTCCATGACTCATGGAGAAAGTTGCCAGGTGTACAGTGGAGGATCTGGGAGCATTTGTGGACCTCCTCTTGGCTCAGCTCACTTTGTAAGACTGCGCTGAGTAAAAGGAAAGTCTGCAGATGCTGGAGGGATGGATTCTCGAAGGGTTTTGGAAGGGTTGTCCCAACCCGAGGCTGCAGGACTACCTCTATGTCAGTTACAGCACCTACTGTGAGCTGGGGGAAGCCAGCTACCCCACAGTGCGGGATGAAGATGAAATATGACTTGCCCACAATGACTGAATAGCAACATGTTCAAATGCAACATCTGTTGGAATCTAGGTTTGGCATCTCAGCTTTTCCTGCTTTTAGGGTTCGGGTTAGGCTAATTGTTCAGGCTAATCAGGCATATCAACCTACGATATGTTCGTATAAATTCTTTTGTCAGTGAACAAGTATGATCTATGGGGTTTTAAGTGAGAATATAATAATGAATTGGACTTCTTTATTTTGCCAGACAAGTGGAATTCTGCATTATCACCCAATCTGGAAGCATTAAAAGCCTCAGAAGATCAGGGGTATGAAAAACCAGGTAAGTTTGTATTAGAATTCACACAGATGCAACCCTCAGCTATCTGGATTGTACTGTACAGGACTGTACCGTACAGTTCTCCACACAACCAGTAGACATTTGTGGTGGAAATGCCTCTTCCAGTCAAAGTTGACTGACTGCTAAAAAATTCAGAATCCAGAAGTTTTTGCTTTAGCGTGGAAGTGCCAGATCACTTTTTTTGCCCTTATTCAGCACAAAGCAATGTCATGGTTTTGGATTTCCCTTGCAGCAGAAAATCCCTCTGCTTGAGCATTTCTCCAGCATCTACCAGCTGATGGATCGAGCGCCTTAAAACGAAACACTCAATTTGGTGGAACATAAAAGCAGGAAGGGACTAAGAAACCATTCAGTTTAATGAAAACCTTTAATAAGGGCAATCTCTTTCTGCTGGCTTTGGTTACCATATAAAGCAAATTCATTCCCCATTAAATCGAAATGGTTTCTTCTCCCTAAAGAATCCATTTGGCACTTGCTGCATTTCTCACTGATGGGAGTGGGGGGAGGAGAGTGGGGGAAGAAAAGAACCATGACAAATCAAGTTCTCTTACTTAAAGAGCATGAATCGGGTGATGTTTTAGGCTCGAAATTAATCTGCTGTTATCTTTGGGCTGCAGTTCCAATGGGGCTCAGGGGAAGTAAGCGACTGGAGGATTGGGGCCATTTGCATTCGAGGCAAACTGCAAAGCAGCCTTTGGAGCAAGGCTAAATCTGTGTTTTATGGCCCAATAAATCCTCAGGAAGAAATGCCATAAAACCTTCAGGGCCACCATTTTTTATTCTAAGTGATAATCCCACAATCCATCCACTTCTGGACACAAAACCAGTATCTCTCACCCTTTTGGCTATCACTGCTCTTTTAATTTATCACCATGGCAAGCACTTCCATTTTTATCAGCCATTATGATGTCAAAAATGGTTTCCAGTCTCTCCCCCACCCCCAAATTTCCCCCCTCTCTCAGTATGCTGGAGTTTTTCAAAAAGATTATTCCTATCTTTGGATGGAATCCCCCCAAATGGTTCTTTTCCTAATATTTTTGTCACTGAAGCTATTCCTTTTCGCTTCCAACTTGCTATTGCATTTCGAAGTTGAACATTGAAGAGAACAAGAGGGCCGAAAGGAAAAGAGGTGAGCCTTAGGAGACAGCATTTGCTCTGTGTTTCTGAACTACAATCTGGGATCAGAGTGGTTATCTCAGTCCATCTTCCCAGTCCGTATTGTGCTTCTAGCTACCGTGTGCCCCACGTGGGTGGAAGGTTTCTCCCACACTGTGTCAACCATCCCTAGTCAGGTACCCCCTCGAAGTGGAGCTTTCAGCCAATGGCCCAGCATTGCTAATCAGTGGCCATACCAGATGGTGCTAATAGGTGTTGTAGTCCAAAACATCTGGAAGGCATCTGGTTTGAGAAAGCCTATGGAGTTTATTCCCGTGGAGTTAATTACAGCTCATGGGGTGATTTCTTCCTTCATTATTATAATATTTTTATCCCACCTTTTTTTCCTTGCAAGGAACTCAAGGCAGTTTCCAGAATTCCCTTCTTCTCAATCTTATCCTCACAACAACAGCCCTGTGAGGTAGGCTGAGCTTAAGGTCTGTGACTGAGTGCGGAATAGAACCCTGATTGTCTAGTCCTGTGCCTATGCTCTTAACCACTATACTATAGAGGCGCTCCAATTTAAATTTGGGGAGAAGCGCAGTGGGAAAGGGTTAAAAATGCGCCTCTATTCTTTGGAAAGCCAAATCAAGTCTGATAATAGATCTACTAGTTTGGAATAGTTTGCAGCAGCTCCTGATGAACTGACAGCAGTGGGTGAGTGTATTGTTTATAGTACTTAATAATTTTGCTAACTGGAACACAGAGCTGTTTGAAAACTTAAATTGCTGGCAAATACTAAGAATCAATACAATTTACTAGGAGCATTTGGAGTGAGAGGCAGAAAATCAATTTGGTTGCTGTAATTACGAAATGAGGGCCAGAGGCCCTTGCAATATAAATAGCAGCTTTAGTTGATACAGGTTATGTCCTCAGTTGCTATAGGATTCCACAGCTTACGTGTCGGTTGCACATAACCAAAGCAAAGAACAAGAACATGCAGAAACAAGGAGGCAGAAACTCTTGAGAAGCTTAAAAGAAATGCAGGCTCACGGAGACATTGGCCAGCAACGTCCCTGTGGAATCCACTGCATGGCACAGGGCTTCCATCCAAGGAGGGATGGCTTATGGGCTAACACCACAAGGCTAGCATCCTAAGCTGGGACACACCGTGGAAAATGCAAATGGTCCGGGCCCAGTTCTTGGCACCTTCAGTCAAATAAAGAACTGGGTGGTAGGTGACGGGAAAGAGCTCGGACAGAGACACTGCAGTGCTGAGTCAGGTGGCCAAAGCGTTCGATCTGGTTGGAGGCCGCATCCTGTGACACCGAAGTCGAGTGGCCTGGCTGACTAGGGTCCTGGCGTCCTGGTGCAGGGCTGTAGGTGCCATCACAGCCCTTTCTATCCCTGGCCTGGTGTCTTCACGCTGTTTCGGACCTCAGCTTCTAACGGCGCCGGCCAGCACTGCCCCGGTTGGAATGCCGGGCATTGTGTCCCAGGGCATCTGGCAGGCTTTGAGAAGGCCGACTGGATGACTTGCTACCTGCCTTGCAAGACAAAGCCCCTCAAAACAGGGCACAACAATGGCAGAAGCTTCTGCAGGAAAGTGCCCCAAAAGCTTTCCCGAAGTTGAATTCAGCATCCACCCCGGCATCAGGGTAAGAAACAGATAGTGCTGATCTTTGTATGCACTCTGTGGTCAGCACCATGTGCCCTTGGAAGAGAAAATGAGAGGGAGGAAGAGGAAGGGGCAGAGAGGAAGTTTCTCTTCCTCCTCTGCTGACATTGCTACCTTTGCTTCTGTGTGTACATCATGGGCAGGGCAGGGTAGGGATAAGTGTGGGTTTTGCTGCTGTGCTGGGCATGCCTTTGCCAAGCCACAGGCAGGCCTTCACGCACGAGGACTTGCAAGTGTGAGCCTCCTCTGAAAGAGCTATGGGTGGCTGAGGCAGGGCCTGCACGCTGCTGCCATGCTTCAACATAGCCTGGGTCCTCATGGAAACATCATGCAAACCCACCCTGTGTTTCCCTGCGAAGGAGGATTTCTCCCCAGATCCTTTTCCCCGATGTTCCAAGCCAGGGGGTGTATCCAAGCTGCATTTCAAGAGGTGCCCTTTGTAGACAATGGTTGTCCCTGACACAACATCATCTCCCAGAGGAACAACAGGCCTTTCACAATTTCTGGGGGCTAAAATCAGAGCTGTGTTAAACTACCCTAACATAAATATTTAGGTTGGAAGCAGAATGCATGCACATTTTCCATGTTTGCATTCCTGTTTGTTTATATTGGTGGAGAAGGGCATGGCAGTCAGTGCATTCGGAAAGAAACGGCTTTTTTTTTTTTTTGAAGACTACCAAAGTGTATTGCAGAACTCAGACATCCCAAAGCAGGCTGGTCAGCAGGGTCCAAAAAGCAAAAGAATTTCAGGGAGAAGAAAATTAGTCCTGGGATCTCCAAATTCTAATTTAAAGCGTGATTCGCCTTGCTCCCATTTCTGTTTGCAAACTATCTTCCTTTTTCTTTGAATAGGAGAAGCGCACATTTTGAATGGAAAGTGTGTATGTTTTCCAAAAGTGGGCTAAAGCAAGAAAATACACATTTTCTGAAAAGCCATGTGCATTTTAAAATGCACATTAAAAACCAAACCTGGCCGAAAGCTTGAACATGTGAGACCTTCCCAGAGTTCAGCATAATTATTTGCAAACCGAAGCAAAATTCGTGTCCATCCCTGTGTCTCGATCAAAGGCTACTTTACTGCATTAATGCCACATGGAGACAATGGCTTTCTTCAAACAGCGTGGACTGAAGAGCAGGCTGCACAGTCTTAAACATCACATGCCATTTTTCCAATTCAGTTCTAAGTGACTTGCCCTAAATCATGCCTTTTTCTGTGCAACTTGTCCTACTATATACATTTTACCCACAGGCTGGCAATTGAGAACTGCCTTGCAACAGTTGGAGAGGGGTGGAAGTTCAAAGCATGGCTGATCCGATCCTCAGATAGCTCAGCGAGTGACACCCCCCACCCCAGACCTTCCTTAATAAAATAGGAGTTCGAGGCATATTACTCATAGAAATACATTATGCAACGTCATTGCAATTGGGTAAAGGTGCGGAAAACAATTCCTGTGGAGGTTGAATTTATCGGTGGCCAAATTATAACCAATGGGCACTTCGTAGGTTTTTGGGTTCTGGTGGCTAAATAAAGTAGTTAGGCATGGGCACATTGGTCAGTTTTGGTTTCTCTCATGTTGTTATTTTTCCAATCTTATATTTGGTTCATCCCCAAATTGAGAATTCTTAAATGTATTTCTTTCCCCTCTTGGAGCACTTTTGACTTGTGATGAAAATCCAGAAGCATTTTGGTACATATTTTCCCCATTACATGCATTTTATTTATGCCTTTTGTCTAATATACAAACTTATTACAGTTTTCCTAATCTAATGTATTTTAATGCTATTTGTCATAATCTATTTATTTTTGCAGACTGTTCTTGATTGAAGAACTTCACTGGAAAATTCAGAGAAGCCTAAACTTCAAATGTTGGCACCTGAGTGCGTAATTAGTACTGAACGAATGTCCCCTTGTGCCTAACTAGAGAGATACTACAAATCAAAAATGCTTGAAGATGGTTTTCTAGAATACAACGGGCAGCAGCTATGAACATATGATGACTGTTACAAAGAGACTTGACTGAATCCAAAGGCTGCATTTTCTGCCAGATACGTTTTTGCAAAAAAGCAAGTCCAAAGAAGCAGGCTTGCTTTGCACGGAGCGGACTTTTAATTCTGGAGAGCCAGCAAACAGCAACAGCTCTATAGATAGACATGAGACTCTCCAAATGCTAATCTGTCAAACTTTTCCGAAAAATGTTTCCTGTGAGAATTGTGAAAGCCTTTCTTACGCCCACGTTGTGTGTGGTCTCCCTTTACCCGGTTCTTCTGTGACGTTGCTTGAGTCTCTTATACAGGCCAGCACTGCAGGGGGATATTTCTGGGATTACCCAGAAATAGCACTGTGAGTATCCCTGAATGGTAAATTCACCAGCACTCCACCAACTCTGTGAAGTACATAAGGTAAGGTCATGGTGCATTCGAGGTCACCCACTGACTTTGGTTGAACAGGGTCTGGACCTAGGCATCCCTCCGTCTTAGCTGGACACAGTATAATGGACTTGTGAGTGCCCCAGATGTGCAGCACAACACTATCTTCAAAGAGGGCATCCATCACTTTATGGGCCAAGGAAGGGGACAGCATTGCCCGTGTGCCGCCATTGATTCTCTGCTTTCACTGTTATTTAGCAAGTGACTTCATGCTGAGAGATGGGGCTGGACGAGATAATCTGCTGCCAGAGGGAAAGGCCAGGATGGCGCCCTGTTTCCAGCCTATATTCAGAAGCTGCCTGGATCGATACTTTCAAACCTCAGTAGGGAATCATCCTGCACCCAATCTGGGGCAGCAGGCTAGCGTGGGGAGTAGGGAGCAAGGCAGGCTGGGTGGCATGTGCAACTCAGGCTTCCAATGCAGGGGGACGGCAGAAGAGTTCACGAGTGGCTCCTGGCAGGCTGTCTGGTCAGTTACAGGCAATTGTAAGTTTTGCAGTCGTCAACAAATGCAGTAATACCTTAACACTTCCTTATGCATCTTATTCATTAACAGCAACCAGATTAAGCAAACGCAGTAGAAGATTTATTGGAAAAGGGCAAGCCACATTTTTGCTTATGTTTATGGCATGCTCTTCCCCACAAATGTAACTTTGGAATGTGTCCACCAGCTGTGGAAGAACACTCCCGACGCCACACAGTTACTCCCGGATCTAAACACTGCTGGACTTGTTCAAGTTTGCAGCATTGCTGAGATAAAGAGCTGGACTGCCTTTGAGCCCCATGCCTGTGCAGTCCACTCCAGGCATTGTTCCCAAGGAGCCCCCCACTCCTGAGGAGTTCCATCTATTTGACTTCTTGTCCTTAAATGATCTGCATTGGCCCATCTCTTGGGGTGACGATACTCCTCAGGGCTAGGTGGTTACTCACCCTCTGTCCCCAAGACAGGGCTTCCCTCTTCCTGTGGGGATGAAAACACGGTCACCTCTCCTGGGGCCGGCCCAGGTCTCCTGCCGTGGGTGGTTCTTTGGTGTTGGCCATCTCTGGGAGCTCTAGCTCCTCCTTTGAGGAGAATTCTTCCAATGGGAGAGTCGGCCAATTGCTTAGCAACTCTGCATAAGCCCCATGCTAGAGATGCTGTGAATATCATATGCCTTTCTGCTTTCTGAGGAGCATCGCATACTCATTGGAACAGAGAGGGGGCTGAGGAGCTGCATTTGACACATAAGCAGTTGCATAAACAAGCCATCCTTGGGCAGTAACCAATGGCCAGGAATAACCACACTTCCCACTGCATATTTGCATTAGCTTCAAGCACTCGCTTCTTGTCCGGCGCCACTTCGCGCCCTTGTATGGACCACGTATGACATGCTGGACCCAATCCCCTTGGGAACCTCCATACGCGGGGAGCTGCCCTATTTAGCAGCTTCCTCGTTGCCATTCAATGCCCTTCCATGTATCCTGGAATGAAAAGAATCATACATTAAACTTCTTTCTAATGTTCTTATACATGGTGTCCACTTACTCAAATCAGTTTTGCAATTCTCCACAGATGGCTTCTGGTTTTCTGTTTTGCAAAGCATGGGCTGTTTACTGGAGAAATGTGATGGATCAGCATGGGAACAACTGGAATAGACCCCATACAACAGGGAGTTTAAAGTTGTAGGTGATGCTGCTGATGAGTTGAGAGGAGTAACTGTACTCCATGCAGTTCTCGGGAAATCCATGCTTTAGGAACACAGGAAAGTACTCCTAAAGTCAGCCCATCTTGGTCTTAGTCAACATTAGCTGGAAGTGCTTGCTGAAGTTTTGGGTGGTGATCTTTTCTAGCCCACATTGGTGGGTTTGAACCTGGGATCATGTGTGCGTGGCCAGGACCAGTGGAAAGCAAGCTGGGCTCCTGCTCTTCCCTTACTACCAATAACTAGGCCTTGTGGGGAGTGCATTTCAACCTTCTAGAATGGAAGGAAAAACTCCCTGAAGCCAGGAAACCACCAAATGTTTTGGAATCGGGGCCAGGGGTCATTTGAGAAAGACCAGGGGGCAGGATTCGGACCCCAATTGGACTGTTGGTCCACGAACCTCAGGTTCTACACCCCTGCTAGGAAGCCTCTGATTTAGAAAGTGTCCCCTTTCTCTGTATCATTATGACTGTTTCTTCTCATTGCTCTGCAGCATATTTATTGCTATGAAAATTATTCATTGCTTGTTTGCTAGAATCAGCCAAAAGCTGCTCAGCCTATGGCAGTTTTGTCATATTTTGACTTATTTATGATACATTTATCCTACCCTTTTTCCTGCAGAGGCAACTTACAAAATCCTCCCCCTCCTTTTTCCATTTTACCTTCCAAAAGCCCTGTGAAATAGGGTAGGCTGAGAGGCAGCGGGCTCCATGTCCAAGATGGACAGAGTCAGATCTCTCACATCCCAGTTCAACCCCCTGAGCGCCACGCCACGTCCCCTTTCCAGCTAACCTTGTTATCCTGCACCTGATGCCGCCTGTCTAGAGCGATTTGGATGTCATGGCATGAGAGTTTAGAGGTACTGGCAATGCCATTTTCCTTCTGTTGGTCAATATAATGGCATAACCGAGTAGAGGGTATAACTGGCAGGCTGGCTGGAATGCTAATGGAAGCACTTAACGGTTGTGCTGATTAAAACAAAACAAGACAAAAGAATGCCTCTTGGAGATTAATAACTTAATCAGCAAAGGCTACTTTTCATTATGGGAAGGGAAGTCCTGGTACTTGCCTGTTTAGCCTAAGCCATCAACCTTCTTTGTGTATCCCTGGACACATGCCTATGGGCAAATAATTAGATTTGTTGTTGTTACACATTGATATGAGCATACAGCGCATCTGTGGAGAATGGAAAACTCCATCTCGGTTTCAAAACATCACATAAATATTTGAGAAAAGGCCATCTGATCCAGGGATCGTTCCATATGCTGTAGATGCATAAAGTTTGAATAAAATTTCATGCTGCATGGCTCTCCTTGACATCTCCCCCTAGGAAAACAATCGAGAGATGCAACCTGCTTAAAAATAGCTCAGTGTCTTTGGATAACACTCAGAGTTTCCATGAAAACCAACACTGCACTCCTGCTATTAGAAATCCACTTATGACAGACAGACCCTTGGGTGAACATCAGCTGGCGTTCTTATTTGCATGTTTCTGTTTTTTAAATTGCTTTTGTTTGCCTTGATTCTCCTTCAAGACAAAGTTCGCTTAGCAACTGCCTTCTCTTATTGCAAGTCATTCTCAGGAATGGTTGGTGACATCTGCACCATGAAGGATGCTAAATATGGCAGCAGAGAAGGCAATCTTGTAAATGGCACAACACCCCAGAGGAGTTTATTGGGCAGGGCTTCAGGAAGAGAAAAGACCAATGCGCAGGCTTTCGCATTTATTCGGAGGAGGGCATTTTTCCTTCCTTAGCTGGTTGCTTTTCCTTTCCAACTTTAAAAGGTCAAAAAGAAAATGCCTTGGCATTCTCATTTTTTTCCTGGGGGCATGCGCAATGCCAACACATGCTGGGAGAGATTAGGACGCAAGGGAGAGAGGCCGGCTGGAATCTCCGATTGTTCAAGCACAGATTCTCTAAAGATCTGCTTGACAGGAGGCAGAAAAGTGCTTCTTTGTGACTGCAAAGGGAAAAGTCTCAAAGGCAGGGTCAAGTGGTTATGACCCCTTGATTATTGTGCAGACAGACACACTCAGTTGCAAATCCTTCTTTTTCTCCCTGTCAAGGTGTCCTACTGGTCTGGACCAAACAGAGGGCAGTGAGCATCCAGGTCTTCCCAGTACTATAGGAAGGAGTCGCATCAAAAAAAGCTCGGTGTGGAACACTTGAAAGAGTGGGGTGTATGTTCTCTGGAGAAGAGCCTTGCCTTCCTCTTCCTCCATTTCTGCTAGGTGGCCATTTTTGACCATTCAGCCGGGGTCCTTCAGTGGAAGTTGCTGGGGACAGGAAGCCTGGTGCCCAGGTCTCTGCAGCTCCCCCATTCCATGGCTGCCTACTGGAGAGTTCATAGAATTACAGAAATTTAGACTAGGAAGGGGCCAGAGGGCCATTGAGTCTGACCCCCTGCTCAGTGCAGGCCTTGAGATTAAACTGTCCCTTTCAGACGGTTGTCTAGCTGCGTCTTGAATGCCTTTAGGGTGGCACTGACTAGACTCTAGTGTAGTCTTGAATGCCACCACTTTTCTAGATAATGATCCCCTTGCCATACTCCCTGAACAGCCAGAAAGTTTTTCTGATCTCTAGCCAGAATCTGGCTTTCTCAGCTTGAGTCCATTCCTCTGTGCCTTGCACTGTAGGATGATCAAGAAGAGATCTTGTCCGTTCTCTTTGTGACAGCCTTTCAAGGACTTGTGGAATGCTACCCTATCTCCGCGCAGTCTTCTCTTTTTGAGGCTAAACATGCCCAGTACTTTCCATCTCTCCTCATAGGACTTTGTTTCCAGTCCCTGGAGCATCCTGGTTGCCTTCCTCTGGACCCTTTCCAGCTTGTCTGCATCTTTCTTTGATTGTGGTGCCTAGAACTGGACACAATTCTCCAGATAAGGCCTGCTAGCACTGAGAATAGGGGAACTAGTACTACATGGGATTTGGAAATGAAACTTGTATTAATGCAGGCTAAAATAGTATTTTCCTTTTTTAGCAGCCACATCACATTGTTGACTGATATTCAGCTTGTGCTCCACAACAATTTCAAGATCCTTCTCACTTGCAGTATGACTGAGCCAAGTATAGCCCATCCTGTAAATGTGCAGCTGGTTTCTTCTTTCTAGGTTCAGAACTTGGCATTTGTCCCTGTTGAATTTCATGTTGTTTTCAGCCTGGTGTTCCAACCTATCAAGAACACCTTGAATGTTCTTTCTGTCTTCTAGACTATTAGCTATACCACCCAGTTTGCAAATCTGCAAATCTGATAATCATTCCCCGGACTTCCCCATCCAGGTCCTTAATAAAAATGTTGACGAACTGAACCCTGTTGCACCCCACTTTTTACCTCTCCCCAGTTTGAGAAGGAGCCACTGACAAGCACTCTTTGAGTCTGATTCTGTAGCCAGCTTTGGCTCCACCTGAGAGTTTTTCCATCAAGCCCACTTTGAGCCAGTTTGCTGATCAGAACGTCATGGGGCACTTGGTGAATGCTTTGCTGAAATCAAGATGGACTATGCCCACAGCGTTCCCACAGTCTATCAGGAAGGCTACCTAGTCAAAAAAAATATTAGTCTGCCAGGATTTGTTCTTGAGGAATCCATGTTGGTATCTAGTAATCACTGCATTGTTTTCAATGTATTGCAGACTGAATGACTATAATCTGCTCCAGAATTTTACCAAGGGCTGATGGTCTATAACTCCTAGTTTCACCTCTTTTCCCTTTCTCTAAGATGTGGGCAGCATTAGTCCTTCCTCACTCTCCTGGCACTGCCCCCATCCCCCATGATTTCTCAAAGAGAATAGGCAGTAGTTCTGGAAGTTCTCTAGCCAGATCCTTTATGATTCTAGGAGGGGGTCCATCAGGACCTGGAGATCTGAACTCATTCAACACAATTAGATGATCTTTGGCTTCTCGGTCTTGACCTCCTATCCTGCTCCTTCAGCTTGTAGTTCCCCTTCATCAAGAAGCCCATAGCTCTTCTTTTGGGGGAAGACCGAACCAAAGTAGGAACTGAGCACTTCTGCCTTTTCTCTGTCATCTGTTATAATTCTGCCACCCACATTAAGCAGGTGAACCCCCATTTCTTTCCTCTATCTTTTACTGTGGACATATCTGAAGAAGACTTTCTCGTTGCTTTTAGCATCCCTCTCCAGTCTCAGTTCCCTCCTGCCTTTAGCCACCTGATGCCATTCCTGCAATTCTGTGCTGCCTGCCTGTGTTCTTCCTGTGCTCCTGGCCTTCCTTTACATGTCCGTTTTTGTCTTCAGCTCATTTTGAAGCTTTTTGTGAAGCCACAGGGGCGTCCTCTCTGGTCTTCTACCCCTTTCCTCATTGGAATTGTTTGTAGTTGTGTCTTTAGGATTTCATTAAAATAAAATCCCACCCCCATCTTGGACTCCTTTTCTCTTTACTTTCTCTACAAGGTCAAATCCCCAGCCTTGGAGAAGAGGCAGACACGGTCCTTTCCATGCTGGTTGTGAGAGTGGGAGAGGGTGGAGCAGGATGTCCTGGCGCTGAGCTCAGAACTCTTCCTGAGAAGCTGACAGATCTGGGATGCTGCATTATTGTACAGCTCCCGAGACGACGGCTGGGGTCTGCAGGATGGCTTTCTAATGCCAGGCTTCGAAGGCACTTAGATTTGTATGTAGGGATCGTGGTCACCTCTTTGACTTCCTACAAGCCCCTTCTGTATAATGGAGCATAAAAATGTTGACCACTAGCCAGCGGCTCCTGAAGCACCATAGCAACACAAAGTCGGCACAAAAATGGGGACAGTATGCAGTCATCTTCCTCCTGAACCACTGAAGCCCCCTTCAACATTTTGGCCCACTGTCCCCGGATCTCTCATGCAAGTTGTGAGTGGGCTTTGCCCCACTCTTGAGAGGTTAGAGATCACGGACTTCAAAATTAAGTGGGAATGTTGCATAGGTGGTGACTTTTCATTAAGAGTCGCAATCAAAAGTTGTATTTGTATGTGCAAAAAGCATTTCTATAGATTACCTTGAATGGGTGCCTTTAAAGTAGTGGAAGCACGAAGCAGACATCTTATAGGGCAGTGACGGCAAACCTTTCAGAGAACCTTTGCCCAAACTGCAACCCAAAACCCACTAATTTATCGCAAAGTGACAATACTGCAATAAAACCTGAATACTGAGGGTTTAGTTTAGAAAAGACAACTCATACATTAACATCTTTTGTCTTAAAAGAAAAACACAATAACAGAATTTTCAAGGACACAAACAGCTTTTTATTGAAATGCTTTTGCATAATTATTGTGATCTTTGCTGTTGTATGTGTGCTGATAATTTGTCAAACCTTGGCTCATACTTCGTTAGTTTGAGAGCAACACATGCAGCACAGGTCATCTGTTAGTCTGTTTCTTGTATCAGATTTGATATAATTTGTTAATAAAAATGAATGTATTAAAACTCACAGCCTGTCCAAGCAACTCTCTCTCTCTCTCTCTCTCTCTCTCTCTCTCTCTCTCTCTCTCTC
>NW_025335762.1:3751935-3972940 GCF_004798865.1 Varanus komodoensis
GAGAGAGAGAGAGAGAGAGAGAGAGAGAGAGAGAGAGAGAGCGAGCAGCACAAAAGGTTTAAGGATGCAGTTCCTTCTATGTTTATATAGAAAAAATTCCTACAAACCCCAGAATTCCCCAGCCAGCATAGAGGGAAGCTGAAAAGGATTGTGCCCTTAGATAAGGAATGATCAACAGTTGCACAGTGGCGGCTTGGAGTTCACATGGATGGATGCTTAAGGTGTATTTTCATATCCAGTGTGGGTCAGAGTGTTGGACCAGGACTATGAAATGCATATTCCACTCTCCACTTGCCTATGAAATTCTCTAGGTTACTTTGGGACAGTCACTGATACTCAGCCTGATCCACCTCACAGGGCTGTTGTGAGGATAAAATGTATGCTGCTGTGGGATTTCTGGAGGAAGAAGATGAATTTAAAGGTAAACATCCACAACATGTTTGGCTCAGTCACTTCCTTTTCCATGCAGCTATTTCATGTGCAGCAACTGCAACCAAACTAATTATTTGAAAACATGTGCTCCGGAATGCTCATTTCCCCACTGCCCAAGTACAGGTACTCATATTTTCCTATTTTAACCATTGAAGAAAAAGTGCACTCTTTTGAAAAATGCATACAAAAATGTATATTTTCCCCATTGAAATTTCCCCATTCACATGAAAAAAACAAAACAAAAACAAAACAAAATCCCAGGATGGAAACCAGAATGGGAGTGAACAGAGCTCCTGAGTGAAGACTGGAGAATTTTGGCAGGTAAAAACATCCCAGGTTTTGACCCTGTCATAGGGTACTGGATTTAGCAGCTCTCTTCTGTGGCTGGCACGAAGGGGTGGTTGCAACCTATGACTGGACTATTGTAATGCGCTCTACGTGGGGCTGCCCTTGAAGACAGTCCAGATATTTCAGTTGGCTCACAACAGAGCAGCCAGGATGTTAACAGGGACTGGCAGATATGTACACATAACGCCGGTCCTTTACCATCTACACTGGCTACCAACTGATCCATTGGCCCAATTTACCAATGGCCCAGTCTAAGGTGTTGGTGATAACCTAACCTATAACCTATAAGGTCCTAAATTGTTTAGGACCTGGTTATCCAAAGGAGTGTCTCCTTCCCTATATGCCTGCACAACCCTTAAGATCAGGGTCAGAGCTCCTTTTTCGAGCATCCTCTTCAAAGGAGATTAGGAGAGTAGCTACCCAGAGAAGGGCCTTCTTCATGGTGGCACCTCGGTTGTGAAACATGCTCCCCAGAGAGGTGTGCCTAGTGCCGACACTTTATTATTTTGGGCACTTGGCCAACCCCTTATTTTCCCATTATTTTAAGACCTAGCTTCTATTTTTAATTGGACTTTAATTATGAATTGTATTATTTTATTATGCTGTGCTTTTGTTGCTGGACTGTCCTGAGACTTTTATGTATAGGACGGGATAGAAAAGTTTTAAAAAAATAAATAAACGGAAAGGTTAGCACCAAGCAGCAAAGAGAGGTACAAACTATGGGTTTGCAATGGGTGATGCAGTGCCACCTGCTAGATAAGACAGCATCACAGCCAGAAGACAATGCCCGGGGAAACAGACAAGCTGTCTCCATGCATTCCCCAGGGAAACATCCAGCCAGTTCTGAATCAGGCTGAAGGTGGGCTGTCCCTCAGTGGGAACTGGGTCTTTTCCCATCTTCACAAAACAGGCCCACATGTTGGCATGGTGTCCTCTATCACTTGCTTCTCTGAGAGTTTGATCTACGGCCACCCCCCCCCCCGAAAGGAAACGCCAGCAGTAAACACTGCCAGGAACTGTTTATGGTTCCTATCTCTGAGATTTGCTTCAGTTATTACAGCTGTGAATCCTCACTCACTGGGATAAGAATTGCTTCATTTGAAATTTGTATGTCTCATTACTGTTTTGAGCTAGCATTGTGGAGTATCTAAGCAACTGAGCTATGACTCAGAAAGGATTTGGTCCAAACCTCCCCTCTCGCATGAGCTCCTGAGACAACCTTACAAGTTCCACTTTACTTTAGTCTCAGTGACCCCTTCTAAAATAGAGGGTGAATAGGAACACAGAAATATAGAAACAGCGAGTCAGAAGGGGTCTCCCGTGCCATCTAGTCTGACCCCCGGCTCCAGCAAGCTCCGATTACGACATGCCCACCATGTGCATGTCCAGCCTATTCTTGAACCCTCACCAATGGGCCCTCAACCACCTCCTGTGGATGCCCATTCCATACCCTTGGGGTCCTCACTGTCAGGAAGTACTTCCTGGCATCCAAATTGAACCTTGCTTCCTTGAACTTGGCTCCACTGGAGTGCGTCCTTCCTTCCTCTGCAGGGGTGAACAGGTCTCTACCCACCTCCGTGTGACACCCCCTCACATACCTGTATGTCGCCAACATATCCCCTCTGAGTCTCCTCTTCTCCAGGCTGAAGAGACCCAGTTCCCTCAGTCTTGCCTCATACGGCATCCCCTGCAAATCGGCCACCAACCTTGTGGCCCTACGCTGCACTGACTCCAACCTGGCTATATCCTTTCTGCAATGAGGGGCCCCAAACTGAACACAGTACTCCAGTTGCGGGCGCACCAGAGTCATGTAGAGTGGTAGTAATAGCTCTCTTGATCTAGAAGCCACACTTCTGGCTATGCAACCAAGGGTGGCATTCGCCCTCTTTACCACCGCATCGCACTGCTGACTCACTGGGTCTCTTCAGCCTGGAGAAGAGGAGACTCAGAGGGGATATGTTGGCGACATACAGGTATGTGAGGGGATGTCACACGGAGATGGGTAGAGACCTGTTCTCCCCTGCAGAGGAAGGCAGGATGCGCTCCAACGGAGCAAAGGTCAGGGAGCCAAGCTTTCGTTTGGATGCCAGGAAGCACTTCTGACAGTCAGGGCCCCGAGGGTGTGGAATGGGCTTCCACGAGAGGTCGTTGAGGCCCCATCGGTGTGGGTGTTCAAGGATAGGCTGGACGTCCACATGGTGGGCATGTCGTGAGCGGAGCCGGCTGGTGCCGGAGGTCAGACTAGATGGCCCGGGAGACCCCTTCTGACTCGCTCTGTTTCTATGTTTCTATAGTAAAAGTGCTAAACGTAAAGAATGCTTTGTTGGTTATTTTCATAAAGCATTTATAAATGGATTTTTCTTCCTTTAATGCTAATTTCTTAATGCTGTCCTTCAGGACTTGGCATAGTTAGACAGCAGGGCAGGGCAGGGCAGGGCAAGGCAAAAGCATTGCTTCTCTGTATGGGAAATATGATTCAGGAGGTAAGGGTGAGAGGGCTTTCATTTGGTCAGCGGCATTATGAACTGGAGCATTGTCAGATGGAACCTACTAAAGAGAGAAGAAAGAGTATAGAACAGAGAGCAAGAGATGATGGGACAGGTTCCCACCATGTGTTTTTCTCCAGCCAGATAACTCAGAAATGGGCGTGAGCATTACCCCCAGGGCCCATGTTCAGCGACCTCAAGTGGTAAACCACTGAATGGCAGGGGCAACTTCTCAGTGAGGTGTCTTCAGGCTTTGGACCATCCGTGGGCGATGGAGCCTTTTAGACTGGAAAGATCAAAGGGGATCCCAGTTCTGGCTCTCAGTGTAGCGCTAAGTGCAGTGAGGGATTGCTGTGGTGGAGCAGTTGTGTGCCTTGCATGTCAGTGGTTAGTCATCGAATCCTCAAACCGACACACACATTGGAAAACAGCGACACTTTCAATTTGTGACAATATTCAAACTTTCCCAAATTTTGCAATTCATTTCTACAAGAAAACAAATGCCTATATTAGTGAAGATAACAGACAACTGCACATTATGTTAAAGAATATTGCTTGTAAAAAAGCATATTAAATGCAAGGTTAAATACAAGAATGGGCATAGCGTCAGAAATATACACAAGAAGTATACAATAGGTTCATGCAGGCTTTTTTTTTTAAAGTGAATTCATGCAAAAATGGCAGGAATGTGGTGATATGAACTTAAGGCTGGAAACTGAGAGAAATCAAAAGGGACAGATTCATTCATCCCAATGGAGAGATACCAGCGCATGCATGTGCATGTCTGTGTGCGTGCGTGTGCGCATGGATACAGAGTAGGGAAAAGACATGCAGTGGGGTAATTGGCCAGTTCAATGGAACTGAGATAAGCATTAAGAGGGGTGCATAAGAAGCAAGTGAGAAATTGTTCAGTTCTTCTGGAAGGAAATTTGAACTCGCAGCTAAAGAAAAGAAGAAACAGACAAAGCACCAGCCAGGAGGTATGCCCATTCTCTTTGGCACAAATGGAAATGTGTACCAAATAAATCTCATTTGTTCAGAAAGAAATACAACGAGTAACAAATGAGTACAAACTGGTACCTATTTTTGGCATTCTGCTTATCGGGCGTGTGGGAAAACTTCTCTTTCTCTTTTTTTGGCATTCTCTGGCAGTTCCATTTGCTCCCCCGCCCCCTGCCCCCCAAATTTCATTGCCCCTGGAATAATAGAGGAGAGATCATCTTTAAGGTGCATGGAAGAAAGGTGATGGAAAACTGCAAACTGAAAATCAAGGATTCAAAGAATTGTGCGTTATACATGGATGAATCTGACTTTTTGAAAACGGATGATTCTGATTTTTTTAAACAAATGAACCAATGTAAGCTTTAGTGATGGAAATGAATTAGAGTAATGAAAGAACCAAGCACACACACCGCAGCAACATCCTGGTCTTTCTAAAGATAAAAGTGTGCATTAGAATTATTTAACTATAGATCTTAGACTGTGTGGAAATGGATAGACTGACTTTGTCACTGAGGGAGAAAGAAGATACAGACTTCTATCAAACCTGGGAATCTTTTTATTATTGGCTAGAGAAACGGGACTATGCATAGACTTAAATATGTTTATAGTTAAACATAAAAAGAAAAAATGTGGGGGGCTGACCCAGTAGGTCTGATGTTTTTGATGATTGATGCTTCTTAGTTTCTTTTTGTTAGGTATATTAAGAATAAAACTTATTCAGAAAAAAATAACTGTAAGAATTACAGCACTGTGTTGTATACTTACGGGTTATCTCTGGTTAATATATTGAAGAGCAATATATTCTTCCTTGTTACTGAGGGGAGGAAAAAAAAATATTGGGTGGCTCCTCATGGTTAAGACAGAGGATCTCCAACTTTATGGAAAACAGTGAGTTTAATTCCTTTGTTTGAACTGCAACCAGCATAATGCGATCATTTGGAATGAATTAAATTCTGGCATGCTGGAAATTATTCCATAAAATTGGACTTGGGAACATAAAACAGCCACTACTGCTTTGCATTGTCACTGAACCTGAAAATCCAGATTTTCTCATGATCCTTTTTCCATGATTCCATGGGTGGGAGACAGTAGTGAAGTCCAGTGGTTAAAGTGAAGGATGAGCAAAACGTTTTCTTAAGAGAAAACATTTGGCTCAAACGCTCAGGGTTCCTCAAGTGCAGGAGATTCCCTGGACAGATGCTCAACTGAGCTTTTCCACCACTGCCACCCTTTTCTACATTCTGTCAGCATTGCCCTCGGTTTCTTGATGGCTGCCATTTTTGTTTTCATCAGCATTCCCACTCCAAGGAAGGCAGGAAACATTGTCCTTGTTCTGAATGCGGGATCTGTGACCCATCTGACTGGGTGTGTGTGTGAGAATATTGGATGGATTTTCACAATTCTGGCTTCTTAGCCTTGCACTGGTATCAGCTCACTGTTGTGCAAGTTGTGCTGGCTTGTGGACTGGCAACTCTAACATGGGCTACGATTTAAAACGCACCCAGGGAATTTTTGCAAATTTTGCCTCTTGCCAGAAGCAGGCAACTATGCAATTCTAGCACAATGGATGCCAATCACATTGGAACTATGCAGTTCCCAGTCCCCGATTTGGGCTAATAGTGCAAATAATGTTACTTGCACAATTTTGTTGGCCTTAAAAAAAGCAGTGCAAACCCTTACTTGGCTTAGAGAAGGGAATCTGGGAGAAAACACTGACTTGACCTGCTTTTCTTGTGGGATTGGATGCAGGCAGCAAGCCCATTGAGCTCAAATGAACCAGCCTTTCCAAATTTGGCACATCCCCTTTTGCATAGCTCCAAAACTTGCTACATCATGACATAACCCTATAAGCATCATAGAAAGCCAGTGGTGCACTAGAAGTGGGAGAGACCGAGATTCAAATCTGTGGTCAGCCATGAAATTCATTGGGTAACCTTGGAACTATCCAAAGCTCTTGGACTTCACAGGACTATGCTTATGATATAAGCTCCTTAAGGGAAAGTTAAGGTACAAATGCAACACTTATGCATGAGTTGTATGCATTACTTCTCGCAATGAAAAAACCAACAAACCAACCAACCTTAAAGCAACTTGCAAATACAACGTGGAAAGCCATTATTAAGATGATTAAGATTAAGTCAGGTACTAAATCAGACTATACCAACATTAAGAAGGACCCTAAATAAGCATTAATCATATTCTGTACCTTAATACAAATGCGATTACATTGCATAAACCAAACAACATGACAAGATGAACTAAAGTTTCATGTTATGAAAAGTTTTCATTCATAATACACAAAATCTCTTCCCTTCCACTCACAGCCTAGAATAAACACCAGAAAAGCAGCTCAGAACAATAGGGACCTAGCACACCTTCAGTATGCAGGAAAGATGGTGACATTAAAGTAATACGGCCCCATCTATAAATTTCACTCTCTTTCGTGGAAAATCTTTGGAATTTTGCACCCCATTTGGGCCCAATGGAGCATGGTTTACTTGAGCTCAGTTCTAAAAGAATTACATTGTGACTTGAAATTCTAGGCTCATCTTCTTTTTCAGTGATGAATGTATTTCTTCATATTTAGGACTGGAGCAACTGCCTTGATCATTCCTAAGTTCCTAACTGGGATTTTCTGACCAGCAATACTCTGTTTGGTTTTTGTCACCTGATTTCGCTTTATTTTGAAATTAAGTTAACAAACTTAAAACATTGGAAAGGAGGAATCTGCACAGTAATAAATCAGAATCATGGAAGAAACGAGAGAATTCAGGGTGCAATCCACTGTGGATGCTTGAACGCCTCTGAACTGGGAGGATTACAAGCATCCCATGCAGGGCAGAAGGAGATCTGAGACCATCTTTACTTCTGTTCTCCTCCAAGCCTTTCAGCTGGAAAGGTGGCTGATTTGGGCTGTCCAGCTGCCATGCTTCTGAGAGGAAAGGAAGGAGGTCAAAGTAACATTAGGGTGCATTGTAACTGGCAGTTCCGATCTTTCTTACCTCCCAGAATGTTCCCTTTACCTCTTCTGAGGTTGCAGGAGCAACCTCGGAGAGATGGTCGTCAGGGCTCTTTTCATATGGGTTGGAAAGGAGGCTGGGAGCGAAGAATCTACCCAGCTCTGAAAAGCTATTTCCCAGCCTCAGAGAATCCAAAGAATCCTCTGGCTCCCTAGGAACTGCCTTGGTGGCCCTGGATCACTCTGTCACTAATAATAGAATCATATGGTTAGAAGTCTCCCATCCAGATTCTAACCAGATCTGACCCTGCTTAGCTTCCAAGATTAGGCAAGACAAGGCAGTTCAGGCTACCCAGAAGCTATACAGAATTATAATTTTAATTCTTACTAATATGTTTCTAGAACATCTACAATATATAGATAGTTTAATATTTAGGGAAAGAATAAACTTGAATTACAACACTAGCAGAACACCCGACAATTCCTAGTCTCCACCAATTCCAGTGGGCAGTGGTGGAGAGACGGCAGTGGAACACAGAGGCGGAAAATTGTGTGTGGCCTTGCTCTAGCCACCAACTTGTTAAGAAGATAAGCAGAAGGGAACATTTTCAGACAGTATGACCTGGAGGAGTTGGCTCTGGGATGGTGTGGCAGGCAGGGTGTGCTAGAAGTTGTAGGATTTATTTCTGTCCAAACATGCACACAGCGAAGCCCTATAAAAGTAATCCTAGGGATGGACAAACCTGCCCCTTCACTCTCTCTTGCTTTCACATTTTTAAGTTCTCGCTTTTTTTGTCCTGGATGCGGAGAGCTTTGTGAACTTTGGTAAATTCTTATCAAAGCCAAACTGGAAGATAATTATCGACCAGGTGCATGGGCCAAATTCAATCAGCACAGCTATTTCCTGTCTGGAGAGGGCCACTTCGTACTTCGGGAAGCATATCAGTAAAACTGGATGAACTGTGGGAGATTATTTCATGGCTCTGGCAGAGAGATGAACCACCCTGCTTTTAGATAACAACAGTGGTTTTATTTTACAAAAACAAGATATTGTTGATTGAAAAACAAAAAGTATCGGCCTTCTACAGTGCAACACACACACCTGTTTTCTTAAGTTGATGTCTTTCTAGGGGTGTCTCTTCTGCAATGAGACAATCACTTGGGAATCTTTTTTTGTTTGTTATTCCTTGTTATTGCCTGTTTCTATTATCTGTTTTGAGCAGTTTTAAACTTTTTAATGCTTTTCTGATTTTATGATGAGTTATTGCATTTTAGTGTCTGTTTCATGGACTGTGCTTAGTGCCCAGAGAGTTACAACCAGCACAAGCTCCCCACCTCACACACAAAATGATTAAGAAAAAGAAGCTGTTATTAATTACTGCCCAAAGTAAGCTCTACCTGTGTGAAACTTTCAAGAATTTCTTCTGCCCCTGGAGGAGTTTATTGAACTTGACCCTGCAATTCCCCCATCCATAAATAGGGTGAAGAATTTCCAAAGGTCATTTGTTCACAGCTCTGGTGGTAAAATTTTGGGCAGAGGGTTACAGGGTAATGGAGAATGTTAGGGCTGGTAGAAATACTCTTTTTGTCGTCATTTTGGGGAAGACATTGCTTTTGTCCAGTTGCCGCTTTTGCAAATGCCCATGGGCCATTCTGGAGGAAAGGAACGGACTGAACTGTCCCAGTTCATTTTCTTCATTGCATAACTCTCTCTCCAAATGTGTTCCAGAAACAACGAAGCGAAAAAAAGACTTGCTGTCTATGCTGCAGATGTGACTTTCCCCTCTGCGTTTAGTCATGGACCAGATGCAGCCCCATCTGGATCACTTGATCGTATGTCAAAAAGGAAGGCTCCTGTGATGACCATTAGTTGGAAAAGCTGGTATTCCACCCAAGGGTCTTTTTAGCCAAAGCTAAACTCAGGCCGAGCAGGGAAATCCAAAGGAGAAGATGCCCTTGGTTGCTACTAATTGAAAAGTGCTGAGGCTTTGACCTCACAAGCCCTGGCTCCAGTGTGATGTGGATACATAGAGTGGTTTCTTTCTTATGTTCCCAAGAAGTTAGAAATGTAGACTACTCTACTGTTCTATTGCTCTAGATTACTCCACCACTCCTCCTTGGTTGCTGAAATATTCCTTTTCTAAACTTGAGAGGAGACGATAATGATTCAGTTCTGAGAAAGCCGTGAAAACTGTATTTTTTATTTAGAAGTGAAGCTTTCTAAGGTCCTTTGGAGCAATATGGGTCCCAGTGATAGATAACTTAATAGGCTGAGGGTCACGAAATGATGATGGGCTGGAAGTATGTGGCAGAAGAACATCGCTCTGTGATTCTTGGAGCCAAGCAGATCTTCATCTTGCCAAGTTGGACGGCAGTTGCACAAACATTGGAGTTGGGGGTGACAGTTCTTGCCAACTTACGATTTTTCCATTGCAACAATGAACTGGAAGGACAATAAGCCAGGGTGTGCATCTGACCTTAGCAAGGGGTAGCATGATTGTGTGTTCTGGAATGTGGTCAGTGAGGGTTCACTCTTTCAGCACATCTATTTGCTCGGAACTTGAGGATGCTTCAGTGTCTGTCTGAACTGCTGAACCACATACTTCATAGGTCAGTGGTGGAGGATTTGTTTGGCCAGCCAAATGTCTAAGCTTCCGTCTCCACTGACAACTGGGGCTGGATATTTCATTTTGGAGAAGCACTTTGGGGCTACGCTCCAGTGATATGTGATCTAAGGGCGAAGTAGGGAGGGGCAAAACACCAGCACACTTTAGCTGAAAGGTTTTTGTGCCAGGAGCCCTAAACTTAGGCTAGGACAGGCATTTTTACCTTTCAAATAGAAAAAATGGCACAACAGCCAGAGATTGGGGGTCAAGGGAAAGGAGGTGAGATAGGAGGAAAGGCATGGGGTGAGCTTAGATGGCGGATGGACCAGATTCAGACCCAAAGCCAGTACTTATACATTCTGTCTTAGGGTTTAGGGAAGTAGGTCCAGAAAGTTTTCTGCCTGAGCATTGGATGCTACTGTCAGTCGATAAAACCAGCCTTCCTCTTGCTGTTGGACTACAATCCTCATCAGACCCAGACAGTCTAAGAATGATGGGTGTTGTCGTCTAGTGCAGAGCACCAGGCTGGAGAAAGCTGGCATTGACCACATACTTTGTTTGGGGAACAGGAGTAGCTTCCCATTTTTGAAGAGGTTACCTGCATCCTTCCATAAATTTTGGACGTTTGTTGATCTAAATAATATAACGGTGGCGGAAGCAGCAGCAACAGCAGCAATATCTTGGTACTGTGTTAGACCAGGGGGCCTCGAACTTTTCCACCCGGGGGCCAGTTGAAAGCTGCCGGTGCTGGGCGTGGGCCGGAAATGTGGTGCCGGCGGTGTGTGCGGGCTGGGGGTGGCACGTGTGGGTGCACGGCGAGGCACGGGAGGCGAGGCACGGGTGGGTGTGTGCGGTGAGGGGAGGCAAGGGGTGGGCGGGGGCGGCACGTGCCGCAAGGATCGTTTTCTCCGAGCGAGCAAGCCGCTGCTTCCCCGTGCGCGGGGCGAGGTGGGTGGCAGCGGGTGTGCGTGTGGGCACAGGTGCATACATGGCGGGTCCAAACGGGCATGGCGGGCTGGATCTGGCCCCCAGGTCATATTTTCAGGGTCCATGTGTTTGACCATAAAAAGCTATCATTTATAGAAAAACAAGGCTTGAATTTAATGCACACATGATTGGAGTCAGCCTTCTTGAATGTGCTAACGAAGATTTACTTCTGAATAAACACGAACAGGGTTGCGCTAAGTTCAAGACAATTTACTTTTTGGGGGGCTTACTTAAAATGTATCCCTTCGTGGAAGAACAAATAGCATGAAAATGAATATTTTACCAAAGCTAATTTTTCTCCTCCTAAATACATGGGTTTCTATTCCCGAGAGAGAAGAAACATCTGAACTCAGTGGCAAAAGCTCATTTTGCACATCATGTAGCAAAAACAAATGTACAGCCAGGTTATAATTGCATGTCAGCAAAGAATCATGAAGTTGAAGGGCGCATTGTAGTCTTTCGTTTCCAACGATTTGCTCAATGCAGGAAATATAGAGCCAGAGTTTCCACAGAGGCCAACTGCAGCGATCATAGCGCCGTTCTGCAAATCTATGGGGCAGGCATACTTGGAATGCTTAGTCCTCACCAGTGCTTTTCTTGGTCATAGAATGCACCTGAATGGCGTTCCGGCACCTTTTTTTGACGGATTTTCCAAGTTTTAAAAGTAACTTTTGAAAATTTGATGTGTGGTCCACATGGATTTGAATCGCCCTGTTGAGCGTAGCAGGTTGGCGGCAAAATCATTAAAACGGTGTGTGCGGGCTGCTTGTGTGTCGAGTCTATGCATGCGCACGTCATCCGTGCTGGTTGTGATGGCACTGCTCGGCTTGTGTCGAGTGTGATGCATGCGTACTTCATGCGCGCTGGTTGTGATGGCGCTGTTCAGCTGGTGGAGCTGCTCAGCTTGTGATTGGTCGTGTGGTCATGCGCTGAGTGCTTACTGTGGGCGGCAACTGTTACGTTTCATTACACAACTAACGTGTGTGGGTGTGTGTACATGGATTGACTACATGTGAAAGGTAAACAATTTCATGAGTTCTGCCACCGTTTTTCTTACAAAAAAAGCACTGGTGCTCGTCACAACCCCTCAGAAACATCTGTGTAGGGCTGGACAAGGTGTAGAAGAGGGTAACCAAGGTGTTGTGAGGAAAAGTCATGGCATTTGGGGATTTTTAGCTCGTGGCTGAAAAGGGTGGGCAAGGGTGTGCATGGTGGATATGGATGGGACAAGGATCCTTGAGTCTGACAAAATTTTATGACCGTTAGTTCAAAATTCAATTCTGCTCTCTCACATTCTCAACTGTGATAATTTTTAAAAATTTATTTGGATGGGGAAAGGGCTCATTTTGAATGGGCAAAGTATACATTTTTTAAAAGTGTGCACTTTCCTACCATGAAACTGTGAAGTTTTAAAAGTGTGCAGTATTTAAAAAATAAATGTGCCCACTTTGGAAACTACAGTGCATTTCTTAAGGTGTACATTTTTAGATATACTCATGGAAGGTAAATCTATCAATGCTTTCCAGTCATAATAGCTCTATATTACTTCTAGTATAGGGGATAATATGGGTGTTGTTGAATATGGAACACAAGCACATGAACTGGTTTTGCACAGCCATCTGGTTGGTCACCTTGAGAACAGGACACTGGACTAAAGGGTCCTGAGGTCCCTCCTTAGGACCAAGATCACAGCTCATCTCTCATTCTTAAATGCGCATTGGATAGTGTGGCTGTCCTACTCGGAAAATGCAATAAACAAACAAATACAAATACAGCCGTTGATTGATGAACCTTGGAATTAGACACAACTCATGTGACCATTGTGGCAAGCTCTTGGTCTCAAGCACTGTGACGGGTGTGCTTTGATGGACTCCTTTGCACAACTCTTTGCGGCTTCTTGGCAGGTTTTTAGTTCTAAAAGAACCATAAGCCAAAAAGTTGAAACTTCTTGAGATAATGCCAGGCTATCCAAGGGGACTTATCTGGAAGTGATGGGGAAGAAGCAGTGCTTCGATCAGTGCCTAGTGGACAGGCCCGGTCTGGGTACCACCATTTAAAAATCCACTAATGCCTTGGAATGACCCTACACTGGGGGCTGCATGGGAAATTAAAAAGTCAGCTTCCACATTCCCTCAGGCAGGGCTGATTAGAGTGTTGGTGAAAACACTCCCTTTTGAAAAAGCTGTGTCCAGGACAGGCATTGGTGGTAGGCCTGGTCCAGTCCTTGGGATCTGGGCAGAAGCCTGTAGATACCTTAAACTGTAGATACCTTAAACATCTATCCCATAAAATAGATGTGTTGACCCTCTTTCAGCCTGGCCAACTTCCATTTCAGAGAAGCTCTCAGGAGCTACATTCCTGTGACAGGCAAGGCTGAGGGCAAACGTGTTGATGGCACAGACTGAAAACAACCTGCGTATTCTAGCCCAAAGCTCTTACTTTCAATAACTGAGCCTTCAGAGAAGCATTTCAGCTTTTCTGAAATGGGTGAGAAACTGCATAAAGACTTGGAAGCCACCAGAGCATTGGTCAGAAGAAAGGGTAAGTGTCCCCTGGAGAACCTTGGAGGACTGGATTTGGCCGTCTGGGCTGAGATTCCGCACCTATAGAAACTTGGAAGGCATTCTTGTTCTGTGGTGCAGGAAACCCAGGAGTCTGTTCCTGTGATTCATTATGGCTCCGTGGTGGGCTCTTGGGCTCCTTCCTCCACACCTCTTCTGCTCCCTCTTCTTCCATCCTGAACAACTGGGGTTGAGTCCAATGTTCTGAACCCTGAAAGGCATGCCAGCTCACCATCAGATTCCACGCACCCTAGAAGATATAACTTCCTTTTCCTCAGTTGTGACTAGTAGCCCGAGAGTTTCCTTGCTTTCAAATACAGACTGCATTCATAATCTGCAGCAGGAAATGTAATCTCTTCTCTTTATCCCATTGATGCAATGGCTTTTCTCCACAGCCCCTCTTTGTAGCCATGCAATTGCTAAATCTCTGTCACCAGATTCAGGAAGCCCTTGGTGAGGCAGGCTTCCTTCGTATGTTCCCAGCTTCAGGATATCTAAATGTAGTTATCCTGGAATGAGGAGAAAAAGCTTTTCTTAAAAGGTGATTTACTCAGATCATACTTCTTCCTATACTTTGCAGAGGGAAATGCACCTTTGATGGTTTTAATAGGATGATCATGGCATTTGGGTTTGACTTTTAGAGCCTGTGCCAGCGGAATTCTCTCAACTCGCTCAATCAGTATCTGAGACTAAAAAACAAACTGAACCAGACTTCAGAGTAAGGGCTCATGGCCCCAGTAGGGATCAGGACCAATGCATACCAGGATGGCAGGATTACAGGTATTCCTCTTCCCTATTTTCTTCCCATAATTCTGTCTGGAGGAGGAGGAGGAGAAATCATAGTTGGAATCAATTGAGGCCTATATTCTCTTTTTAACCCCCCTGCAGGGGCTGGGGGGGATTTCAGGGAGCCAATGGTTGGCTGGGGAAGGGTTAATCCTCTTGTCCTCATCTGAGTCAAGCCCAGTTAGTGCAAAGGAAAGAGGGAACAAGCGAGAGAGAAGGCAGAGCCATCTACAATACAGGGGACAAACAGAGCCTGAGTCTCTAAGTCATGTTTGCAGAATTCCAGCCAACCTCCCAGGCTTCCCATCTCTAGTTTTCATGAGCACTTGCAGCTTTCTCCATATTCAGGGCAAAAGGAACTTTAATGGCTGTGGGAGAAACCAAAACTGATGGAGGTTTCAGAAAATTGCACTTAAAACCGTGGGCGTGGGTCCCTGTGCACTCAGCCAAGTGGGTGTCCTGCCTCTTTTTCCACTGATATGCTCCTCTTCTTTAAGAGTGTGGCCCTCTCCCTGCTGTTGGAGTTATGTGTTACTCTTAAATGTGATTGGTATGGGGTGGGAATGCCAGTTGCTATAGGTAGGAAAATTTGCAAACTTCTGGGAGGGAAAGAAATTGACATTTTAAACCTTCAAATGTGGAGGAAAAGCAAATGGATAGGTTGCCCCTTCTCCAGGCAGCTGTACCTATGTCTGTTGCCCTTGCAGGAGGAAAGATGCAGCTCACCAAGCGATCCTGCAGCTCTAACCTTGTAAATGTCATGTGGACTGATCATTTCCATCTGCTGTTTGCTATATTTGGGACTGTGCTTGGGGAAACCCAGTTGGTCCTTCTCCAAAAACAACCTTGCGCGTTTCTGTGGCTTGCATGTAACTGATGTTTTTGCCTTTGGGGGTGTTGCTTAGAAAGGGCAGATCCTCTCCAGTGGATTCTGCTCTGTCCCCGTCTTGGCTGCCTGCTTTTAATTAAGAAGGCTATGTGGGTTGCATGTAGGATTGTTGCCCATTTACCAACTCGTAGAGCAAATTCCAAGCTGTTCAGCTTTCACAGAAAGTCTTAACAATTAGTGGCATTCATGAGTGTTTAATCTGTCTGAAAATAGCATGTCCCCTGAACTAAAGAGAAGATGTTGCGCTCTGCAAAGTACAGAGATGAGGGCGGCAGGGACAGATGGATGTACATTGTCTTCAGCAGAGGGAAGAGGTTCCTGAAGAAAGTTTTGCAGTTTTGAATATTCAGTATATGACCAGTAGTATATGGGGACTCATAAAACAAGTAAACAGACAAATACTGAATAATATAGAAACCACTTAAGGCTGATGGGGCAAAGCGTTTAGGGGCCAGAGAAGATTCTTAGGTCTTGTGGACTTTGACTTGTTAGGACGTGGACTAGAGGTCATTGCCCTGGGGTTACCTTTCCTAGTAATTTTGCAGATAAGGGATGCTTTGGCTGTGAGAATGGAATTGTTTCCTTTACTGAAGCAGCTTTCCCACTCCCAGCCTCCAAGGCAGGGTGCTTAGAGTCTCTGTGCATACTGACAAACTGCAGTGGTGTCCGAGGAGAACTTAAGCAAATGCATGGCAAGAGACATTGGCTATGTTCACATGTAATACTGCAGTTTTTGTCTGGTGTAGTTTCTTACCTGGACAGAGCTGCCAGATGATTGTGTGGTTTCTACCCTCCAGTCTCATTCCTCCCACAGGTGCCATGTATCCCATCAGCCTCTGTGGCTGAAATTTAATCCTAGGGTGTACTTCTCTTTTCTACATCACCTGCCTCTTCCTCATTGGTCTGCATATAGAGTCTTGTTGGCTAGAGTGGCTTCTGCAGTTAATGTTCTGTCCATGGGACTCTATGGTAGCCACATGGAAAGCACATTTCTGGGTTCAGATGACTGAATAAACCATGATGAAATATGTAAACCGTGCAACATAAAATTATTTCTCTCTGTGGTTCCGTGGAAATCAAACTCACTGTGTGGTAAATCTGCAACAGGGCTCAGAGAACACCGCAGACCATCCTGTGGTGGAAACCGTGGTGGCTTGTTAATGAGTTAACAGGGCCATGGTCTTTTGTTCTTGGCCTGGGGGGAAGAATTGATGTGCCATTCACCCGGCCAATTCTGGAGGCCCCCTGAGCATCCCCTGGCCTATTCTGGGAACTAAAATGACCACAGAGAAGAGTTTCCTTTGCTTATTTCTATTCTACATTCACACTCCATTATCATATATGCTGGGAAGGAAAGAGGCAGCTGTTCTTGGAGTGTGTTTCAAGGCCAGGGAAACTGGGATTATTCAGAGGGGGAATTAGAAGGAGGAGTCCTGGAAACAGGGCCTCCAGATTTTGAGACAGAAGAGGCAGGAGGCTAAGAGCCACCATCTTTAACTGCTGGGAGGTAGCATGGTGCTGAAGCCAGATAAACCTGATACAATCCTTGACTCCATGATGCAGTGTGAGGAAAAAGGGCTAGCCAGCTAGAGGAGTGGCATACAGAGAAGAGGCCGAGCCATCTTCAGCGAGGCCCACCCAGAGGGGTGGGAGGCAGGAGTACTCATAGGCAGGGTTCTCAGAGGAAGTTTCTAATGTGGGTCCAACAAGCTGCTCTTTGCATGCTCAGAGATGCTTTCTTTGCTGATTGTGCTTTGCTGGATGTGCATTGGAGAATAAAGACCTTTACTGAATGAACGTTCTGTTGTTTTGAAAGGGTGATGGGGTAAGTTAGCTCCTGGCAGTAGTCAATAAACTATAATCCTCTTGGGCATTGTAAGAGGAAATTCGAGTAGCAGTGCTCAGTCCTCCCCACTCTGGCCTTATTGGAACACTTGTGGAGAACTCCAAGGGGGACCCCAGAGCTGGTGGGTGTCAGGCTTGGGCCCTCAGTCCAATATAGTATAATATAAGTTTAATAATAAACAGACAAATACTGTCCCAGGAGGCTGTCTGAGGCTCCCACCCTTCCTCCATAATTCAAGTGGGGTCAGGTGTGTCCATGTGGATGCTGACATGGAGTGGGGAGCAAGAAAGGGACCTTTCCAAGGAAGGCACTCTTGGACAACCTTTGGTAGGTTACACATTCTCATGTGAAGATGTGGGAACTGGAAAAACGCATCCACGTCATCCTTTTCACATATGGCTGAAGTGAAACAAAGGAAAGCATTTATTCCTTCCCATGGGCTCCGTTCTCCAACTTCCCTTTGGTAACTTTCACATCCTACACAGGTCTGCTGTTATTGTAGCAAGGGCTGCGTTAAAAGCCCCGGAGCCATCAGCATCACCACCAGTGCAGCGACCTCTTGCTGATAAGTGGCATTTCCACTTCTGGTAGTTGCTATTTTTAGCTGAGTGGAGTTATTTTTAGCTTCCATTTAAATGCTAGTGGATAGTCAGATAGGAAGTAAATCTTCTAGTGATGGGCAATGATTGCAAAACCAAATGTTTGGTCATGAATGGATGGGAACCATTAATATTTTACCTGCTTGGGCTTAGGGTTACTTTTGCCATCTTTATTCATTCCCCATCCTTGTGTGTGTGTGTGTGTGTGTGTGTGTGTGTGTGTGTGTGTGTGTGCGTGTGTGTGTGTGTGCTTGCCTCAAACACACCTGGAGCCTGTCTAATTGTTCTATAATATTTCCATCTTTTAATGCATGGATATGCTGTGGAAGAGATTTTATGATATAAATAGTAGAGGCAAACATTTATTTGTCCCTTGCTGGGGTGGGTGGTGGGGGGTGGGTGGGGGGAGCTCAACAACTTCACCATTGCTGCATGAAATTTGTTGCAAAAGCTTTTTACCGAGATGTTTTTCTACCCCTCCCTACACCCATCTATAAAAGTTCCACCGCTGAACAAGCTGAAAATCAAATTTATAACTTCCCTCTTTCTCACAGCCAAAGGAACAAGCATAGTTTTTATACGTTTGCTCTCATGGAGCACCACGTTCCAGCTTGTTTTCCAACATATTCCATGTGGACTTTTTGGATATAACGTCATGTGGCTGCATGTCTCATAAAAGATCCATTGACCAATTATTGAAAGAGCATCATAAATGTGTCACAGAGGGGGTATATTTATAAGGCCAATGGGGACATGGCTTGAAACAGCTACATGTAACCACAAATGTTTGTGACAAACAGCTTCTCAGTTTGTAAATTTGAGGGACAACATTTTGACCCTATTTGCATGTCACAGCAACAAGGCATAGGTAAATTAAACCATGATCTACCAGGTTGTGTGCTGCAGATGAGCTGGTAGCACTCCACATAATTAACCCCTGATAGATCCAGTTGGATGTCCTTGCGTGATGTGTGAATCTAGATCTTGTGGGTTGTTCATGGGTTAAACAACCCAAAGTTTACCTAAGAATGGATTGTAGGTTAACTTTGGGTTGTTTAACTCATTAACAGTTCAAAACATCTGGGCTCACATATCCTGCAACAACCTCATATTGAGGATCAGGGCAACAGAACTTCAAGCAAGACAGAGTCCAAAAGCAAGAATTAATGGAAAGTCCAAGTCATGGTCATGGTACAGGCCAAGGACTGGAACCAGAAGAATGCATGAGGGCAGGACAAGGACAGGGTCAGAAACAAGCCTGGGGTCAAGAACCAGGGGGCCAAACAGAGGGGCAGGTAACTTGAGCAGGGTAGTAGGGCAGGAGACATGGCAAGGAAGGAGATCCAAGACAACTGTGGTGCAGCAGCGATGGTACAGGAGGACCTGTGTTGATAAGGCCACTGGGAAGGGCAGCACTTGCTCACAGAGCTCTTCCCCAGGACTCCCACCTGCAATCCTCAGCAGACCGAAAGCTCCAGCACAGCCTGGGACCGAGCCTGCCAATATGGCGGTGGTTGCCCTGGTTCTGGCCCCCAGAGCAGTCCAGCTCCTAATTGGGATTATCTCTCAGATGACTCATTCCGGAAGGAAGGAAGAGTAGTGGATGCCAACAGGAGAAACGCTACCGGTGTTGCCAACAGCTGTAACGGAGCTGCATAGTACCTAAAACTTGTGAACACGAACAAAACTCTGCCCACCGTCCAACAAGACTGCTCTGCTGATCCTGATGCACTTGCTGGAGCCGTGCTTAATGATAAACCCAGAAATGAATGCAAATGTTTACTTCTGGACTGGGACCAGCCAGCAGAACTCCCTCCCAGGAGCTCCATGGACGTGCTCCATTCTGGAGATGAGCATTCCCATTTGTCTAGGGTTAATCTGAGCAGGGAAGTCACTTTTCATGAGCGGGTGTTTCCTGTGCCTTTTCTTAGGGTGGTTGGGAAGAGGTAGCTTACGCTACTGAAAGCTTACTAGCTTCTCAGCAGATGTCACCTCCAGTGAATAATGATGGGTGCTTAATTTGTTGGTTCACATGGATTGTGGAGTTACTAAATTCACACTTCCCAAGTTCAAACCTGAATGCAGTCATATTTCAAAAAACCTTACTTTTCCAAAGCTTGCAATGCAGTTCACAGAAACCCCAAAACTGGAAAACCCCTTCTGCATAATTGGAAAAATACATGCAAAAATACAAACATATAAAACAGGGAATACAAAAATATGCATATATTTGGAAAGTATGCACAATAATACTTTATTCAACTGAAAAATTGCTTGAAAAAATGTCCTGAAAAAAACTGAATACATACATATTTTCATGAAGATTTTTTTTAAAACCCTGCCATCTAATGAGAAAACAGGATGGAATGAATTTAGCATTGGAAAAATGAGAACCTGACCAAAATCAGGATTAAAAAGGTCTCTTTCCTATTGGTGATTAGTTGGTGTAGCTCAAATACTTTCAAAGAAGCCAAAGGTCCTACTGGGAGAACTGAACTGAGCCTTTTGCAGGACTGATTCTTCCCCCCTGACAGCCTATATGCTAACAGGCCAAATCTGAGGTTTGGCTGTAGATGCACAAAGCCTTAAATCACATGAGACCAGGATACTCGAGTGAGGAGCTTCTTTGTTACCAAACTGCCTGATCACTGGGGTTATCAGAGGATGTTCTCCTGGTGGTTCCGCATGGACCTCTGGCCCAGTTGGAGTCCACAGGGAGAAAAGCCTTCTGTGTGGCAATTCCACTTCTGTGCAGCTCCCAACACCGGGAAGGCAGGTAGGTTAGTCAAGAGAGGTCAGCATCACTATTGATGCCGGAGACTTGCTCATATTATTGTTGAGTAGTTGGCTTTGGAATATGCTACTCCCCTTGAAGCCATATAGCCAGAAGAGCATGCTTGGCCCATGAAGCCAGCTTCTTTTCCTTCACCTTAATAGAGAAGAATCAGAGGTGAGATGCTCTAACAGCAGCTTCCCATGTTCCTATGAGAGTCATTTTTAAGCCCAGCTGGAGAAGCTGGGGATTGAACCTGGAATGCCAAGCCTGCATTCTACCAGTAAGTAAGTACCCGAGCATATGGTGCCTTGCATGGCGAGCTAAAGGATCAGGCCCTGAGAAAGCTCTGTCACTCCATTTCAATCAAGCGGCGCTGAGGCCAGTGACCCAGAAAGTCCATGGTTTGTACTTCAGTTGAAGACTATGAATCTCAGTGGCTAATTTCAGAGTTCTCCTTGCAGGGCAGACCAACAAATGTGAAGGTGAAGATGTTTGATGCTGATGTATAAGAATGAGGCAAGGGGAGCACGGGAAGCTTCATCCTGTCAGTTTAGCCATGCGAGGAGGATGTCTGGGATCGGCTTAGGCTGCAACAGTGGCCTGCACCCCTTAAGAAATGCTAGGCTATGTTGCAGCGATGGTGGCAGATGGGGTGACTCAGCCTCTTCTTCTATCTAATTACGGGTTTAAGAAAGCACAGCCCTGGCTAATTCTTCCAGGCACTCACCCCCTTTTAATTAGATAAAGTCACTAATACATAGGAAACGTTAAAAGGATATTATGGCTGCACAGAGGCTCCATAGGCTCTGCATGTTTGGTCTCCCTGCCCATATCCTTCCTGTGCTAACAGCTCATCTCCAAATGAAGTTTGGGTACATCTTCTCAGAGAGCTTTGGTTTGGTTTTGCTGAGCCTCTTGCAGCAAATATTCAGAATCTGTGGAGGCACAGAGCCAGGGCTTACGGGATCTCCAATTATCCAAGAGCCCTGTCAGAAATAAGCCTGAAATGCACAGTTGCAGATACAGCATAATAATATACAATTATAATACAATAAAATTGCCCATCATATTTTTAACATGGACTTTCTTTCTCATGCTCTCTGTCTCTCACACGCCACCTTTGCACACCTCTATGCTCCTGCAAGACTGGGTGGGTATGCAGATAATTGGTACACCGGCCTGGTGGACTTTGGGGCCACTACCAAGAAGACTCTTGTGAAATCTCCATATTGCCATCTTTAGATAACAAATAGGGCACAGATAAGTTGTGGGGTGAGGTGAGGAACTCTGGGGAGAATAGAATTGCAGGGGGAGTCTCCATCCCTTATCCCAGACAGTCAGCTGAAAGTTGAGATTGGGTAAGTTCTTTTCCATCTCACTGGACTCAGAGAAGTGGGAACACAAGGAACCTTGCTCTGCATCCTTCCATGTGTTCTGAGAACACAACCACACTGACAGCCAGTGTGGCGTTGTTAGAGTGTTGGATCAGAATCTCCAGATGTGGGGAGTTCTCCCTTGGCCATGAAGCTCACTGGGAGACGTTGGGCCAGTCACTCCCTCCCAGCCCAGCCTTCCACAGGGCTGTTGTGAGGATAAAGTAGAGGTACATAAATGATCTTGGGTTCCTCACAAGAGGAAAAAGGTGGGATATAAATGAAATGTAACAACCACAACCACCACCACCATTTTTTTATTCAGACAAGGATTTTTTTTTCAAATAAATAAAAGCATGCATCCAATGACTGGAGAGATGGAAACCGGGAACTGAATCACCACCTCCAATGACTTGGCTACTGGTCAAAGGACATGCAGATGCAATGAGTGAGTGGACAGCTGAACTCGAAGAGAGAAGAATGCATGCATGCTATATGACCATGATGAACAAGTTATACTCAGTCATGGGGAAAAAACTTTGGACAAATTCACAAAGAAATGCTTTCAATGCACAACATTTTCCAAGCTGCTTGGCAGTCTGCACTGGGGCTTTCAGCAGTGCACCAGACATGGTATTGGTGGAAGGCTGAGGAAATTGCCCCGTGATGCCCACCTACAGGTCAGGACCCCGAAACAGCCAAAATTTGGAAGGTGGGCAGAAGGCTCTGAAATTCACTCCACTTGTTGCCAGATGCCCCACCACACCCATCCTGAGCTTGGGCGTTCAGCAGTGCATAGGAAACGGAGTGAGTGGAAGGCCGAGGAAATCGCCCTGCGACACCCACCTGTGGGTCAGGGCCCCGGAAAAATGAGGCCATCAGGCACGTCCCCATTACAGTGAGCCAAAGCATGAAAAGCTGATTGCAAATGTTCATTTATCTGTATTTAGGATCTCGATTCTTTCCCCTGCTAAATGCCTTTTCCAATTCCCAAAGGGGCTGGGAGGGTCACCGAGTCCGAATATTTCCTGTGAAGAATCATTATGTGGAGGCACGCCTGCAGCAGGCGCTTCCACAGGGCCACGTGCGCCTCTGCAGCAGTTCCTCTGCCTGCACTGCACTGGCGTCAGTGGCTCGTATGGTTGGGCACCTGCTCAGAACCCCGGCAGGGCCCATTGCCTGGAGCCCCCCGAGAAGCTCCTCCTCTTCTTCATCATTGTGACCTGCTTGTTCACCTGCCCCCACCCCGGCCCAGGCAGCTGTGGAGAGGCTGAGGAGCATCAGGGGAGGCCTGAGAAGCAGGGCAAAGGTAGTAATAATGAGAAGACCAGGGCAGCTGGTGCAGCTGGTGATAATGGTGGAGAGAAGGTGGACCCAAGGGAAGGGCCCAAGGGCTCTCCAAAACCTGGCCCTGGCATTACACGTCTCGGAGCTTCGTCCAACCTGCTGCTCTCCACCTGTGCTGGACTGCAAGTCCCATAATCATCATCCAGCATGGCCACACCATAGTCCTCGCTGTTGGGATGGAGGGCAGCCGGTTAGGGAAGACCACCTGGCTCAACTGGCGTAACATGCTGGCCCCGTGAGCCAGAAGGAGCCCAAACTGTGCAATGCCCCCAGCAGGTGCAGCGGTTCTGCTGAAAAAGCCTGGACCGCCAGAGCCAACAAATGGGTGGGAAAGGACCAAGCAGGTGCCTTATCATGAACAGGAAAAAATATCTTGCAACCCGGGTACAGAAACGCAGGTGTGGAGGCCAAATCCCACCTCCGGTCTTCCTGATATTGCCCCCCAGGGTTTCCAAGGAGGCCTTTCCATTGGGCCCCTCCTCTTGACCCAGATTGTTTATGGGGGTTCCTGCTTTTGTGGGGACAATTCGCCCCTTCCGAAAGGCTGAATGCCTCTTTTCAGTCTTATTTATCTGGGGTAAAAGGTTTAACTTAAAACAGGGCAGCATTTTGGACTCGCCTCTTGTAACTCTGGCCACACCTCCCATCCAATGTGGCCCCCAGAAGCTTCTCTGAAAGGGACTTTGGGCTTGAGTTGAAGGTCACTCTGCACCTCTTACCATATCCCTTTTGAGAGCGCATCATGTTTTCAGCTTCTGCAACATAAATGGACTGTGACTTCTGTGAGGTTCCACAGTTCGTAGGGTGGTTCAGTTTCCTTTCCACTACACTTCAGTCTCAGTGTCCCAGAAATGAACATGATGGGGGCGGATAGGGCAGGCAAGTGCAACTTGAGCCAAGCCCAGGCTTGTGAGGAGCCCTGGCCGGTGGGGGAGCACACCTGGACCCAAGGAGAGGGCAGACTGAAGAGGTTGTCCAGTCCAAGGCCATTTTAAAGGTCAAGAACCGGAGCAGAGGGCAGCAGCTTTTGGATTCACCCACAGTTAGCTCTTGGACTGCAGCCTGAGAATGGCATGCAGGTCACCCAGTCAGTTTTCCCCTCTAGGTTAAGATGTGTTGTATTTCTATTCCAACGATGCATAAATTAGCACATGCAAATTTTAGGACAATTGGTGTTCTCTTTTTCTGGTGATGTATTGTTGTTGCAGAAATGTGGGTTATCCTGTTGTCTGAACCCAGCTGTGCGAACAAGCCATGGTTTGTGGTTGGGTTGCAATCTGTGAGTTGTTTGTGGTTAACAAATCATAGCTTGTTAGCCAACATGATAATGCACATGTCAGCCACATGCCAAAGGTCAGCAACAACCCACGCTTCACCCTTGATCGTGGGTTATCGTGCTGTCCAGACCCAGCCACTGAGTCAACACACACCAGTGATGATAGAAGGCTGTTTTGCTGCTCCCAAGGGAATGAGATCAAGGGGCTTTAAACAGGGTGGCTGCCTCCTTGTTAAATGCCAGCTTCCTCAACTTGGTCCCCTGCAGTTGCGTTAGATTTCCATGACTGTTGTTGTAGTCGACACATCTGGAAGGCACTGGGCGGGGGAAGTCGGAGAGCAAACTGCTGTATTTCTTCTCTTCCATTCTCTCTCACTCTTGTTGTCTCCCTTTCCTTCACCTGTCAAGTGGCACACCTGAGAGACGGGATGGCAGGTGACCACTGTGGGAATTACATGAGGGAAAGGCCCATGGCTAGTCTCTCCTTTGCCTGCAGATTTAAAAGGCAACGTCTAGTGAAGAGGTGCCAACCCTACATTGGAAAAGGCTTCCAACAAATCTTTGCCCTTTTTTATGTGGCAGCCCTTTAGGATTTGAAGAATATGATTCCCCTCCCCCTCCCAGCCGTCTCTTTTCTAGACCCGTCATATCCATAGAGGACCTTCCTCACAGGACTTATTTTCTGCACACCTTCCACACTTCCTCGTTACTTTCCTTGGAACCTGTTCAATTTGTTTCCATGCTTCTGAAGTGCTGTTCCAAGAACAGTACCGTGTGATATATATTCAACGGGGTTTCCAACTGCTGCATTTCCCATTAAAAACCACATGCATATAACCAACACATGGATTTCAGTCACAGCTCCCCTACTCTTGTGGTGTCATTGCAGTCTGAAAATGATCTATATCAGTCTCTGGGGCAAATGTTTCCCTTGTCCATCAGATGGGCTGTATCTGTGCTTTCCTAATCCATATTGAAGTTTACTTTCCTCTTCTCATTGAATAATCTTGAGCTCAAATGCATTATAACCCTCATATGCTGCAAGACACTTATTCTCTGTGCTACCTAAACCATAGCTTTCAGTTTAACCATATACACATGCTTTCAATCTGAGCTTTCAACATTTTCCAAAACTCCCAGCACTTAACCACAAAAATGCTACATTTATTTTTCCTTTATTCTCTGCTTAATCCACCCAATCTGATTTTATATCTTGGATTTCCTTTCTCATTTCTACATCATGCCTCCATCCCACAAAATACTTTGCCGGCTAGCGCTAATCCCATAGAAATGAACTGGGTTAATTCCAGTGGAGTGGTTTGAGGACCAGACTTGTCTGTCCTGTAATGCCATAACTGGGAAGGGGCAAAAATATTTTTTTGGAAAATCTAAATGCATCATCTCCCTCTTCCGGCTCCCTTTTCAAAATATTAGACCATATTAAAGGTTGACTTAATTTTGGATTTCCAGTCACAGTCATTGCAACATACAGTTATGCACTTCCTTTATCCTGAGTAAAAGGAGCAAAATTACTCAGCACAGAACTCAATGAAACCATTAAAGGCAGCTTGGGGAACTTTTGGCTCATAGATTGGGTACAGTGTTCTCTAGTGCAGGCATCTTATCTTATTTATTTTGATTTTATATAGGCAGTTTACAAGGGATTAAACCCAGAAATTGTTAAAATTTCAACTAAAAACAATCATATTAAATAAAACTAATTTGGGAACAAATCTTGGAAGGCCTGTTGGAAGAGATATGTCTTTAACTCCTTCTTAGTTTAGGGGCAGCCATTGAGAAAGTTCTCTGGGTAGCTGACATTCATGGTATAGGGACATCCTTCAGAAGGACCTTCCCAAAGGACTTTAGTGAGAGAGCTGGAATATATGGGCACAGCTGCTCCTGAAGGTGTTTTGGACCTGAGCCATCTTCTGCTTGCATAGAAAAGTTCACCTCCATCCAGTTGGCCCACATATGTTCAGAACTGTATTGCAAAAGGTGTAGAAGTGTCAATTTCAAAGTATAACTGAGTTGCAAGTTGCATATTAAGTATCTTTATATGAAAATGGGAAGTAAATGGATTTCTGTCCATCCTTACTATTAAGTAACTGATCAATGTGGGATTGGTGTGGGGGAGGTGGGGCTCTGTCAGCAAAATGTCCAGATTCAGTTCCTGAGATCTCAAGGTAGGAATGGAAATAGTCCTGCCTAACATTCTGTGGAAAAGAATGAAGGAAACGACAAAAATTTCAGGTTCCCATTTTACGTGAAGATGGGACTTAGGATGCCCTGGAGACGTAGCTACCTAGTGCTTTCCAATGGCAGGTGCAAACTTCGTATTTACTTTGGAGTCTTGGTGTTCGACTTAGGTTAGGCTCAGGCTTGAAAGTATCCATCCCTCTAGTGC
Source organism: Varanus komodoensis (assembly GCF_004798865.1). Taxonomy (NCBI): domain Eukaryota; kingdom Metazoa; phylum Chordata; class Lepidosauria; order Squamata; family Varanidae; genus Varanus; species Varanus komodoensis. The sequence continues at coordinate 3,778,616 of NW_025335762.1, forward strand.
TCATGGACTCTTTTTGTGCTCACTTGCGAAGCTAACCAAGGCAAGAGAAAGTCCACAAACACAGAACTCATGTGCAGCCAGCAGCTTCCTTCTGCAGCACGGGAGGGGGGCATCGCTTGTACCTGTGCGCCACACGTGCAGGGGGCACCATTCCTGGCAAGGCCTGCATGAGCGAGCTTCTTCCCGATCAGGTGCAAAGGCCCTCATGGCCGCTACCCATGCGGCACAATGCAGACACAAAGGATGGATCCATGGATCCCTGAATGGTGTCTGAGATGTCCGTTTTTGGCTTGGTTCAGCAAAGAGATAACTGAAGACCACCAGCTCCCTGGACAGGTTTTTTCAGCAACTGTTTTGACCTGGAGGATACCAAATTGCATACAAGGTCGTTGTGTAAATATTGTCTACTTGTTGAAGGGTGCATGCACTGGGTTCCTCAATGAGACTAACATCGTGCACCTGCATTCGGAGGCACAGCCAGCTGTGCACTTGGGTGTATTTGGGCTCTGTATTCTTCTGTCCATTTAACTAGGAATGAATCCAATTGTCTTTAGTGGGACTTACTTCAGAATAAACTTCAGAATAAACATGCAGAAGAGTACTGCCCCTCCTGGCATTTTTGTGTCTCTCTCTATCTTGCAGTGGACCCACTGATTTTTAATTTCCTGATGAATTAAAAATGAATTAAAAAATCAGATTGAATCAGACAAAAAGAAACTTTGGGACAATTTATGCACACCAGTAGCACAGTATCTATGCATTCTGAAAATAAAATCTGGAAGTTCTCTGTGGCATTCCTAGACACTTGTGCAGAACAGACCATGCTGTGCCGAGTGTGCTTCCAAGAGGCATCAACTCATCCAAATGGGTGAAGGCTAAGGTCTTCATGAAGAAGAGCAAACTAACCGTGCAAGAAAGCAAAAGACCGCTGGGCTATGAATGCATAAGGAACTGCAGAGCAAGTTTATATCGATTGTGGCACTGCAGCTTCTGGGAGCCCCTTAGAATCAGCAATGGATGGGTCTTGCTAAAAGCCCATAATGTCGAATCTTTCCTGGGTTAGCTGGCATTGAAATTCTGCACTGGGAATGACCTAGGGACCAATATTGTTATGTTCCCGTTAATCCCACCTACGTTCAGCCATGGTCCAATAACTTGGAGAATGTTTCTGCATTCTTGCCAAGTGAAAGGATTTGCCTGAGAAAGTGGTAAGCAGCTAGTACTGATAATGGCATGACCCTCCCAGATCCCCCTACCCTATTAGATAGCAGGTCTTAAGCTCCATCCAAAGGCCAAAGCCAAACGGTAAATAATAGTCACTGCAGCTGAGCCATCTCGGACAAATAGTCAACTCTAGAAAATCCTGGGAGAAAAGCATTGACCGTGAATTAGAGCAACAGGCTCAGCCAGGAATCTAGGCCCAGAAAGGAGCAACTGGGGCGCATCATTAACTCCTAGAAGCGACAATGACACTTACATAACAGACACCCCCCTTTCCACCTCCCAGTTGTACAAATGCTCCTGAGGGTGAATGGTATTTCTGTGGCATATTGGGATGCAAATTCTAACACGTGTGAGTACCTGATGCTTCTTTTGGGTTTGCCTCAGTCTCCCACAGCAAGACCTACCCAAGGCAACTGGACAGGCCATGTAACCAGCAGCAGTTTCCTCACACCAAGAGAAGGCATTCTGGATTTGTATGTTTTAGCCAGAGTGGAAAATCTGAAGACAAAACAAATTGCTTACACTGACTCAAGCGGATGTGACTGGCAAGGCGACATTTACCTCTCTCAAGTCTCTTTCTTTCAGCAACCGCAGCTTTGTCACTTGCTTCCTGGGTAGATGCAATAACCTACTGGCCTTTCCTTGGAATTTTGTTGAGTCTGAAATAATGACAGGCTGTTAAGTTGGACTTCCCTAGACAGACAGCTCATGACACGACAAAACTATTTCCAGACACAGAGCAGATGCAGGCCCTCTCAAGGTCCATAACCTCCAAAGACCACAGGTTTCTGACTATGAATAGCATGTTGCTTAGCATGCATGTTGATTAGTCGGGTGACCCTATGCCGACTGCTGCCCAGGGCAGTCCTCTGCTTGAAGGTGATGTCTCTTTGCAGGGCTGTTTGGTCCAAATCCTGTTTAAAAATCAGGAACCCTAAGAAATGAAAGCAACAGGGATCTCCAGGTTGCTGAGCTGCTGTGCTGTGGTTAGGAGTGCTGGACTGTGACTCAGGAGATCCGGGTTCTAGTCCCATCTTGGCCAGAAACCCTCTGTGTGACTTTGGGCCAGGCACTGACTCAGCCTGACCTACCTCACAGGGCCTTTGCTATGAGGACAAAATGGAGATTAGGTGAATCCTGTAAGCTGTCTCAGGCTTCCTTGTAAGAAGAAGGAAAATGGAATATAAATGTAATGTAACAGCAACAACAATACAGTCTTTCCTTTTCCTTGTTGTATTGCAGAAGGAAAAGGAAAGATTTTCCTGATGTCCAGCCTAAATCTGGGTTGTCTCACTTGAATTGATTATTCCATGTTCTACACTCTGGCGTCAGCAAGAAGAGATCTTGGCCTTCCTCTTTGTGACAGCCTTCCGACATGGATTGTTGCAACACTGGTGGAAGATACTGAGAATGGACAGCTCAATTTTTAAAACATACAGGATTGCAGTATTAAAAAGGTGACAATGTTTCCCCACCATTAGGGCATCTGCTTTCACCAGTTTTCCCCCTTTACCGGTGCTCTTCAATTGACAATGCGGCAATTGGTCCTTGGAACCTGGCCTTCTTAGCCTGTAACCTGCTCCAGTTTATCGCACCAGTGGAGTGACCGGGAAATGGGACAAGCAAGAGAACACCTATCAGGTAGCGGAGAGAGCAGACTTGTGAAGGACTGAGAAATAAAATAAAAGAGTAAAAATCATGAAGACAGTTGTGACATTCTTAGAAGCTGACAAAATGAGAGACCCCACTTGTGCTTTTTCGAGGGTCTGAGGAAGAGCAGTGGTCTCAAACACAAGGCTGGGAAACTGGCCAGTGGTCGAAGGAGGACAAAGGGGCAGGCAAGCCATGCTGAGCCCGCTCCGCCGTCGGAGGCAGCAGTGGGTGCTCAGCAAGCAGCCCACCAGCCTTGCGCAGTCACAGGGCAGCTCGGAAAGTCATGCAAACACGGCTTGCATGCGATTGCGCGGCCAGTGAAGATTTATACTCGGGGTTGATTGTTTGAAGAAACATTCTTTTGGTTTTTGCCTGAGTAAATTTGACGTGCTGAATAAAATTTATTGGCTGGACTGGGACTTGGGGAAGGAAAGAGGACCAAATTCTAAAGTCCCAGTGACCTTTAAAAACAGTGTAAAATCATAAGAGGGAAAACATGAGCATTATCTCATAGAGCAGGGGAAGGGGGTTTGTTTGTTTGTTTATTTATTTATTTAAAAGATGTGCCGAAGGAAGACATTGCAACATTTGGTATGGCATGCCTGTGTGTATGTGTGTTTGTGTGCGATCCCCCCCCCCCTTCAGCCTTGGAGCTGTTATGAATTATATAGCGTAAAATTGATGCTTGTTCTGATGTCTGTCTCTCTGTGTGTGTCGGCAGTGGGCCCGTTTTGTTTTCTTTTCCTTTTTTTCTTTTGGTGGCTCTTGTTTGGTTTTCCTGTTTGCTGATCAAATAATCATGCAAAATACCATTTGTTTTGCCATTTAAATGCCACCGTCCGTGTGTTCCTACGCACAATTTATGCCGATGAGAGTGACAAGGAAAATGCTTTTCCACTCGCACGGCATCTTCCCTTTCAAGCACGTGCCTGCAGCAGCAGCGTCTTATTCTTGCAGGGGAGGGACATGAATCAAGTCTCTCAGCCACGCTCCCCCAAACCTGGGATCCGCAGGTGTAGTGCACTGGATCCTCGAGATGACAGCGAGCTATTGTGACTAGCAGCCATCGGCACCTTTATCTGTCATGATAGTTTAAAAATCTAGTTTCCTTTTAAAGCCCATGTTGGTGGCCACCATGGTAGCAGAAGAAAGTCTTGCTTTGGTCGATCTTGAATCACCTGCCACATGACTTCAGTGGGTGACCCCCGGTTGTCCTATGGTAAGAAGAGATAATTACATTCACTTCCTCCATGCGATGCGTGACGAGTTTGCTTGGGGACTGAGAAGACTGGGCTTGTCTAGTTTTAGCGGTGGCAGCTGGTTCCAGTGGGCCTTCATGCACCAGGACCTGTGCCCTCCAAGGTCTTCCTGAGTCCCAGTCCAACTGTCTTGCCACTCAGCTGTGAAGACTTGTTTGCTGCTTTGATTCTTTGCATCGGTCCTTGCTTCCAGGACTGAAAAAAGCAAGGAAAATGCAATGCAATTAGCAATCCGGGTCAGTTTAGAGACTGGTGTAACAGAAATGCTTTGGAAGCCCAGGAATTTCCAGGCTCTGCTATTTTCACAATACTCCTCCGAGAGGCTTACACAATGCATCCAGATTAGCCAGGCTACTTTCGTACTCACAGATAGCTACTCACTCCAAGGTATTGTGCCCAAAGCAGAGAGTTCCCTCGAGCTGACATTTCCCTTCCGTGATATCACTTCTGCTTCCAAGGCTGGGCCTGTGCAATGTATTTGCTGCCCCCCTGTGGTTAGCAGCGTTTCCATTTCTTTCCAAGAGTGGAGCCTGCAACAAAATACTGCCGTGTGGAGTGATCCTACTCTGGGCTCCAGCCAGCCACACTCTTTCCCATAATTTTGTTGTTAGTGGCAAAGTCGTGTCCGACCCATCGTGACCCCATGGGCAACGTTCCTCCGAGGCCTTCCTGTCCACCATCCCCCGGAGTCCACCCAAGCTCACACCAACTGCCTCAGTGACTCCATCCAGCCCCCTCATTCTCTGCCGTCCCCTCCTTCTTTTGCCATCTCTTGTTCCCAGCATCAGGCTCTTCTCCAGGGAGTCCTTCCTTCTCATTAGGTGGCCAAAGTATTTGAGCTTCATCTTCAGGATCTGGCCTTCTAAAGAGCAGTCAGGGCTGATCTCCTCTAGGACTGACCGGTTTGATCGCCTTGCGGTCCAGGGGACTCGCAGGAGTCTCCTCCAGCACACAATTCAAAGACCTCAATCCTTCGGCGCTCAGCCTTCCTTATGGTCCAGCTTTCACAGCCATACATTGCAACTGGGAAAACCATAGCCTTGACTATACGCACTTCTGTTGGCAGGGTGATGTCTCTGCTTTTTACTATGCTGTCTAGACTTGCCACAGCTTTCCTCCCCAGGAGCAAGCGTCTTTTAATTTCTTGGCTGCAGTCCCCGTCTGTGGTGATTTTGGAGCCCAGGAAAATAAAATCTGTCACCACCTCCATTTCTTCCCCATCTATTTGCCAGGAAGTGAGAGGACCGAATGCCATGATCTTAGTTTTCTTAATGTTGAGTTTCAAGCCAACTTTTGCACTCTCCTCCTTCACCCGCATCAAGAGGATCTTTAGTTCCTTTTCACTTTCTGCCATTAGAGTGGTATCATCTGCATATCTGAGGTTGTTGATATTTCTCCCAGCAATCTTTATTCCGACTGGTGATTCATCTAGCCCCACCTTTCTCATGATCTGCTCTGCATATAAGTTAAATAGACAGGGCGACAGTATACAGCCTTGCCGAAAACTTCGCTTTCTTGCATTTCTTTTTCTTTGGGATGGTTTTAGTTGCTACCTCTTGTACAATGTTGCGAACCTCCGTCCATAGTTCTTCAGGCACTCTGTCTATCAGATCTAATTCCTTAAATCTATTTGTCACCTCTACTGTATATTCATCAGGGATATGATTTAGGTCATACCTGAGTGGCCTAGTGCTTTTCCCTACTTTCTTCAATTTAAGTCTAAATTTTGCAACGAGAAGCTCATGATCTGAGGCGCAGTCAGCTCCTGGTCTAGTTTTTACTGACTATATGGAGCTTTTCCATCTTTGGCTGCAGAGCACATAGTCAATCTGATTTCTGTGTTGACTGTCTGGTGATGTCCACATGTAGAGTCGTCTCTTGGGCTGTTGGAAAAGAATGTTTGCTATGACCATTGTATTCTCTTGACAAAATTCTACCAGCCTGTGCCCTGCTTCATTTTGTACTCCAAGGCCAAACTTGCCTGTTATTCCGGTTATCTTTTGGCTTCCTACTTTAGCATTCCAATCCCCCATGATGATAAGGACATCATTTTTTGGAGTTAATTCTAGAAGGTGCTGTAGGCCTTCACAGAACCGGTCAACTTCAGCCTCTTCAGCACCAGTGGTTGGGGCATGGACTTGGACTACTGTGATATTGAATGGTTTGCCTTGGATTCGAACTGAGATCATTCTGCCATTTTGGAGATTGTATCCCAGTACTGCTTTTCCTACTCTTTTATTGACTATGAAGGCTACTCCATTTCTTCTGAGGGATTCTTGCCTGCAGTAGTATACCTGATGGTCACCTGAATTAAATTCACCCATTCCTGCCCATTTTAGTCCACTGGTTCCCAAGATGTCGATGTTCAGTCTTGTCATCTCTTGTTTGACCACATCCAGCTTGCCTTGATTCATGGATCTTACATTCCAGGTTCCTATGGAGTATAGATCTTTGCAGCATCGGACTTTCCTTTCACCACCAGATACACAGCAACTGAGTGTCCTTTCGGCTTTGACCCAGTTGCTTCATTCTTCTGGCGCTACTAGTACTAGCCCTCTGCTCTTCCCCAGTAGCATACTGGACACCTTCCGACCTGAGGGGCTCATCTTCTGGCATCATATTTTTTTGCCTTTTGGTACTGTCCATGGGGTTTTCATGGCAAAGATACTGGAGTGGGTTGCCCTTTCCTTCTCCAGTGGATCACCTTTTGTCAGAGCTCTCTGCTGTGACCTGTCCATCTTGGGTGACCCTGCATGGCATAGCTCATAGCTTCATTGAGCCACGCAAGCCCCTTCACCACGACAAGGCAGTGAACCATGAAGGAGCTTTCCCATGATACTCCATTACATACCGTCTCCCAGCTTTCCTTCCCTGCCCCTTTCCAACAGTCAGCATTCTGTGACCATTGGGCAATTTCTCTGTGAAAATACTGAATTTCTCACTTTTGGATCACGACATAAACTGAAACTCACTGAGTTTTGGCAAAATTCGTACTTCTCCAAATTTTGTAATGAAGTTTACGAATCAAAAGATTCATAGAAAGATGCATGCATTTGGGGAAATAATGTTGAAAATGCATTCTGTTAGAAGATTGGATTGTCAGCAATATGCTTTAGGAGGAATGTGCACAGAAGTCTTTTGATTTTTTTAAAAAATAACATATCTCAACATTCAGGATGAGATAATGTATCTTAACCTTGCAAATGGAGAAATGCCCAGAGTGTATGACAAATCCCATTTAGGCTGTGACTCTGTGGAAGTTCCAGGCCCTGCCTTTGAACTTTCTTTGTGCTGCCGAGCTGAGGCGCTCTCCTCCCCTCTGATCTGCATCTTCTTGCTCCATTGGCTTTTCCACCCATCTAGCAAGCTGCTTCAAAACAGGAGGAAAGGAGGCAGGAGAAGGCCCTGCAGCTCAGATCCTACAGTTTCCCCCCACCTAGCACTCGACCATCCCATCTTCCCCCTCTCAAACTGATAGGAGGGCAGCAGCTGCTGTTCCCTCTGTTCTGGATGTAGGAGCTCAGATAGGGTACTCCTGTGAGGCTCCCCCAGGGCCTGGAGGCTTGCTGTCTTATAACCGGAAATTGGGAAAGGAGGGAAACTCATAATGGAAGAGTTGCCCATCTCTTGTCACTCCTCATGATGATGGGAACAGCAAATCCTGACCCAAACAAGAGGTCGGTGGTATCTGTGTTTCCATGGCTGCAGAGTTTGGAACTAGTTGCTACCTCATCTTTGTACTTTGGGAATGTCCATTATGAAATACAGGGAATGAATCCTTTGGTCTGAAAAACAATACAGGGCGTTATTGCATGTAGTACAGAACATTTCCCATTCTCTTCCTTCTAGGGCAATGCTTGTAAGATCACACTTTTCTTCCAAGGTAATTCTAATACTTCTGCTTCCCAGGGGTGACTGTACCATTTGACAGAGTGTGGCAGCCATCTCAGAGGGCAGATTTGGGGCAGTACTGGTGTTCCTCCGTCCCCTCTGGACATTCTCCTGTCTTGGAGCTGGGAGCCTGTCCTACATCCCCTGGATGAATCTGATGCCCTCAGGTGGTGGCGGATGAAAGGCATGACCCCATTGCTAATCATGGGATAAGAGGTAGAAACAGAGAAACAGAGTGAGTAAGAAGGGACCTCCTGGGACATCTAGTCTGACCCCCGGCTCCAGCTGGCTCCACTCACAACATGCCTGCCATGTGCATGCCCAGCCTACCCTTAAACACCCTCACCATTGGGGCTTCAATCACCTCCCATGGAAGCCCATTCCATGCCCTAGGGGTCCTAACTGTCAGGAAGGACTTACTGGCACCCATCCTAAATCTTGGTTCCCTGAGCTTTGCTCCATTGGAACGTGTCCTGCTCTCCACTGCAGGGGAGGAAAGGTCACGACCCACCTCTGCACCCCCTCACATACCTGTACGTCACTAACAGATCCCCTCTGAGTCTCCTGCTCTCAAGGCTGAAAGACCCAGCTCCCTCAGTCTCTCCTCATATGGCTTCCCCTGCAAACCAGCCACCATCCTAGTGACCCTTCGCTGCACTGATTCCAACCTTGCTATACCCCCCTTGTAACAAGGGGCCCAGAACTGAACACCTTACTCCAATTGTGGGTGCACCAGAGTCGTATCGAGTGTTGGCTTCTGTACAAGGATGGGAAGAGGAGGGCCTTTGCCTTGGGCAGCAGCATTTCTCAGCAGGCTTCATTGCTTCCACAAGTTGGTCTTGGAGTTGCTATTTCATTGGCTGTCTGCTGGTCCAGAAGCAGGATGGAATGCAGGCAGATGGTAGCGTCATCCCAAGACGGTGTCCCCAAGCCACACGCGAAGCTTCAGCGAACTGGTCCTCAGTGACACGGTGGACAGTCCTCCTGCCTTGGAACTCTTTTGCGGGCTCCGCAGCTAGCGAGCTTGCGTGCTCCTGCCTCCAGTGACGTGGGTGGAGAATTTCATGAGCTATATATTTAACTGTTTTGTTTTTCCATGGAAAGGCATTTCCATTCTTAGAAATCCATTGTTTCATAAAATTAATTAATAACATAATGGATGAGTGCAGCAGGAGTCAGACTGAGCAACCAGTATGGAGACTGTGGGTGCTTCCAGATGAGAATGGCTTGTGTGCCAGAGGCTCAGTCTCTTCTTGGGGGATGCTGGAGGTCCAGGGAACCTCAGCTGGAATTCGCACCCCATCTGTGCTTTCCTACCACTACTCTCCATTGCCAGGAAAGAGAAGGAATTTAAGGCTATTTAAGGCTATTAAGAGTGATTTGGAAAAATGGGCTAATTTGCAATTACCCTTGCTGGGAAGAAAAGCACTAGCTAAAATGAATATATTACCAAAGCTTTTGTTCCTATTCCAAATGATTCCCATAAAAATTGACAGAAATTTTTTTGATGATTTAAATGTTCAAATCTTGAGATTTATATGGAGAAAGAAGAAACCAAGGATTGAACTAAAAATACTTCAGGAGGCTAAAGAGAATGGGGGCTTTGGTCTCCCTGATGGGATGCTGCATTATCAAGCTTCTGTTTCAATGTGGCTAAAAGAATGGATAACTTTAAGAAATAAGAGCATCTTGTATCTTGAAAGGCATGATTTGCAAATGGGTTGGCATGCTTATATGTGGTATGAAAAGGCTAAGGTACATGGCTCTTTTTAAAGTCATTATATTAGGAAATCATTAATGTCAGTGTGGGAAAAGTTAAAAACAAAATTGTATAATAAATTACCAAGATGGCTTTCACCTATGGAAGCTTTTGTATATCCAAATGCATTGAACTTTGAAGCGATCGTAAGATATGACGACATTTTGGATAATGATGGAGGATTGAAACTGAATCAAGGAATACAAGAACAAGGATCTAATACTTCTTGGTGGCATAAGGTGCAGATACAATTGAGATAGGCTAAAGACTATAGAATGTGGGGCTTTTATAAAGATTTAACAGCATTCGATCAGGTGATGCTTAAATCAGATGAGAAAATGACTTAAAGACTATATAATTTCTTACTAGATAGGAGAATGGAAGATGAACAGGTTAAAGAAACTATGGTAACGTGGGCACAAAACTTTGGATATAATATTGAATTAGAAAAATGGCAAAAGCTGTGGGAGAGAAATATTAAGGTAACTTTAGCAACTTCATATACAGAAAACCTGTATAACATGTTTTATAGATGGTATCTGTCACCAAATAGATTAGCTAAGATGTTTCCAAATATGTCAAATGGATGTTGGAAGTGTAAACATAAATTGGGTACTTTCTATCATATGTGGTGGACATGTGATAAAGCGAAAAAGTATTGGATTAAAATACATAAATGGCTTGAGGAAATGTTACAAAAATCCTTAGTTTTTAAACCTGAAGTCTTCTTATTAGGCATTATACTGGAAGACATTAGTAAAGAAGAAATGTACTTGATTTTACATGTAATTACTGCGGCGAGGATTGCATTTGCTCAACACTGGAAAAGTGAAGAACCACCCACCGATGAACTGATCCTAAAAAAGATCTTGGACTGTGCAGAAATGGACAGATTGACTTTGTCATTGAAGGAGAAAGAAGATACTGACTTCTATCAAACTTGGGACTCTTTTTATTATTGGATAGAGAAACGGGACTTCGTATAGATTTAAATATGTTTTTAAGTTATCATAAATAGAAAAAAAATGTGGGAGCTGACCCAGCAGGTCCAATGTTTCTGATGATTGATGTTGTTTTTCGTTTTCCTTTGTTTTAGGGTTATTTCGAATAAAACTGATTATAAGAAAAGAAAAGAAAAGAGAAGAAAGAGAAGACAACATGTCATTTGAAGGTTCGCGACTGGAGCTCTCATCCGGGAGAACATGATGTCAGGCAATATTAAAGGAATTCAGCTCATTTTCAGATTTCTACTTGTAGGAGGAACATGCTCAAGTGCAGAGCTCTTCCAGTTTGCCAGCATCAGTGTGCTAGCTATTCACATTATCCATCGCTGTTCTGATGTTTATTATGTCTTATAATCCCAGTACAGTAAGGCAAGTGTGTTGCTGGCTTGCTTTTATGTACTTCGCTATTTCAGAGCATTCTGTTAAGAGCACTGGATTCTTCTCTATTGCACGGTTCTTTCGCTGATTGGAAACTCCTGAACTTGAATCCAGGGCAGGCAGAGTAATGGAGGCACTTTGCACCTCTGTGCATCCCCACGCTGCAGACTTCGGTCACTTTTCCATCTAGTGGAGGGAAGATGTGGGAGACAAGGACAGGCCTCAGGTTAGCTGATATTCTGGCTTCTCAGAACTCCTCGCCTCTTCACCCACCAAAATGCCCCCTTTGCACCTTTTTCTGAGGTTGCTTTCCCAACCTCAGATAGCAGCCAATATGGAACTTTCTATACTTGCTTTGGGTGAGGAGAAGAGGGGGGCAGGTCTCCAATTTCCCCTTCCAGAGTCAAGGCACTGTCTCTCACCTCAGGGGGGGAATACCTGGATGCTATGGACCTGCAGACCATGTTTAGGAACTACAGGTTGTACCCTCCCTCAGATATTATAGTTCAACTACTTTTCATTGCAGCAATAACTATGGAAATATGTTATACACCATGCAATATTTTTGAAAAGTTTAGTTGATTAAACCAAACCGGATAAATAGGATCACAACTGGTTGAGGACTACAGACATTTTTTTCCTGCTCAGAAATTTTCCAGAAAATGCACCTCATGGGCAAGCCTCCCTTCAGTCAACGTTTGGGATGGACCCCATGCTTGCAATGAAATAATTTATTTCCAAATAATGTTGAAAGGAGAACATGTCAGAGGAATTCTTTTGGGTGGGGTTCAGGGTTGTGTTGACTGAAGTTACAAAGCAGGCAAAGGGCACATAGAATGAAAAGGTAAAGGTTTCGCCTTGACGTTATGTCCAGTCATACCTGACTCTGGGGACGGTGCTCATCTCCGTTTCCTAGCTGAGGGAGCCAGCGTTTGTCCGCAGGCAGTCTCCGTGGTCATGTGGCCGGCATGACTAAACACCGAAGTGCACGGAACGCTGTTACCTGCCCACCGAAGTGGCACCTTTTCATCTTGCATGCTTTCGAACTGCAAGGTTGGCAGGAGCTGGGACGGAGCAACGGGAACTCGCCCCGTTGTGCAGATTTGAACCAGCGAACATGGAATTAAGGAATCATATAATAGCAGAGTTGGACTGGGCTGGACCCAAAGTGCAGGACCCAAAGTCAAACCATCCCTCTCCGGAGGCGGTCCAGTTGCATCTTGAAGGCCTCTGGTGTGGGAGAGCCCACCGCCTCCCTGGGTAGTTGGTTCCATTGTCATACTGCTCTAAATGTTTCCTGGTATCGAGCCAGAATCTGACTTCCTGTGTCTTGAGCCCATTATTCCCTGTCCTGCCCTTTGGGGTGATCGAGAAGAGACCCCGTCCTTCCTCTTTGTGACAGCCTTTCAAGGACTTGCACAGTGCTACCCTACCTCCCCTCAGTCTTCTCTTTTTGAGGTCAAACATGCCCAGTTCTTTCCATCTCTCCTTATAGGGCTTTGTTTCCAGCCCCTGGAGCATCTTGATTGCCTCCTCTGAACCCTTCCCAGCTTCTCTGCAACTTTCTCGGGGTATGTGTAACTAGCTAAAAACGAGTTGCCCTTTCACGGCGCCTCAGAGCTGCTGCCAGGGATGGGTGTCTCTCTCTGCCACTTCTCCTTCCCTCACTAAGGGATGTGGAGAATGGGGACCGGACTGTGCACACCATTGCTGCTGTTGCCACTTGCAATGGCAGCACAAAAAGCAAAAGCCCCCCCCCCCCCGCCCAGGAGAAAAATATAAATGGAGGCTGCTGGCAGAGAACCTCTCCTGAGACATGGTGAGAGGATTCTTCCTCCTTCTAGGGACATTCAGCACAACCTCTCTCTCCCACACGTCTGATTCCTCTCCCTACAAACAGGGTAAAGAATTTCACAAACGGTTAAAAGAACCAACACCAGTATTTATTTGGCCTGACCAGCAGGAGGCAAGTTTTTTCTGTGTCTGGGAAGCCATCTTTTCCGCAGTTTAAGCCACGGCCACTGGGTAGCAGAACAACACCACAGAAGCAGGAATGGGTTCTCAGTTTGAAATGCTGAGATACTGAAATGGGACCCTGGAGTTAGGGAAGTGTAAGGCATCTTGTGGGCTTTCATGATTTGGATTCTCGTTCATCAGACCTGCACCGGTGCTGACATATGGTGGTTTAAGTTGAGCAGGCTTGCAGACGTCCATCTCTAAGACCGGCTGAAATCTGCACATTTTAAAAAATAGTTTCTATAAATTATTTGATGTTTGCAAACTGGAAGCTAAGAGTGCCACAGTTCTAGTGTGATTTACAGAAGTCACACCAAGGACTGTGTAGTTTTCAGCTTCCAGTTTGTGCAAATTTTACCAGGACTATAAAGTTCTCTGCTTTTGATTGGCATATTTCCTATTGTTTGCTGTCTTCTTTTTAAGTCAGCTCTTAAAGATGGAAGTGCAGAACCCCTTTTCCTGATTCTGCCTGCTTCTGAAGGAGATGGGAGGGAGATCTGACCTCCAATGACTCGGATTTCCCAGCACTGGCATATCCCCACCTGGAACTCTGTGTATGGAAAGAAGCACGTGCTTTTCCACTGGTCCAGCCATGATCCTTTGGATTCTCCTTGTTCCAAGAGATGCCACAGGTAGCATTTTGGCAGAGTGTTTTCCTTGTCACCCCCCGCCCCCCACATTACACCTTGACCTGTTGTGTTTGTATGCGCGCCCAACAAGGATGGGAGACAAAATGATTCAGGTTTCATTTCAGTACAAAGTTAGAAGTCCTGCATTTCCCAAACCTAATTATGAATGCTCTTTGCCACCAAAATCCACACATTTATGAAATGTGTAGTACAGTTCATAAGAAAGAGAAACTGTATGAAAATGCATGCACAAATTTGTACATTTGAAAATAATGCTCATATATTTTGGGAAGAAATCTGCAGGAAAACAATTTATTCATGGGAACTCCTTGGAAGAAGTGTGCATATAATTTACACATTTTTTCAAAAATGAACATGAAAATAGATGCAATTTCTCTGCAGGCTAAAAAGAGTGCACAATGCTTGGAGCTGGATTGGATTAACTTTGTGTGTTTATTTATTTATAGCTGAGATTCACCCCTCCCTAGCACGCACCCATGTGGTAAGGGAGTGATTATTCTGGTTGCCATGTCTTTCCCACTGTACTGGCTGTTATGTGGAAAGCTCATCTGAGATATCAGGCAGTATAGAAATGTAAGCGAACACTTCTAGTTTCCTCCATCAGCATCCTTTTTGTGGGCAAATCAGAACAGAGGATGTAATACCAATAAGCTGGAGTAGCACTGGAGACCATCAAAAGGTTGAGAGACCTGGAGGCCCACGTGCGACCGATAGATTAAAGGTTCTCCACCACAAGTCTAGAAACTGGCTTGAAATCCATGGCTCAGTGGCAAATTTTCAAGGCTTTCTCTTCATGCAGTTCAAGCCATTTTTCACCACCATCAGGAGCAGGTATTTTATACCGCTAATCACAGATCTTAATCATCCATTCAAAACCAAGCCACCTTACAATGCTTCACATTCCAACAGCGAACGATCTGTAGTTGTTGGGAAAATTCCTATTTTTTTCAGTGCCTGTGAGGATATTCTCAGCTAAAATCAAAGGGAATGCTAGCCGAAAGGGCATGTGTTGCATCTTTGGAAGGCCTTGCTTCCCCGGCGACATCGCAGGAGCTCCATGGAAACCTATAGAAGGCATTTGGCCTTGCATCCAATCACATCACTCTGTCAGCATATAGGTGAGGCTGTAAGTCTCACCTCATGGTTGCAGAAGAAAGCTCCTGCTTCATCACAGCAGTTTTTCAGTGTATGCAAACTGAAGCTAAATCACAGCTCTTTATAGGAACAGAAGGAGAGACCAGCAGCAATTGCTGTTCAAGGAATCAGGGTGAGCACAGACACTCATGCCTGACTTGGTGCCTGTGATTCTCTTCAAGGACTTTCTTCGGCTTTCATGGTATTTGGAGCAGGTACTCTGATGCCCACTGACAGCCCTCTTGCTGCCTGCCAGGATCCATGCCCCTCCCGATTTTTATTTCATCAAGGTCATTTTAAAATAGACACACAATTTCAAAACAAAGCACTGTCCTTCAGCATGGACTTCATATGGATTCAAGGGAATAGCTTTGGGCATGTAGTCTCTGCCTCTAACTCAGACTTTGGACTGGGGCAAGTTACCTTTCCTTTAGTCTCACCCGTCTCCCTTCTCATTCTTGTACCTAGTCATTCCCACCCTGCCAGCCATTTTAGGAATGGCCCAGCTGCCCTCTTGGAGCCATTTTGTGACAGCACCCCCAACACTCTCTCAAACTTCCAGATGTGTCTATCGTTTTCCTGTTATATGGGGTGCTTTTATTTGTAAATGCCTCTTCCCATGGACGAGTTCAGTGCACTCACAATCAATGTCCGTAGCTGGGTTTTGCATGTTCTGAAATCTAGCAGTGAGGGCCAGATCCAGGTTGGAGGGAGCACCTTGCAATGCAGTGAGTCCTTTGCTTGGCCACTCCTTTCCCCAAATAGAAACACAGAAACAGAGCAAGTCAGAAGGAACCTCCTGGGCCATCTAGTCTGACCCCCGACTCATGACATGCCTACCATAGCAGCGGCAAGGGTCTGGCACTCTGCACTGGCACCCGGGAGTCGCCTGCTGTTTTGATCTGCCAAATGTCCTGGATGCAGCCTTGACCTGAGATGTCCTGGGGAGTGAAAGTATGGGATAACTCCAGGCCCAGATCCAGCAGGGGGCATGGGGGGGGGGGCTGTTGAGGTCCCAGTCGCTGCCTGCAGGTGTAAGGGCAAATCTGACCCTACCACTAGTGAGAAAGGAACAAGTGCTTTCCAACTGTGTGTACAGGCAGCTGGTTTGTTGCCACATTGGCTCAGCTCCTGGCGGAATAATTTATCCTCCAGCTCTAGCTCTGTTGCTGTAGATTCGTTCTGGCCTCTCTGGAACAGCCACTATTTTATTTTGGATCGGCTGCTAAAAGGCAAAGGGATACCAGATCCCCTCAATGAGCTCCCACTACTGACGTTCGCTGGGCTTTGTGCCCCCAGTGCCTTAACAGGCGAGCTGGGCCTCCCCTCCCCTCTGCAGGAAAGGGAGCGTCGCATCGCTGTGTGCAGCCCGGGCACAATTCTTGTATAAGCTCCTGCTATTGTTTGGAAGTGGCAGTGGACTGCTAGTTTCCCCCACCCCCTGCCAAACCCGAAAAACAGGAACAGAAATAACACAGTGATTTCATTTGGGGAAGCAAATTTGCCACTAGCAAGTCACATCTATCATGTTTGTGCCTAACCTAGGCAGGTGGTTGTTCCTTACCTACTTACAAGATTTGACAGTTCATTGATTATAAGGCAGCAAAGCTGAATGGGCCACTAGATTTCTCTGTGACTCGGAGCTGCAGGTATGTGACCTGGCTTGCCGGTAGCAAGCCAGAGTGTGTGTTGTCATGTGCAGATCCTATGTTATGATCTAACCCTGGATTGCTCACTATGAAAAATGCAAAGTTCACAGACTGAGAACAAACCAGGCTTTCTCCTTCTGGGTTGTTAGTGGTTAAATCTGACTCAGAGCTAAAGTGTTTGCATGGAATGCGAGTCCACAATCACCTTCTATCCAATGACATTCTACTCTCTGGATTGTTGCTCCTGTATGTCTGCGATAGATGTGTATGCTGCACGTTTGTCATATTCCGCTTTCTATTTTTTGTGTACACCTAAAGAGCTTGGGTGCATATCCTAGGTATGTGGAATGACTGAAAGCTGCAGTGGATGATAAGAGAGAGAAATGGGGACTGGGGGAGAATGACTATTCAAATTCGTCAAAAATAAGTGGCATGGGGCAACCTCCCCCAACATGGATCATAATTTGCTTATGGGCTGATAAATCTCTCCATCTAATTTCCAGTTCACACCCTCAGTTACTCGGTGGCATATATATGAACGGCTGCCAAAGCTCAGATCTCCTCGCCCACCCAGCAGGGCTCCTGGCTGTAGCACCCCTCCCAACCAGTCCTTCGAAATGCCGCAGCTGCAGTTGGGTCTCTTTGCAGGTGGCCTCCCACTCTGACAGCACCTTCTGGAAAGCCCATGTCATCCTGCACAGCTGTGTGACCCCTGGGTAGTCCGGGAAGGGCTGCCAGACTGAAAGGCCATCTGCAAAGGGACCCGCTTTGCTGCACGGGAGGCATTTTCAAAGTTTCAAAGAGGAAGAAATTAGAAAGAGATGCTTATTCATGCAGAGCCACGTTATCAATCTCAATTCCATTTTATGTTAGACAGTTGCTCAAGTTCAGCCTCTATGCAGGCATTATAAATTTAACAGGGCTGATTAACCAACAGTCGAATTTCAAGTTACAGTGGCATCACTTAAAAGAAAAGAAAACTGACACCATTTTCTTCTTTCTGGTGATTTTCAGGGGTGGGTGGCCATGAGACTGAAAATATCAATAAAGAGCAGGAAACATTGCCCACACTCTGATCTGTCTTGGTGACATCATTTTAAAGACAGATCTGATTGGCCAAGTGGCATTATGGGGAATACTGTTCAGAGTGAAGGTACTGCTTTCTGCCATTGCTCTTTATGATGTCATGGAGCCATTGCCGACTGGCCGCATGACGCTATGTCTGGTTGCTCGCTTAACTCTAGCACTGGGCTGAGCAAGTGGTTGCAGAAAATACCAGTGAATGTGATCCAGTAATCGAAGAGGAATAGGATGGAAATATTGGATTGTTTTCACAAATGTTTCTATGGTTTCTTGTTGGCTAACAGTGGCCACTCAAAGTCTCTCCCATCTCCATTTCTGAAAAAGAAAAAGAAAAAAAGGGGAAAAAGACACTTTAATTCCATCCTGTTTGTATATTCATTGAGGGATATTATTTGGCATATGAGAATTAACACACACATTGGTATACATTTCTCCATACTTACAATTTGTGTGCACAGTTTCCCCAAATACACGTCCAATTGTTCCTAATCTTTGCATGTTTCTATGATGATTTGGATTGGAAAATCTCTCCTCAAAATCGTAGAAGCACAAAAAGTAGATGATAATCGCTTTCTGTTTCACATGCCACTTTCTAATTGTCCTCTGTAAGGTTCTTAGCTCAGCCTTCCCCAGTATGGTGCGCTCCAGATGCTCCGGACCAGAACTTTCTGCATTTCTTACTGTCAGCCACGCTGCTCTGGCTGATGGGAACAAATGCTGAACACCCCTGGTGGACACCAGGTTGGAAAAGTCAGCCTCAGATGATTCTGAATGTTCTCCAACTACTGTCTGGTAAAGAACATGTGATGGCCACACAGCAAAGTGCGAGCTCCTTAGCTATCGCAATCCTATTAGTATTCCATTTCTCTCCTGAGAGCGTTCTGGAAATGTAATGGACCCTCTTTGCTTGCTTCTTGAAGCAAACATGGTCAACGGCTCACTGAGCAAAATGTTCTCATGCCATCTGGACACAGCCATCCATGCTTCATTATGGAGCTGACCATCAGCGTGGGAGGTGAGCTCCTTTCAACTCCAAGTCTATTGTTTGGCAAACAAAAGGAGAGACAGTCAGAACACAAAGTTGCTTTTGTGGGAATGCAGAGGTTGGCCAGCATCAGTGATCTATCGGATTTGGCTCTCATGATGCAACAATGTAAATGAGAGCTCACCTGGAGAACCCGAAGGAGGCTATTCTTTCTCCCAGCAGCTGTTCTTTGCTATTACAGAACATCTTGTTCTCAGTGCTGTTTTGCTCTTGTGTGTATCCTTTCCCAAAATGAATGTTCTCTGTGCAGGAATGGTAATATCTGCCCCTGGTTGTCTGCCTGTTATGCACCCAGATGAATTTGGGTGGGTGGGTGTTTCTATCTGGCCTTTTTCCACAGATGCTGGGCCAAATGTGACTCCTAAAAGACAGTCTGGAAAGATATGCCCAGACGCTTTTAAAGCAATAGTTCTGCATCTTGCTGGGCTATGTACCCCCAGATGTTGCTTAATGAGAGTTGGTGGAGAAGAAAGGCCCTCAGATTGGGTGGCCTTGTTTCCATTTGCACTCCATTTCTCTTGCAGAACATTTTCTGAAGTGTAAAAACTAAAGGCAGAAGAATGTTAATTGGAGAGCTTTTCACTTCCAGTTCTTTGACATTTCCTTCAGACTGACTGAGAAAATTGTCTCTTGTCACACCGCTTGTGCATACATGGGATGAGGAGGAGTAACAAGAATGTCTCTTTGGGGCCATAAAGCAGGAAGAAATTGTCTCCTGGAACCAATTCGCTTTCTTCCTCCGTTGCGGCAGAACTAATGGACGCGAGCCGGGGGCACGCTGGGAACAGCGCGGTTCTTCCCGGCCACTCTAACTCAGTTCTGCAACAAGCTGACACTTCTTTCCCACCAGTTCTGTCAGAATCCTTAAAAACCTCCCAGGAGCTGGTCTGAGAGGCACACGTGTAAGATGGGCACCGACATTAGAGACGGGTTGAACACTGAGGCAAGTCATTTATTAACAGAACGTTTTGTACATAAGGGATGACTAATATTTACTGTGAGGGTTTCAAAAGACTGCTCAAGAAACACTGTTGTTGTTCCAAGCATCGAAGGGTTTGTTATCCCTCAGGCCAAATTCCCTAACCCTCCGCCCCAGCCAAATCTCGTTACAGTGAAACCGGGCTTCTGCACGCAGGCTTCCTGTGACGCCAAGGTAGGGCTCCGGTGAACCCTATCGGAATCCGTCCCTCCAAGCCACTGTGGGCTTCCTCTGGTGCTTGGCTGGTCTTGCGACGTGAGCCGAGCCGAGAGGAAGTCTGTGAGTGCTCGTGCATCCCCGGTTGCACAACTGACCCCTTCCTCCGTGTCAGTTGCAGTGGCTCAAAAGTCCCTTGCAGCTGGCTTGGAAGAGGACTCCTGCCTGACAAGCATCACGAGGGACTCGCTGTCCTGGCAGGCCATGGTGACCAGCCTTCTTCAACATCAGCTGCAGCTGTCGAAATGGCAGCAGTTCCTGGCTGCAAGAGAGGTGCTGTTTTGCCAGTTCGTGAGGCTCGATTCCTGGCAAGCTCCTGCAAGCCCTGGGAGGCCTCGCCAGGAGTTCAGAGTCTGGGCTGCTGCAAAATGGACTGAAGTCCAGGGAGCGGACCTGAGGGTACCTGATGGACTCCCACCCCTGGACAGATTCCTCACACATCGCTACACCAAAGCTCCTCCAGTGGCACTGCTGGCATGCTTTATCTGGGGTTTCGTTGCCTGCTTTCCTTCAGCAAAGATACTTGGGCAGACTCTGGGTATAACAGACCTTCACCACCATCCTAAGGTCCTCCCATAGGGAAGGAATGGCGAAAATGCAAGCTGTATAGTTACTCCTCTGCTTTCTCTTAGTCTTTCCCAAACACCACTCACCAACCCACAGAACTTCTCTCTTTCTCACCACGGCCAACTGTGACTCCTTAATTAACTCAACTGATTGTCAACGGACATGCCCTGACTGTCATTTCCCACAGCTCTTTCCCCCTTAGCTAGAATCCTGAGCCAATCAGAATTGGATTTGCCTGATCCAGAGCCCACGTACAAATATCCCGAGGAATTCTCTTTCTCTCCCTTCCTTCCAAGCATCACTAAGCATCCACCACGCGGGCCTTTGACAAAACCCACGCAAGATTCGCGGATGCGCTCTAGCCTCACAGAAGCATTGCAAGATACAGACCTTTCTTCACATGTGAGATTAGCATATGGGGAGAGCAAATGGCAGTGGGGGGATAAAACCATTGGCAAAGGAGGACGGAACACATGAAGGGATTGTAGCACAGGGCATTGGGAAAAAACCCAGCAGCAAATGACGGCTAAATCCAGCAGCAGCCTTGGCTGTGTGGGGAGAAGTGGCGCTGCCTGTACCCACCCATTTTGCTCCACCAGCTGCATTTTCTTCCCCTCCTGCAATTAACCCTTGTGGCATTTCGAGGTTCCAGAGGCCTGTGAGCATGCTCACTTCTCACTTGGTTGGCGCATGCTTGCTGCTACGGTCAGGTGAGTGCATATTTGTGCTTCGTCACTTGGGATTGAGCATCTTGTGTATTTCCACATGGAGGGATAGCCCCTAAATGTGTCCAACCCTCAGTCTCCAGAGCCTATTATTCGTCCATCTAATCCCTTTCCTCTCTGGAGGCTGCGTATTCTGAGCAGAAACCTCAGGGAACGAGTGAGTCACCCCCCCACCTTTCACATCAGTCCTCCTTGAGGTCCCAACTGAAAGCCGAAAGCCGCCCACAACTGCTTTCCCTGATGAAAGGAGCCCTTGGAGGAAACAAATGCATGCGGCTGACCAGACAGAAGCCGGTCCCTTTAGCCTCCTCTTCATATTTAAAGTAACCAAACAGGCTTTCTCATTTCCCCCCTTTTATCAGATCTCTTCCTGGAGAGTGACGAATATTCCCTTTGAGCAACCGGTGACCTCATCAGGCAGTCACCAGACCAGTCAGCAAGATGAATTCATGAATTAAAAGAGAGCTGTCCCTTGCAATGTTTTTAAAAGCACGCCTTCACATTCTTTTCCTCCTAGCCTTCGCATTTTTCTGGACTTCAGATCTCACGATGCAGGAATATCTTAGACTGCTCCTCTCTCTATGTGTGTGTATCTAACTCCTCATTTCCTGACATTCTGATCGCGAGGATTACACTCCCTAGACTTTGCACAAAAAGCACCCGGAATTGAAATGGTTGGTTTCAGCGAATGAGACAGATCAAAGGCTGCATGGAGCGGCCAAAAGCACAGTGCTGATGCACCTTGTCCATCACAGTCAGCCAGAAGAAGTGGCAGATGCCCGAGACATCCGTTCTTCCCAACACTTCAGAGGAAGGCAGGGATTCCCTCTCTGCTTGATTTCCTGCCGCCCTGGGCAGCAGGAAGAAGGGGTGAAGCAGCAAAATGGAAGCTCAAGAATTCTCCAAATTACAACTTGCATTTGATTCCAACTTATGTTTGTGTTGAATCATGAGCTTTGTTTTCTGTTTCCACATGAACTTCCATGCACTGCTTTGGCATATTTCCTAAACACACAGCTCAGTGGTGAGAATTTTTCAAATAAGCACATTTTGTTTCCCTTGAGTAAAGTGTATTTGTGCACATTTTGCATACATATATTTTCATGCACGTTTTTCGGTGTCCATGGTTTTCAAGGACTGGCTTTGTTTTGCGAATCACATCACTAGTTTGGAAATGTACTAACTGGGTACACTCGTGTTGAAATCAAACTGAAATGGCTTATTCAAACTTTCCCAGATGACCATTCCAAATGTTGAACCAACTTGCCACCTGCAGCTGTAGGTGTCTCAACATTTTAACAAGAGGTGAAAAATGAATTTAATAGACTCCTTTAATTTTAGCTACAGAACCCAATGGGCACCACCACCATGCCAAATGAATTCAAAATGCGAAGTGTTTTTCATTTGCATGTAGAGAAATGTTACAGAAAAGGAGAATGAGAGATAATTTAGCTCCTCCAATTAACCTCTATCACCCCAGCTGACATTTTACTTAAAACGCTCAAACACTGGAACACTAAATGTTATGCTTGAGAGATCCATCTTCACAGTTTCTTTTAGAAAATGACTGTGTGCACTTCCCAGAGGCATCTGAGGATCAGATCTTAAGTGACCTACTTTCCCCCACTTCTCTGAAGGTTGCGATGGGGTCCTCAGCAGTCCTCACCAAATTGCAAACTAAAATATCCTTTGGAAGAAAAGCTGCATTGAGGTACAGATTTAATTGTACATTTTGAGAGGATCTCTCTCTCTCTCTATCTATTGATCTGTCATCCATCCATTGATCCATGGCTAAGGCAGACATAAAAAGAAATGATAGGCAAACACAAGCACACTGATGGATCACGAAACAGATCAAGCCGTCCTTCCTCCTGTACCATAAGGCAGGGGAGGCAACTGCAGTATTGGCTCTTCGGCCATTGCTCCCAAGGGCCCTGGTCATTCTCTTCCCTTGCAGGGCAGAGCTCTGGGCGGCAGCTCCTGCATGAACCTGCTGAGCTCAGGGATTGTGGAGGACAGATCCAACTGTCAGCCTAGCAGTTGTCTGGAGAACATCAAGCCACCCTTTGTCTCTGGTGGAAACATGTCTCAGGTTGGCCCTGCTGGCTCATGCTGAATTTATGGATCTGTCCAGCCTGGAGAGGGCATCCCAGTGGGGGCAGGGAGAGGGGAGGTTCTAGGACTACAAAAGTTGTGGCCCTCTGGAGACCCCTAGAAGGCCACTTCTCTTCCCCTGAAGCCACCCTTATTTCCCCAACCACCTTACCAGACAGAGGTTTTCCAGCTTTTGTGCACTTCCCTCCTTTATTCCAAATCTTTGCAATATTTCTTTTACCAGTTATGGAAAGGAAAAGCTTTATGCTAAAATGTACAGGTAGGCTTGGGTATTTTTTTTGGAATGGCTTCTTTTGCCTTTAACCATGCACGCACTGGAGAACTTATCCAGAATGGAATCTGGTCCTCAGGTTGAAAGATGCTCTGGACCCTGGCCCTTGTTATTTATTTTATTTCACTTACTGCATGGATACTCAGCCTTTTTTCCTGCAAGAACCCAAGGTGACTCAAAAGGTTCTCCCCCTCCCCCTCCTCCCCCTCCCCATTTTATGTGGGTGGGTTAAGCTGAGAGTTCATGACTAGCCAAAGTCACCCAGTCCAGCACACAAAGGACCACGACCCACTGTTCTCCACCGCGCATGCATGCCGAACCTTTCCTCTGGTGTTAGGCTTCCTTTTTCAAAACACTGATCCAGAAGGAGAGAAAATGCAGTCACTGTAAACATTACAAAAAGCTTCCCATTTAGTAAATGCTGTTTGACAGTTGAACAGGCTGTCTGTGGAAATGGCGGGGTTTCCTTTGCTGGAATGTTCCAGGTGAGCCTGCTGTCAAATAATTGGTAGTTATTTATTATATTTATATCCCATCTTATCCCTTCTTGCAAGGAACTGAAGAAGGTTCACAGAGTTCTTCTTCTTTAAAGGAGGGTGGTGACTTTGATGCCAGTGGGGTCCTCATTCATGTCAGCATTTATTTTGAGCTTGATAGGGGCTATCCATGGTGGTGAACTTGTTTTGGGAGAGAGTTCAGCACCATGAACAACTCCTTTAAATCTCCAACACACACACGCACACACACACACCCTGTCAGGGGTGAAAAGAACCTCTTTCATAGGAGTCCCTGGCCTCCCCCTGGCTTCTGTTTCATTCCCACTAGTAGCTGGGTCATTGCAGCTTTGGTATTTAGCTGAAGTTCAGTCCAGACGATGATCAAGTGGAGAAGTTGGAGAAACTGCATCAGACTTGAATGCGTTCAGATTTCTACTAATATGCCCTACAGAATACAGAGCAAACAGTCTTTCCCTGAGTCAGGACCTTTCGGGGCTTTATTTTCGGGACCTTCTATTTTTAGCTTTTCACATGCTTAGTCAAATTTAGCCATGGGAAAGTTAAAACAAACCACCTACTGAAAATGCACATTTCCTCCCATAGACTAAAGCACGAGCTTGCATGTGGGGAGTGACATATTTCAGGGGGAATTTGTGCATTTTCTGTGGTGCAGATTTGCACAAATGCATATGAATACATTTCAGCAAAATCCAGTTCTACCAATGAGCAGAGAGAGAAATGAGAGGCACCTGAAAACCTGCAAAAACAAAGATGGAAGAGATTTAGCTAAGACTGTATATCCCTACTGCCAAGTTCCCTTTTAATTCCCTTACTCTGTGAGTCTGTCTCTGATTCCCTGACCATTGCTCTTGCATGCGGCAGAATGTCGATCTCAAAGGCCATTTCTGCTACATCCGCTGGCTTTTTCTTTTCTTTTCTTTTTTTAATTTTAATTTTCTTTTTTTAGGGCAGCCAGTAGCGATTCTCATTTTGTGCATAGTCCTCAGGTGAGTGGCTGGATTATCCAAGGCTCCCTGGACCGAGATTGTGATCTTTTAAGAATGAACGCACAGCTTGAGGAAGGATCTATTCCTGAAACTTCTTTATTTTTATGTGTTTCACCCACTCGTCTGCTCTGGTGTCAGCACTTCCAAGTGAAACTCAGAAGGCAAAACAGTTGAGTCTGTCTAGTAAAATGACATCACTGGTGGTAGAAACGAACGGCAAACAGAAACTGGTTGTAAAAGTAAACATGGAGTCACATAAAATGTAGAATTCTCTTGACTTCAGCTCCAATCCGATGACATCTACACAGTGACTTGGGGCCATAGTATTGTGCGAGATAACTCCTCTGAGGCTGTAGCCAGAGGTTCAAGTTCAGAGGGATTTTCCCAAAGTTAGAGCTTCCCCTGAGGTTGTACCAGCTACCAGGGTGCTTCCCATGACAGCTCTCCACAAGCTCCAAATTGCACCCTCCTAGAGTGGGGAATGGCACTAATAGGGTCTTCTGGTGGATAGAGAGGGGATGCCAAGGATCCAGGGGCCCTACACTCTCCTGTCCATGGCCCAGCCAACTTTTCCAGGAGTGCACTGGAATTTTCCCTCCTGCTTGGAGAGAGCAGTTTTAGTTCCATCCACGGATGGAGGAGATGTTCCAACCACCCTCCTGCCTTCCACACTGCCAGAGAGAATGCGATGCTCCAGCTTCTGAGTGCCCCAGAGGACGGGTGAGAAGAATTCATGGCTTTAGCAGTAGCCATTGCCCACTTCATGCACAGTGGGCATCATATTTATCATGATCATTTTATAAAGTGCCTAAAGTTTTCTAAAGTGCTGAGTGAACTCCTTCCATAGAGCCCTTTCAGTGCAGGAAGTGCAGACATTCTGGAAAGCTGCAGACGTGGAAAGATGTATACCAGGAGGGAAACAGACCTCGGCCAGCCTGATTAGGAAGACTTAAAAAATTCACAATAACATACTATAAAAGGCCTGGTGAATGAAGTAGTCAATGCAGGCCTCTTTCATGTGGGGAAAACACTACAAGAATTTGGAGGCCAGATTTCGATGCAGCAGCAGCTCCACTTCATCCCTGGAGCTGGACACGAAACTGTCCCCCTCACACCTGCTTCCTCCTCTCCAGAGAAATGTGGTAAAAATGTTCCCCCAGTTTCTCTGCCCACAATTAGGGTGCAAAATCTCAAAGGGCTATTTCTGAGCAGTTCTAATGAAAAGTTAAGGCTTTTAATCCATCACACAAGATCATAAACAAAACAAGATGAAATGAGATGAAATGAGGTGGGATGGGACAGAAAGGAATGAAATGAAATGAAATGAAATGAAATGAAATGAAATGAAATGAAATGAAGCAAGACAAAACAAAGCAGGACGGGGAGGAAAGGGAGGGGAGGGGAGGGGAAAGTGCTCCTTCTTTGACCATGGATGGGGACAAGTTAGCCTTCCTTTGCCATTGCGTTTTTCCTGGGAGGTGGAGATGAGTGACAAATTCTCCCCATCAGGGCTTTTAAAAAGATGGATTTACCAGATTCACACTTCTTGTGCCTTTCAGTGAGGCAAAGCCAAGCTACATTCCAAAGTTTGCTTTGTGTCAGCTTTCCAATTCAAGCAAGAGCTTTCCCTAGAAGCAGAAATGACACAACTGAGACTGCCATACTTTGGACACATCATTGGAAGTCAAAACTCCCTGGAGGAGAGCATCATGCCTGGGAAAGTGGAAGGCAGAAGAAGACAAGGAGGACCAGCTATGAGAGGGATGAAGCCACAGTCATGAGCTTAGGAGAGCTGAATGGAGCTGTTATGGAGAAGACTTTTTTTTTGGGGGGGGGGGTTCATCCGTAGGGGCAGCATAAGTTGGCAATAACTTGATGGCACATAACAATAACAACAGCAAAGCTTTCCAGTGCAGCTCATGTGGGGAAAAGACACACAGACACGAGCACATTGGCTTGCAGGGGGCACAAAATGGTATATATGAGAATAAGGCACATAAAACATTTTAGCATATGTACCTGGGGGGGGGTTGCTTCAAAAAAGAATCCACATAAACACATGTATATTAATGCAGATGTGTGGGTGGGAAAGAAGCAAGGGTTTCCATATTTTCCCCTAATGGCAAGCTTGTGCAGAATTGGCACACCACAAGCTTAATTTCCAAGAACCAGCAGGACTTGGCAAGGGACATCCAGATCTCACCAAGGTGCACCTGAAGAGAAGCAACTTCCCCGTAGCTGTCAGCTCTATGAATGGTTTTCTTTGTAACAGTGGCTACTATCAAGCTCATTTTTATTTGTAAGGACAAACATCATAATAGTTCCCAGAACACACCATGGGGAAGCCCAAAGACAACTCTGAATTGTTATTTATCACTGATATTTCACACAAATGCACTTCGCCATGGTGGATTACTCCAGTCTATTCTCGTGGGATTAGGACTGTCTCTTTCTGTGGAACTCTGTGCTCTTCTTGAGCTGGCAACGATTCAGTGAAAGGCTGGTTTGGGACAGCAATGGCTTTATGTGACTATGTGAGGCACAGCGAGGAATCCTTTGGCCCAGTTTATACAATAGGCAAGGCTGTGAAAAGCGCAACAGGTAAGGTGGGCTTGGAATTGATTTTTCACTCTTTGATAGAGGAAAGAGCCACAATATATTGTGCTTCAGAATTTGCTGCTCTCTCAATTTCTGTTTAAAAGAAAAGAAAGAGAAGAGCATGTTGTAACTGCTGACTGTATCTACCATTTCAGGGTGCGAGTTCTAATGAAGTTCTGTGACAGAGCCTAAGTTACACAGTTCTGAGAAGACCAGCTATGCTTCTCAAGGAAACAAGGTAGGAAGAGATCAGCACCATAGAAAGCTCTGAGCTGTACCAGGGCTCGAAGTCAAAAAGTGTTGCCTTAAGTTGCTCCAGGAAGATTCGGATAGAAACAAACAATTAGGAGTTTTGTTGCCCTTAGTCCAGTTGGCTATGCTTCTAAATGACAAGTCGGAACAAAATCGAACCCATCCTACACATGGAGTAAAATATCTCATATTAGTAAAGTGGGACATACCTGGCCGGCTGGCATTAGGCAGGGGCCAGCTAGTCACGTCCCAAGCATCTATACAATACAGAACCTCCGATGCAGCTGCACAATCACAGAGAGTCACCAAAGGCCAGAGATGGAAAAATCTCTCACCTAGAAGCTTTCATCATAGCCCTAAGGTGGTCTTGCCCCCAGGTGTGCCAGTGACCCTGTGAATTTGAATTGCCAACTGGGAGCCCCGGCAGGGATTTCAACCCAGTAAGTGTTCCGCAGGGGTCCATTTAGTCCCCCTTGCTATTTAACATCTACATGAAACCGCTGGGAGAGGTCATTAGGAGGTGTGGGCTGCGGAGTCATCAGTACGCTGTTGATACCCAGCTCTACCTCTCGTTTTCAACTAATCCAGGTGAGGCAGTGGCTGTACTGAACTGGTACCTGGCCGAGGTAATGGGCTGGATGAGGGCCAATAAACTGAGCCTTAATCCAGAAAAGACAGAGGTTCTGTTGGTAGGTGGGTAGGGCTTCGGGATGGGGGACCTGGACCTTGTCCTGAACGGGGTTGCACTCCCTCTTAGGGACAGGGTTCGCAGCTTGGGAGTGCTCCTCGACCCTGAGCTGACATTAGAAGCTCAAGTAACAGCGGTGGTGAGGAGCGCCTTCCTTCAGCTTCAGCTGATCCACCAGCTGCGTCCCTACCTGGAGAACAACTGCCTGGCGACTGTGACACATGCGTCTGTAACTTCCCGATTAGATTTCTGTAATGGGCTCTATGTGGGGCTGCCCTTGAAGACAGTCTGGATACTTCAACTGGTGCAAAATAGAGCTGCCAGGTTGCTGACTGGGACTGGGCATTGTTCTCATATAACCCCAGTTCTCCGTCAGCTTCACTGGCTCCCCATCGAAGTCCTGGCCCAATTCAAGGTGTTGGTTATCACCTATAAAGCCCTCAACGGCTTGGGACCTGGATATCTAAAGGAGCACTTGCATCCATATATGCCCTCCCACCCCTTGAGATCGGCGGAGGAGGCCCTTTTCTGGGAACCCTCCGTGAAGGATATTAGGAGGGTGAGTACCCGGAGGAGGGCCTTCTCCACGGTGGCGCCCCACCTATGGAATGCGCTCCCCAGAGAGGTCCGCCTGGTGCCGTTGTTATTTGTTTTTCGGTGCCAGGCTAAGACCTTTTTATTCAAACAATATTTTAAATGTTAATTACTGTTTTTAATTTATTGGTTTTAAATTATTGCCGAGATGCTCCAAAATTTTTAATATTATTTGATGTTTGTTTATTCTTCCTTGTAAGCCACCCCGAGGCTTTCTGCGATGGGGGTGGCATAAAGATGTTATAAATAAATAAATTAAATAAATAAATAAGTGACGGCCCTGCTACCTGGTCATTCAGGGTATAAAGGGAGCTCTGCCATGTGCCCTGGTCGATTGCCTCTTCGCTGTAATCAAATTTATTCTTGAGAATAAAACTTAGCCTTATAATCTCTCCATAAGTTCACCACCATGGAGCACCAAGGTATGGACCCTATGTGTCCAACAGTAAATATACAGTGAGATGAAATAGTCTGGCAAGATTACATAGTCATACTAAGATCTGACAAAAGAGCTATATCTATATTAACAAATATTGTATCAAAGTTAAATGATGTCCTAGTTGCAACTGCTAAATAACACTCCATTCTGGCCATTTCTAGGATCCAGAAGCAGAGGCAGGAGGGGTGCTTGGTCAGGGCTCCTTCCACACATTCCACTTTGGAACGGGCCATTCTGCTGTGGTTATTTGAAAAATGCATGTTATATGATGAATGGTTTTATTTAAAAATGATTTTGCATATTGTGTTTGGCTTTGCTGGTAGCTTGAGGGTTCTGCTTCAGCCCATTTGTCATGCATGTAACAAATCACTTTGAACTTTGCTTGGGTTCACCATTTAAAAAGTCCTCAGACAACCGTTTAGTACGAAGAAAGGGAGTGGGATGACTAGGCCGGGCTTTTTTGCAATAACATGAGAAAACCCCAACGACACCTTCCTGAATTCCTTAAATGAAGAGACAGCACAACTGCAGAGTCATTCTGGTGCAGCAGTTAGATATCTAAAACTCCTAAACAGACCTAGAATCTGTAGATTGCAAAAGTGCTACAGGATGAATTTTACCACTGGCAAACCAACAGAGATGGAAAAAAGCTCTACAAAAGAAATGGGAAGTTGGGGTTAAACATTTTTGCCTGCTTTTTTATCAGGTGAGAGAGAGAAAGAGAGAGAGAGAGAGAGAGAGAGAGAGAGAGATTGCAACACCCCACATGAATTTTGGGTGCTTACCTCAACAATACATGATTTCAGATTCTCTCACAGACATTTCTGGAAGCACAAACAGATGAAGAGGCTGAACAGCACAAAGCTCTTTTATTTTAAAGTTAAAAGGAAGAATGCTGCATGGCCAGCTCATAAAGCTATTCTGGTAAGCCCCATGTAGGAATATCTGAAACATGCAGTTCAGTTCATTTCTTTAAAAAAAATCAGAATTCACCTGGTTCACACAATCTGGACTGAATATCAACTTGAACGTAATCCCGGAGGACTGTGTTCAAGGCGCAGTTAAGGGCCTGTCCATGAAGATGGTAGTCCTGTCTCTCATTTGATGCCTCAAACCTCTGGGAGCCAGTTGTGCCATTGTACCACCTTGTTGCCCAGGTGTGCTCGCTAGAGGACTGGTACGGGGTCCTTGTTGCATCCTCTGGCAGCTCATAAAATGTAGGCCCATCCTCTGTAGAGGAGGGCACGTGGATGGAAAAGAGGAGGGTTGGGGAATGGCCTTTGTCACACCATCTTGGGAGCTTGCAGGGCCAGCAGCAAAGGTAGGCGGTGGGTGCCCTGCTGAAGTTCCACACCCCAGCAGAGAGTCCTGACAAGGTGGCCCTGTACCTGGGGCCCCCATCAGCCTTCCAACCTGCTTGTTCGCCCAGCTCTTGCTCTGCCCCATGTGACAACAGGTAGGCACTGCTGGTACAGCTTGGATGGTTGGGGCTTCTTGGTGGGAACCCAGATGCCATTAAGGGCATCTCCCACTGCTTCTGGCCTGAGGAGAAAGAGGTCAAAACCTGAGCCAGTTCTCTTGTTTGTGCAAAACCTGAAAGGTTATTCATAAAATGGAGTGCCTGATTCTATCAAGGTGCAATATATAGAGTCTGAAACAGCCAAGACAACAAGGATGGCATGAAGCTGGAGCAGTAGATGGCGCAGCCGGCTTACGCACCAGCTCTCAACCTGTTGAGCAAGTGATGGCAAAGATGAAAAAAGGGGGAGGGACCGGAGCAGCTGGTGACCATGGTGGTGAGGAAATGGAAAGGGTGCCTTACCCAGACAGGGTCCTGGATTGGGGGCCTGTTCATTCCACAAGGAGCCCAGCTGTCTGCCTCCCTGCCATGGCTGGATTCTGGCTTTGATATGGCAGAGCAGACATTTAGTCAACAAGGAAGCCACCTCCGTCCAGTGTTGCCTTGTGGGTCGCTGCACTGGATGTGGGCCACCCATCTCGAGCAATGTGATCTCCGGGAGACTTAGGGGCTGCATGAAGTAACATGGCAGGATGCAAACAAACAAGCGCAGTCTGGGTATGGATGCCCCGGGAGGCATGCTCTGGAGCTGCATAGCGTTGCCAGGGGACCATTGCTTTTGAGGGGTTTGATTAAGGACAGAGGGGTTCAATCAAGCTTGCATTGAGAGCCAGTGTGGGGTAGTGGTTATGAGCAAGGGACTGGGACTCGGACGACCTGGGTTCGAGTCCCCGCTCAGCCATGGAGCCAGCAGGGTGACTTTGGGCCAGTCACAGACTCTCAGCCCAACCTACCTCACAGGGTTGTTGTTGTGGGGATAAGATGGGGGAGGAGAATGATGTAAGCTGCCTTGAGCCCTGTGTAGGAAAAACGCAGGATATAAATAAATAAATATATGTCCCTCCTGTGCATTGCAGTTTGCAGAACTCTGGGGTATTGGTTTGGTCTTTGTGAAAGCATTAGGAAATTTTGGACTCTCGGCTACATGAGCTTTTAGGGACCTTTGTTATTTTGTCGGTAAACTGCATTCCTTATGAAGCTACAAGAGTTTTGCTTTGATGCATTTTTTACCCGATCTGTAAGTCAAAACCCTAAGCACATTTTGGGGGCAAATCTTACATATTCACAAGCTTGCATTTGACGCACACAAAAACACAATGGGGGAATTGCTTCTGCCAATGGGGGAAAATACACATCCAAGTATTTGATTTTGTTCCATTGGAATGACAACAGGCGAAAGGCTCCCAGTTCAGGAGGAGACACACCAGGCTGCTTGGTAGAACTGGGAGAACCTTGATGAACTTGGTCAGCATGGATTCTCCTGAGCGTTCCTTCGCTCGCTTCAAAATGTGCCAAGCCGTCCCTGCTCCCCTTTGGCCACTTCTGCTGAGGGGCCACTGCTCATTCTGCTGAGTCAGAACCCCTGGACCCCTGCTGCAGAATCTGCCCAGATAGTGGCACTACCAAGCTCTGTGCAAGCAGCTGCACCAGCTTGGTGACACCAAGGCATGAATGAATGAATGAATGAATGAATGAATGAATAGATGACTTCTTGAAAGTCTCCCCTTGGGTCCACAGCTATATTTACTTATTACATTTCTGTGCTGTACCCATAGCTGGCAGGGCTCTCTGGGCAGCTTGCAAGAAGTAATAGCAAACAATAAAACAGCAGTTAAAGCTAAAATCCATTATAACAATAAAACCAAACAATTTCAATCTAAGAGCGATCAAATCAAAATTATGAATCAACCAAAAGATGAAAACAATTAAAAGGTATAAGTACAATTTGGGGACAAAAGGACACAAAAAGGCAGAAGGAAGAGCAAGAAAACATGTCAAAACCAATGACCAAAACATGTATGAAATGTGAAAGTTTTCACTTGGTGCCGGAAGAAGAGCAGGTGTCCAAAATGAGGTGCCAGTACAGAGGAGGACCTTTTCCTGGCCACTCCCCCCTTCACTTCATTAGGGGGTATTTCTTGGAGAAGGACTTCTGGAGAAGATCTCAGTGATCACTCAGGCATATGCAGTGATGGATGCTCCCTCAAGAACCTGCACTGTGTATAAGCCATACTCAGGTTCAGGAAGTCTGGGTGTCAGACCTGGGGTGCAGGGGCAGGTGTCTACAGAGGGATGGTGGAGGTCTTAGCAGAATGAAAGAGGACTAGAGGCCAAGGCAGAGCCAGGAACAAGCAAGAGCAGATACTAACAAGCACGGCAGGTCCAGAAACAGAGGCAGAGTCAAGAAGAGGCCAGGCTCAGATACTTACAGGGCAGGGCAGAGTTAGAGGAGCAGGCGAGGATCAGCTACTGAAAGGTACTGCAGGTCCAAAGGCAAGCTGAGGTCAGGTACTAGCAGCGTAGAGCGGGCAGGGAGCAAGGTCAGGTCAGAGAGTGAACAAGGGACAAACAACAGTTAAGTGGGGACATGCTAATGGCAAGGCGGGAGCGGGAGCTGGCAGGAGGAAGAGCACGGCCAAGGCAAGTTTAGGAGTAGGAAGATCGACCTGCACCAAGTGAATGCACCAGGTGTATTCCCTGAGCAGTGCAGGGGAACCTTCTTTCAGACTTTCCCAGAACTCCTAGCTGTGCTGAAGGGTTGCACGGGCTCTGGTCCTTGCAAGCAGGGATCTGTGAGGGACCTGTCCAGGGACAGCACCCTGGGGAAGATGCTCCTGCCCGAGCCATGGTGTGGGAACTTTGTAAGAATCATGAAAATAGTTTGTGCCCCTTTGACTAACACTTCACTAAGAAGTTATCCAAGTAATAGAATCATAGAATGGTAGAGTTGGAAGGGGCCATGAAGGCCATCGAGTCCAACTCCCTGCTGTTGCAGGACACCACGTTACAGCATCCCACTCAGAGGGCTGTCCAGTTTCTTTCTGAATGTCCCCAGTGTGGGAGAGCCCACCACCTCTCCAGGCAGCTGGTTCCACCTTCGTATTGCTCTGACAGTGAGGAAGCTTTTCCTGCTGTCCAGCCTGCATCTGGGTTGTCTCAACTCGAACTGATTATTCTGTCCTACACTCTGGCATCAGCCAGAAGAGATTCTGGCCTTCCTCTTTGTGACAGCCTTTGAGGGACTTCTAGACTCTAGAAGTCTAGAATCTAGAGGAACATCATGTGTCCCCTCAGTCTTCTCTTCTCAAGGCTGAACATGCCCAGTTCTCTCTGTCATGTGCCTTTGAAGCAATCCACCTGTCCCTCCTTTCCTTCAAACTTTGCAGTGCGTGCAAAGTAGAAAGGGGAATCCAACCCAAGAAAGAATGCTCAGTTGACTTCTACCTGGGAATCCTAAAGGTCCTCATCTGATAAAACTTGCCTTGCATTGTCGGAGTGCCTGCTCCGACAATCGGCGCGAGAAAGTTTAGAGAGAGAAATAAAACACTGCAGACGAGAGATAAAGTTTTAAAGCATGCTTGGTTGGTTGTTTGGGAGAACAAAGAAGATCTTCGCAGAAAAGTCTACTGCGTCAACACAAGCAGCCCTTTTTATTATTTCACAGATTGATACATTTATACTTGCGTAATCCAATAGCCATCGAGTAAAGCAGTGAACACCCTAGTTGATTGTGCGCAAGCGCAGGATTCACAAAGGCTTATTGATTGCTTATGCGCAGGCGCGGGTAACAGGAAGTGTACTTATTGCTATATATGGTCACAAGCCTTATATGGTTACACAGGTGAAGTACAATGCTATTAGCTGAGTAAGTTGCAATACTATTGGCTGGTAAATTACAATACTATTGGCTGAGCGTAGCGTGCCTAGCTACAGCATGAATGCGGCGAGGCAGGGATGAATTCCCACATTGCATAAATCCGTCTGGCCTCAGCAAGTGGCTGCGGATAGTTGCAGCTACACTTCCTTACCTTTTGCAACTCACTTGAGTCCAGTCAGGGCCATGAGGCTGAGTCTAATAGAACGCTGATTTTTCAGAAGCCTCAGAATGACCCTTTAATGCCATATAGGGCACTGGAGAAAAACAAAAAATGCAAATCTCACCATTCCTGGAATATGGTTTCCAACAGTACAATACATCTGTCTGGGGTGATGACTCTCTTTTCGTCTGTTGCTTTGAATCCAGAATTGCATTTTGGCATCAGACTGAGCAAAGCAAGTATGAGACTATTATTAACATTTCAACCTTGGGGAAGTAAGTTATTATTGCGACTTCTCTTGCTGTGGTTGCAACTTTCTGAACTGAGAAGTTATTACGTGACAGCAATGAGATCACCAGCTTCTTGCAATCGTTAGCACCGTGCCAAAAAAGGAGAGAAGGAAGGCAGCATCTGGAGACTGCATGTGCTTCAACTGACCCCATAGGAACTGATAACACTGCCCCTTGCTCTCTTTTCCATGGAAGCCTCAGCTGAAGGAGCCCCCTCTAAAAAGCAATGTGCCTGAAGTTGCATTTTGATGCCACTGTGGCTGAGAAACTCAATGGTTGCCATGATCTGTGGGGCTGGACATCTCTTTTCCTGTGATGCTCTAAAACTGGAACTTGCAATCCAAGGGAAATTGAGGAGAGTATAAAATGTGTTCCAGGTTTTCCCTCCCTCCAGGGAAAGAAGCTGTTGTACCAACGAGGGGCCCTACTTACCAATGGGAAGTCCGGTGTGAAAAACTATTGGAGAATTTTTCTTCCCTCTGGAGGAAGTTGGTGAAATTGTGTCCCCAATTTCTTTGGCCCCAAATAGGGTGTGGGATTCTGAGGGGTTATTTGTGCAGGTGTAGTTTCTTCAGGATCTATTTGGGGCCAGGATCAAACACACCTGGATCCCCCAAAGCATCGTTCGACATGGCATCCCTTCTCGGTGTGGAGGGGTGCACAGCGAGGGCCACCCAGTGGAGAGGGAGCTCAAGCTGCCAGGGCCAATGGGAGCTTGAGGAAGCCCACTGCCATGGTGGACTTCCCTGCTGGGAAAGAGAGGCCAGACTCCCCTGAGCTGTGTGAGACACCTGGGAGGTGCCGGTTGGCGAGGATTCCAAGGAGGGTGCTGGACACCCCATGGCCTAGCTGACCCAGCTCGCAGCCCTTGAGTTGAGTGGAAGACATCGCTCCATCATTCCTGCTGAAGGTTCATTGGCTAATCCAGGGGGCTTGGTGCCTGGAATGCAAGGAGGCGCCATCTTGTCCTTCAGACCTCAGGTCTTGGCTCATCCTGAAACTCTGAGGTCGTTCAGCCTGAGGAGGTGAATTCTGGGGAAGCTTTCAGAGGCTTTAGGGCCTTGATGGGAGCAGGGGAAGGCCAAAGCAGAGGGGTTAATACTTGCATATTTTAATTAAAGTGGTTCCTGCTGGAAACGAATCACCACAGCCTACCCTAGCTTTGTTGGGTTGAAGTGCGCCCCGGTGGCCATTTTGAATATTCTCTCCTCAGGGGAAGGTAGCCATGACTTGTGCTTAAATCCAAAGCTGTTGAGAGTTAAATGACCATCCAATAATCTATGTTCTGTTGTAGGGTACCCATGCAGTGATTCTTTAAGGATAAGCACCAATTTGTGGCAATTGCTACAAGGAAATAAAACAGTGGGGCTTCTTTCCTCGAATAATTCCTAAAATGTACAATATAAACATGAACAGTAGCTCCACCAGTCTTCTAATACTAAAAGCTGCTCTTGCGTCTGTTGGGAAAAGGATAGGAAAGGGATGGGCCAGGACGGGCTGGGGAAGGGACGGGATGAGACGGGCTGGGCCGGGACAAGATGAAAAGCAAAACAAAACAAAATTGATAGGAGCCACTTGGTTTAATTTATGTATGGCCTCCCACCCCTTGAGATCTGAGGTGGAGGTCCTGATCTGGGAGCCCTCCTTGAAGGAGATCAGGAGGGTGGCTACCCAGGGGAAGGCCTTCTCTGTGGTGGTGCCCCATCTATGGAATATGCTCCCCAGTGAGCTTTGCCTGGCACTGACACTTTATTCTTTTCGGTGTCAGGTGAAAACCTTTTTATTTTCCCACTATTTTAATGTTTAGTTGGTTTTAATTTGGGTTTTTTATCTTGACTTGCTGGATGCTGTGCTTGTTTTGTTTTGTAATTTTATTTGCTATTGCAAGCTGTGCCAAGATGTCAGTGGTGGACTGGGTACAAAAGTTTTAAATAAAGAAAAATGTATATTCATTCCAAAATGGATGCATCAAGGAACAAATGAGTGCCACATGTATGCGTCTCATTAATCCGTTGCAGGGACAAAATGGTGAGAAGAGGGTAAGCCTGCTTTTGGATCACGCGCTGGCTCAGCTAGGCCCAGGGCTAGCAGAAATGGTTCTCTGTCCTCACCCATTGGACTCTATAAAAAGGGAGCTGAGTTTATTTCTGTGATCTCCACCATTCTTTTTCCTGCTTTGAAATTCTCCATGGCAGGAGGAAACGCCAATTGTGATGTGAACTTTTGCAGCATCTCTCTCTTTCTAGATGTAGCTATGTGGAAGCCTTTCCATTGTGAGGATCAGGCAGTCCACAAGGTGCCGTGGCAGAGCAAAGTTTATCAAGGCAAGCTGGAGCATCTATCAACACACGCCAAGAATATTACTTAACAAAGGCAGCTTGCCAGGATAGAACCAGGAACCTGTAGTTCTGCACGCAGCTGCCCCGTGTGGTGAAGTGCCAGAACTGCAGCTTAGAAACTTCTTTTTTCTAACAACAAAATATTTTCCAGACCTAGACTGGGCCAGTCCCTCAGCTCCTCAGTTCTGAGGAGTCTCAGACAAGACAACTAGAAACATAGAAACAGAATGAGTCAGTAGGGGTCTCCTGGGCCATCTAGTCTGACCCTTGACTCCAGCCAGCTCCGCTCATGACAACTCCGATGCGCTCCATCCCCATGGCTCTTCCTTCTCCACTTGCTCTTTCTCATCATTGCTACTGCTTGCTTACTGGACAGAGAGACAGCCAGGGAGCAAGCAGGTGGTGCATTTACTGTTCCTCTTTCTCACCACCATCTCTGGGCCAGGCTGAGATTCAGGCGGGCAAGTGGCTTGCAATACAAAGTGGAGAAGCAGCTCCACGGGGTTCTTGCTGGTAGGCCTCAAAGGTGAGCGGTCCTCAACTGGTGGCCAATCACGTCAGCCGTTGAGGCAGATCCTGTAGACTTTATTTTAAGGTGCCAAGGCCCTTTAGGACCTGGAGAACCAGTGATCAAGTTACGTATGAGATAAGAGTAAGCTAAATGGCTGTAAGCAGCAAGTTGTGATTAGGTGAGGGAGAAATTCTTTCCTAAGTACTGTAAGACATCATGCAGGTGGAACTTTTCTGAAGAAAGCTGAGGCTTTATTACAAAGGAAGCCTTGTCCTTTTACTATTTGGACCGTGACTCAGGTGTGATTGGGGCCCACTGTATATAGCATCTCAGAGAACCAGTGTTACCCTTTCTGCAACCTCTAGTGCTGTTCCTGTTAGCTGTGCAGGTGTGGAGTGGGACAGAAGACATGGCCTCCCCAGAGAGAGAGACTCTGCAGGTTTCCCTTGCTCAGTTTCATGGGGCAGTGATGGGAAGGCCGGGTGGTCTGCCAGACTGAAAGTCTTGCAAGCCCCGTTGAGCTTAAGCATTGTGCTCCAGTCTTCCCAATGGAAAGTGATGATTTTCTCTGGGTCTTTTTGGAGCAGGCAGAATGCTTATCAGAGCCTTGGAAACTAGCGGTCAGCGAAACTCTGGCTTGTCAAAGTGGTCTAATTTCCAGCACAACCCTTGTCCCAATTTATGCCTCTCAGATTATGAACTTTGAAAGGAGAGGGGGTTGGCATAAAAATCATTCTGGTAACCTTTTTTCATAAGTATACAGCAATCACTCAATTTTTAAATGTACATTTTCCCATCCTATTGACTAAAGCATCTTGCATGCATTTTTAAATCATATATTACTTACGTATATTTTTCAAATGGATGCATTTTTGAATAGGAAAAGTCTACTTTCCATGTACAATTTTCAAAAATACCCTTGCCACCCATTGATAAAAGCATGAGAATCCACCTTTTTTAAAGAATTCTAACCTTTTTAAATGCATTGTTTTGAATTCAGGAATTTGCTCACATTTTCAGAGAATATGTTTACTAGCTTGTGTTCTCTTCCAGGAAATGTGAACTGGACAAACAGGACATTTTCACATGTTTTGCGAACACAAAAGAATTCTCGTGCATTCCTGGGGGCAAGCCTGGGGCTTCCATTTCATCTCAGTGATGCTGCTGCTGGATGCCTCGTTCCCGCAATGTTACCACAGGAATAAGACCAGGTAAATCTACGCCGTTCGTGCTGGAAACCTGTGCTGGAGAGACATTCTGGTTTGCTGGAATGGAGCACCAGGGGGCATGATGAAATTTGTCCACATGATAGCACTGACCCCATTGAGCCAAAAATGGGATCATTATGGGGCAGGATTGTGACAGAACATCCCACGGTACCATAGTCCTGAAGGGCAGAAGAGAATCCTTTTCACACATTTCCAGCTGTGTAAGGACATGAAGTCTTGAGGGTGTTCATGAGCTGATTCTCTCCTTCCTGGACTTCAAGACAATGTTTCGGAATGCAGTTCCTTTATTGAAACTCTACCGTTTAACTCTAAAGAGCCTTCCACTGAAGCTGGAAGAAGCCTCTGCTCGTGTAAAGAGGTGAATCCAAACTGGAAACCACCCCGTAGGCCCTCCCTTTCAGCAAGTCTGCCAATTCCACCTTCAGGGGGACTCTCTTCATTGCAGAGCAAGATGGAGAGAACGTAGACGCCCCTCCAGCTGGGCAGCTTGTCTCTCCCAACATCTCTTCCCATCATCAAGAATGGTGCCTCACATCTGCTGCCCCTCCTCTCCTGGAAACCCTTGAGCCTCTTCTGAGACAGACTGAGCATCACTAGGCAACCTTGTGGGCAACCCAGGCACCTTCACTCGGCAGCCTTGAAGGAGCTTCCAGGGGTCTAGTCCCACTTGCTCCTGCCCTCCCCCTCCTCCTTTTGAGAATCCCACTGCAGCGTCTGCAGTGAGTGAGAGGCTGGTCCACTCTCTGCAGGCACATAGAAACATAGAGAGTGAGCAAGTCAGAAGGGGCTTCCTGGGCCACCTAGTGTGACCTCCGGCTCCAGCCGGTTACACTCATGACATGCCTACCATGTGCATGTCTAGCCTATCCTTGAACACCCTCACCGATGGGGCCTCAACCACCTCCTGTGGAAGCCCACTCCATACCCTTGGGGTCCTTTCTCTGAGAAAGTTCTTCCTGGCATACGACCCTGAATCTTGGATCCCTGAGCTTTGCCCCACTGGAATGCAGCCTGCCCTCTACTGCAGGGTAAAAAATATTGTGACCCACCTCTGTGTGGCACCCCCTCACATACCTGTATGTTGCTAACAGGGGTATGAGACGAGACTGAGGGAACTGGGTCTCTTCAGCCTGGAGAAGAGGAGACTCAGAGGGGATATGTTGGCGACATACAGGTACGTGAGGGGATGTCACATGGAGGTGGGTAGAGACCTCTTCTCCCCTGCAGAGGAAGGCAGGACGTGCTCCAACGGAGCAAAGCTCAGGGAACCCAGGTTCCATTTAGATGCCAGTAAGCACTTCCTGACAGTTAGGACCCCGAGGGTGTGGAATGGGCTTCCACGAGAGGTCGTTGAGGCCCCATTGGTGTGGGTGTTCAAGGATAGGCTGGACGTCCACATGGTGGGCATGTCGTGAATGGAGCCGGGTGGTGCCGGAGGTCAGACTAGATGGCCCGGGAGACCCCTTCTGACTCGCTCTGTTTCTATGTTTCTATGTCCCCTCTGAGTCTCCTGCTCTCAAGGCTGAAAGACCCAGCTCCCTCAGTCTCTCCTCATATGGCTTCCCCTGCAAACCAGCCTCCACCCTAGTGGCCCTTCGATGCACTGATTCCAACCTTGCTGTATCCCTCTTGTAATGAGGGGCCCAGAATTGAACAAAGTCCTCCAGCCACAGAGTATACACAGATACATGCATATCATGCCTTGACACGTGATGCTGGGAGCCATGGCCAGTAATGTCTCCTGAACTCATGGTGCTGCTGGTGGTGCTGGTAGAAGACGAAAGTCCAGGAATATCCTGTCAGGTCTGAATCCTAAGGCCCAGGAAGCTGATCTCATTAGTCCCAATGGATCCTGGAGCATGGCTTGCATGGCTGCTCCTGGCCACAACTACAGGGACTGCAACGAGGCCTGTAAGGAGCGCCATCTTTGGAAGGAAGCCGGTGGCTGCCTTGCACAGCCCCAGTGGCTGTTCTGGAGCCAGCAAGGTGTAAAGCTGCCCCCTTTGTTTGCGTTTTTATATCAAGTGTACAGCTATGAGATGGCCAGATAAAAATGTTCAGTATGTACTTTAAGTGGGCGGGGAAGCAGCCTGAACCCATCAAGAGGACATTTTGACAGGACATCTGAGTTAAAGTATTTCTGCTTCCTCCTTTGCGGGAATCTGGCAAGAAATGGCTTTATCTGGCTTTCTGCTCCCAAACCCGTGTCGTTTAGGGAGTGCAAAGAAGTATGGAATAGGGCAGAAAAGGGAAGAATGAGGTGTGCATGGCCCTGCTTGCAAGGCGAAGGAGAGCAGGTTTCTAAAGTGGGTGCGGAGAGCTAAAATGTTTGCTCTGTTTCCTGAAGTGGAAATTGCTTCATGAAGTGGAAATGAGCATTAGCTGCTGCTAGTTCAGAACACCTTCCGACTGCCTCGTTACCTGGAGTAAATCAAGGTGCAAAGCTGGGATATGCGGAAGGCTGAAGGAATCCAGGCAAAGGCAGGCTGGAAATGCTGATGGCATTTGGGGCCATTCAGCCTTCAATATCTCATGCAGGACGTCTTTCTCTTTTCACTAGGGTTGCTTCAAATATTATATTCATATCCATATTTTGTCCTTGGTTTCAGAGATTTATTTATTTACTATTAATGTTTTTATACCCCATGATACAATAAAATACCTATATGGTGATAAATTAAGTTTTAATTTGCTTGGTCTCATTTTAAATGTGGAGGTAACATATTATGAATTCTTGGTTTTCAGAGGCTTTGGGGCGCTTACTACGGGGAAAAAGCTCCCATTGAAATAAATGGGAGCTTTCCTCCTGATGTTAATAGTAGGTTGTAGGAAGTAGGGAGAGACTCCAAATCAGGACCAAAACAGGGGCAAAGGCTTAAAGAATGATTGAAAAAAGTAAACCGTGCACTTGTTGGATAGCCTGTGGCTGGGCAGCAGTCCCATGCGGAGGGACACAAAA
The DNA here is from genome assembly GCF_004798865.1 of Varanus komodoensis. NCBI lineage: Eukaryota > Metazoa > Chordata > Lepidosauria > Squamata > Varanidae > Varanus > Varanus komodoensis. The sequence goes on from NW_025335762.1 coordinate 3,821,034, forward strand.
TTGTGTGCATGTGCGTGCGTGCGTGCAATCTCTTACTGATGTGCAGTCAAGATCCTCCTGCTTTGAATCCACTAACCCAGATTGGCAGTTGTATTTGCACAGAAAGGGAGAAGAGAAGCCCACCTGCCCCAGGCATGTCTTGCCTAAACAACAACCCTTTCCAGACTCGTTCTGGCTTGTTCCTCGGCCCTGGCTTGGTCCTGACTCCTGGCTTCATTTTAGTCCTGCTTCCTGGTTTGTCCTTTGTTTCTGACATCCTCATCGATGCTAGGCTGGGAAAGAAAACTGCAGTGGATTAAATGCATTCCGATTTCCCCCAGCCCAGCCTGCAGATGCCACAGTAGATCAACTTTTGCTGGAGGCGCAGAGTCAGTGGGGCTTCTGGGCCATGTTACATGTTCAGTGGCTACAATAGAGCCACTGACAAATATGCACATTCCTCCATAAAGTGTGAAAACATATATTTGGGGGTGATTTAGACATTTTGGCTGATTTGTGAAAATGAAAGCATGTGGATTTGTGCCGATGCACAACGGGTTCCCGTGGTTTGAGACCATGGTGGATGCACGGTGGTGTGCTAAATGCTCCAATGTCCGCAAAATGTTGAGAGAGTGGCATTTGTTCTGTTTGCATATTTTGATCCCTAAATCCTGGCCCACTTCTAGATCATCTCAGGCTGTTTCCCTGGTCCAGCCCGGACAGAGTGTATGCATATTGAATTTTGTACCATCTCCAAAATTGTTTTCTGAGTCAAAGCACCAGATTTTCCAGATCAAACCACATCTTTTCTCGTTGTTTATGTGCATTCCTCTGACCCCTTTGTGCAAACGAAGAGCTGAGCAGAGCTTCAAGTTGCAAGGTTTAGCAGGCGCGGGCATTTGGGAAAAACTTTGATGCACACAGTACAGCCCCTTTGCAATGTGACAGAACTGAAATCAAGATATGAAGCAAACGACAGACAGGGCTCATTGACGTGAGTGGCTTGCAAAATTAGGAAATCTCTGTAACTTATCTTGCATCAGACATGTTGTCTCCATCAAGAACAACCGAACAAACAAAAAGGACAATACAATAATCACTGCTTTCATTTTTGCTTTTGAAGAATAACAGAAAGTAAAATAAGAAATGTATAAAGAAACATTTGCTGCGTTGAAAAGGACCGAGGGATGAAAGGAGTGGGGAGACACTGAGCACTTTGTTTGCCATCAGACAATTTCAACAAGTGATCAAAAGGGGAACATGTGCAAGATGTGAGAAGGATGATGGAAGGGAATGATTTCATCAACGGCAGGGCAATCCATCAGAGGCAGAGGAGAGGGAACCATGATGTCAGTCCTGCCGAGTCCAAAGCCAAGCTGAATTCATGTGTGCTGCTCAGGGCAGGAGCCTTTACCCCTTTCTGGCTCTGAATGCTACCGAAGTCCCAACATGTTGAGATAAGAGCAGTGGTGTTTTCCATGACCCCAAAGATCCTGTGGACCTGCAGAACATTTAAAAAAATATATATATAATCATGTAAATTTGGCCATAGAAATATTTATTTAAAAACCACTGTCCAGAAATGTACATTTGCTCCAAAGATTAAAGTTTGCAAATATGGATTTTTCAAGGATTTGTGTATTTTCCAACATGTGAATGTGAAAAATTTTGAATCTGAATGCATTTGTATGGAACTGAATGCCATCAATGAGTGGATGGTGGAATGCAAGTTTCCAATCCATGAAGCAAAAAGGGAATGGCTTTGATGACACCTCAGTGCCACTGCATATGCTTGCAAGTGAGAATTTGCACAAATCTCCACAAAGAGTTTAAAAGAACTGTCCAGAATTCAGCAGAAACTGCAGGTCTTGGAAAATGATCCTTAACTGCAGAACCCAAATACTGGATTCATAGAAATATGATTTAATTAGGCTCCCGAAATGCATGGAACCTTTCTGGTAAATGTAGCCAGTTTTATTCCTGCAGAAATTTGGTGGGAAGTTTGAGGCCCACAGGGGGTCTGCGGGGAATTGAAATTGGTCTCTGAAGTCCCTGAAGTTGCCCATCCTGGTTTAGGAAAAATATGGCAGCATCCAAGGGATGGTAGGAATTACTCTGAGAGTTGCCCTTAGTTTTCTCAAAAATCCTTTATGCTTCTCACCATTTCCCCCAGAAATTCTGTTTAAGAAGTTCTTGCAGTATTTGCTATTTAAGTAACACATTGGGTGTAATTAAGGAATTGTCCTGAATACATTTAAGGAATTGTCCTTTGTTCTGCCATCTAGGGCAGTTGTCCCACAGGCTTTTCAAGGCATCTTCCCCTTCCAAACAGCAATGCAAAGTGGGCAAATACAGCCACAAAAGCAATAGAATTATGTGTACATGATTACGATGAATTATACTACAGGTGGGAAGGACCTTGGAATTGCTGCAGATCACAAGCTGAGTATCAGTCAATAATGTGATGTGTTCGCAGACAAGGCAAATGCTATTTTGGGCATCATGAACAGACATACCACTTCCAAACCACTTCCCATCTAGCGCTGGTTGAGTCTCATCACGATTACTGCCTCCAGCATGGGCACCGCAGTTTAAGAAAGATGCAAGCTAACCGGAAAAGGCTCAGAGGAGGACAGCAAGGATGATCCGGGGACTAGAGACAAAGCCCTGCGAGGAGATACTGAAAAAAGAACGGGCGAGGATATGATAGTACTTTTCAGGTACTTGAAAGGCTGTCACAAAGAGGATGTACAGGGTCCCCTTTTGATCTTCCCAGAGAGCAGGACAGGGAATAAGGGGTTCCAGCTAAGGGAAGCCGGATTCTAGTTGGACATCAGGAAAAACTTCCTGTTAGAGCAACAGGACAATGGAAAAAATTACCTGGGGAGGCTTTCCCACACTTGGAGGCATTGAAGATGCAGAGTCCTGAACTGAGCAGGAGGCTGGACAAAATAGCCTTGTTTACTCTATATATACACAATCCAACTGACTGGTCAACCAACAAATATTGCAGTTCTCACAGGATGGAACATTTAAATTGTTTGAGTTTGGTAGATTGGAAAAGCTAATATAGTTTCGACTTTTCAAATGCTTTTCCAACTCAGTCGTGTTCTTATCTTCTTTTATGTAACTGAGTAATATCTAAAAAGCATTCCATTGCCTCAATACTCTTTGTTGCAACCTGTTCTCTTCATGTCTTCCACTTCTACTCCTTAAAAAAAAAAGCAGCAGGCACATTGTCTTCCAAGTTTTTTTGTTCTTTATTTATTTAGCTTTTGAAAGTACAGTTTGTCCAAACTAATAATAATTTTCTGTGGACTGAGATTAGAAGAAATCATTATGAGATCCAGATGGACACAGCAGCAGTAATGCCTGCACTGATTCAATTTTTCAAAAAGGATCTTTGACTTAGCTTGAGTGTACCAAGAAAATTCATATTAAGGCAATATTTTGTTGTCCCCAGAATTTAATTTAGAGAATATTCCTATGCATATAGGGGTTATCTCAAAATACAGTGTCTTGAATTTGTAGCAAATCTCGACCTACGATTAAAGGTTACAGTCTAAGGACTGGCTTTGGTGCATCCTCGTGGTATATAGCAATTAATGTTATTTATAGCAAATCCACCAAGAACATGCAAATGGAGATGGAGGGATGGGTAGCTGGGAAGACCTTGCGAAGGTACAGCAGGTCATGGGTAGGCAGAGAAGGTGTTCGCACTGGGTATGAAGGGCAGAAATCTACAGCCTTCTAGTCCAGTAGCTACATGTGGTCAGGCATATTTATACAATGGCCCTTAGTGTGTTTTAAGGCACTTGTGCGCATCTGGGCAAAGAAGCAAGAACAAAGGAGCGTGTTGATGAAGTCAGACACCAAATCCCAGGACACTCAAATCTAACCAAGATGGCAGGTCTGAAAACAGAAATGGGCAGCTGATGGTCCACACTGTCTGGTCTGCAGCACGTGGCAACTAGACGTGGGCAAAAAGTCTCAACTGCCCAGATGGGAACCTTTTCCAAAGCCTTATTGCCCTGTGTGTATTGGTCAGGTAGGGATAATTAATCCTGTTTGTATCCTGTGTGGAAAAGGTCCCTCGGTGACAACGAAACTTGAGGGAAGGAGGAGAGTATATTTCTGAAATGTCAACTGTGTTGAAAAATCCAGCTCCCATGTGGGTACAATTTTGTTGGTGTCAGAAGAAGAGAAAGAGGAAGACAGGGAGAGAAAGGGAGAAGCTGAAAGAACTGCTGAGAGGAAGGGGAGAAGGAGAGCATAAAGCTGGCGGGAAGAGCAGAAAAGTGGAGAGAAACTTAAAGCAAGAGAGAGAAGGGGAGAAAGAGAGAGGGAGATAACAGAAGAAGTGGAAAATGAGAAGGGTGGTAGAGGGAAAGAAAGAGAGAACACTGGAGAGTAGATAGAAAACAATGCTGGGTGTATGCAGACCAAGCCAGATCCATTGCAATCAGTTCATTGCATCACTGTTAGCGTGACTGACACCAAGTTCCATTGATTTCAGTGGGTCCAGTCTAACAAAGTCTGGATCTAACACATAGAATGTAGTATCTTAAAGTTAGACCTGTGAGTCATCAACACAGATCATAACGATGCGATTATACCAACTTTGGGGGTTTTGAAACTCATTGTGACCAAGTGAGATTGGCTTTTCCTGAGTGCAGCTTCTGCTATTGTTCGGTGGCTAAATGGCGGGGGCCACCATCAGTCCTGCACCATCAGCCCAGCAGAGGAAAGAATGAACGAGATTTCCTCTGCACATGCCAGGGAATTTTGGGCCATGGTTACGTAGAAAGTACGTTGGACGCCGTGTTCACTGGAGGCCCAGTAAAACTGAGACATCTACTTATTTTGCAAGAAGTATGACTCATATCTGCAACAGTGACTTTGGTTTGAAAATATGTAAATTTCTGATTGCCAAAGAAAGCTGAGTGCTGTGAAAAATATATGGGATTCATTTTCAATACAATCTGTGAGCGAGTATTAGTCACAGTAACTCCTATCCACTGTTCTGGGAAAAACAAAATATGAATGCACGTGAATTGTGTTTTTGTTTGCAAATCATGCAAATAAGTGCTTTGCAACCCGAGCATGAATGCAATTAGGAGTACTTTTCTTGTCTTTTTCTTTGTTTTTTTTTTAGAAAACTTAGCAAGTGAATGACTGAGTGAAAAAATGCACACTTTGAAATGCAAGCAATATCAAGTGTCCTCTTCCAGGAAGGAAGTGACAGCTACACCTTCTTAACGGGTTTCTGGTAACGGAAGAAGTACGGCCACCACCAGTGTCATCATAGACTCATCTGAGTCCATCTGTCTGCACAAGCAATTCCTTTCTGTTTCCCACGTTGCCCTACTCTGTCCAAGGGATCCCTGTATATTTGGCAGTTCTTTAGGAACACACTATTGTTAGTGACCTGACTAGATTGTTGGGTGGCCAGATGGCCATTTAGGACCCCCCTTGTAGTGCTACCACAGGCTGACAGATCATAGCAACAGAATCAAACCGTAGGCTTGTTTCTTCACTGTCCAGCTTTCACACCCATTCATGGGGATCAGCAAAACAAGAGTGTGGGTGATGCTGGCTTTGGTCTGCAGTGAAATGTCCTGACAAGTGACGAACTTCTCTAGTGCTTTCACTGCTGCCCTTCCGAGTCCCAGTCTTCTTTACATTCTTTGGCTGCGTCTGCATTTGAATTGAGGACTGCGCCATGGCATGCAAAACCTTTCTCATTTCCACTTCTTCATTGTTGGCAGTAAAGATCTGTAATTCTTCTGTAGCCATAAATCTGTCCAACCCCCTTTAAAACTGATCAAATTGGTGGCCATCAGTGCATCTCAAGGAAGCAATAGCCCAGCTTTGGTCCAGAGTCCAGCTTTGCACACAAATGTGTCTATAGCCAAACCTCAGTCCCAGGGGCTATTCCTATTCCTCCAATATGGCCCCTTGAGGTTTCCCAAGTGGCCATGACCCGCCCTGCTTTTCCCAACTGCTGTTTCCTTGGCGTTTTCCTGGATTTTGTGCGATCTCCACCTCATATAAAGTTTGCTAAGTCTTAGTTAGTGGCAGTCTAGGAGTGAAAACATGAGTCTAGCTTTGGTTTATTCGTTTGTGTTTCTTTGCCTGACCTCATTTAGACTTCAGCCTTCAACTGCAGCCCCTGAGAGCTTCAGCAAATTGAATTCAGCTCTCATTATTAAAGCATTTCTGCACTCCTGCTTGTTGTTGTTGTTGTTGTTGTTGTTGTTAGTCGTGAAGTCCTGTCTGACCCATCGTGACCCCATGGACAACACTCCTCCAGGCCTTCCTGTCCTCCGCCATCCCCCAGAGTCCACTTAAGCTCACACCACCTGCTTCAGTGACTCCATCCAGCCACCTCATTCTCTGCCGTCCCCTTCTTCTTTTGCCCTCAATCGTTCCCAGCATTAGGCTCTTCTCCAGGGAGTCCTCCCTTCTCATTAAGTGGCCAAAGTATTTGAGGTTCATCTTCAGGATCTGGCCTTCTAAAGAGCAGTCAGGGTTGATCTCCTCTGACTGGTTTGATCGCCTTGCGGTCCAGGGGACTTGCAGGAGTCTCCTCCAGCACCACAATTCAAAGGCCTCAATCCTTCGGCACTCAGCCTTCCTTATGGTCCAGCTTTCACAGCCATACATTGCAACTGGAAAAGCCATAGCCTTGACTATACGCACTTTTGTTGGCAGGGTGATGTCTCTGCTTTTTAGTATGCTGTCTAGATTTGCCATAGCTTTCCTCCCCAGGAGCAAGCGTCTTTTAATTTCTTGGCTGCAGTCCCTGTAGTTTGCTAGCATGTGAAATGAGTGCAATGGTGCGGTAGTTTGAACATTCTTTGGCATTGCCCTTCTTTGGGATTGGAATGTAAACTGACCTTTTCCAATCCTGTGGCTACTGTTGAGTTTTCCAAATTTGCTGGCATATTGAGTGTAGCACTTTTACTGCATCATAAGATTTTAAGATTTTGAATAGCTCAGCTGAAATACTGTCACTTCCACTAGTTTTGTTGTTGCTCAGACTTCCCCATTTGACTTCACGTTCCAGGATGTCTGGCTCCAGGTCAGTGACCACCCCATCGTGGTTATCAGGGACGTTAAGCTCTTTCTTGTATAGTTCCTCTGTGTAATCTTGCTACCTCTTCTTAATCTCTTCTCCCTCTGTTAGGTCCCTGCCATTTTGGTCCTTTATCATGCCCATCTTTGCATGAAATGTTCCCTTCATATCTCCAATTTTCTTGAAGAAATCTCTGGTCCTCTCTATTCTATTGTTTTCTTCTATTTCTTTGCACTGTTCATTTAAGAAGGCATTCTTATCTCTTCTAGCTATTCTCTGGAATTCTGCATTCAATTGGGTGTATCTTTCTCTTTCTCCCTTGCCTTTTGCTTCCCTTCTTTCCTCAGCTATTTGTAAAGCTTCCTCAGACAGCCATTTTGCTTCTTGCATTTCTTTTTCTTTGGGATGGTTTTAGTTGCTACCTCTTGTACAATGTTGTGAACCTCCGTCCATAGTTCTTCAGGCATTCTGTCTATCAGATCTAATTCCTTAAATCTATTTGTCACCTCTACTGTATATTCATCAGGGATATGATTTCGGTCATACCTGAGTGGCCTAGTGCTTTTCCCTACTTTCTTCAACTTAAGCCTAAATTTTGCAACAAGAAGCTCATGATCTGAGCCACAATCAGCTCCTGGTCTACTTTTTACTGACTGTATAGAGCTTCTCCATCTTTGGCTGCAGAGCACATTGTCAATCTGATTTCTGTGTTGACTGTCTGGTGATGTCCATGTGTAGAGTTGTCTCTTGGGTTGTTGGAAAAGAGTGATTGCTATGACCATCGTATTCTCTTGACAAAATTCTACCAGCCTGTGCCCTGCTTCATTTTGTACTCCAAGGCCAAACTTGCCTGTTATTCCAGTTATCTTTTGGCTTCCTACTTTAGCATTCCAATCCCCCAGGATGATAAGGACATCATTTTTTGGTGTTAATTCTAGAAGGTGTTGTAGGCCTTCATAGAACTGGTCAACATCAGCCTCTTCAGCACCAGTGGTTAAGGCATAGACTTGGACTATTGTGATGTTGAATGGTTTGCCTTGGATTCGAACTGAGATCATTCTGTCATTTTGGAGATTGTATCCCAGTACTGCTTTTCCTACTCTTTTATTGACTATGAAGGCTACTCCATTTCTTCTGAGTGATTCTTGCCCTCAGTAGTATACCTGATGGTCATCTGAATTAAATTCACCCATTCCTGTCCATTTTAGTTCACTGATTACTAAGATGTCAATGTTCAGTCTTGTCACCTCTTGTTTGACCACATCCAGCTTGCCTTGATTCATGGATCTTACATTCCAGGTTCCTGTGGAGTACAGATCTTTGCAGCATTGGACTCTCCTTTCACCACCAGATACATCGGCAACTGAGTGTCCCTTCGGCTTTGACCCAGTCGCTTCATTCTTTCTGGCGCTACTAGTACTAGCCCTCTTCCCTTCCCCAGTAGCATATTGGACACCTTCCGACGTGAGGGGCTCATCTTCCGGCGTCATATCTGTTTGCCTTTTGGCACTGTCCATGGGGTTTTCATGGCAAAGATACTGGAGTGGGTTGCCCTTTCCTTCTCCAGTGGATCACCTTTTGTCAGAGCTCTCTGCTGTGACCTGTCCGTCTTGGGTGACCCTGCACAGCATAGCTCATATCTTCATTAAGATAAGCAAGCCCCTTCGCCACGACAAGGCAGTGATCCATGAAGGAGGCACTCCAGCTAGAAACTGTTTAATAGGTTGGAGGGGACTCTTTCTCTCAAAATTATAATAGGGTGGGCATAGGCGAGATGTTTATGTACGCAGCTCGGCAGCTATATCAGGCAGGTACAGTAGTGGTCAAAAATAGATTTAATATACCTGCAGTCCATCTTGAACCAGTGAGCTTAGGGATAGCAGGTAGCCCATTTCTGCTTAACCTGTACATCTGCACCGCTCAGGTTTGGGCAAAGGAAAGGGCTCCATGCATTTCTAGACTAGCATGCACCTGTTGCTCTTTAAAAATGTCTGAGTCAGGCCTTTCATCATCAGTCTGAGCTATAAAGTTACCTGCTTTTTCTGGCTGTGGGCCTCCTCCTTTTTTTCTCCACACAGGAACTGGGCTGGAACATTACTGAAAATTGCTTCACGTAGTGACCCTGGGACTTTTTCTCTGTCACAAATAACTTCAAATGAAAGTGAAGGAATGCCACTTCGAAAGCTGGAAGTCTCATGCAGTGCGAATGTTCCAGAGATCTGAAGGCCAGTTTCAAAACATCACATGCATGCACAAAACCTCATGGTTAGATTAGCAGTCCTTCATTCCTGAGTTTTGCGTGTTACAGTGGGAAATGGTGGCAGTGGATGAAGACAAAGATGAGTTCTTGCTCCACTTTTAAAAACCACTGCAAAAGGGAAATGCTCTCCATGGATAGATCCATGCGGTCTAAACATGGGCATGTCACATGTATCCCCCAACAAGGAAGTTCTAAAAGATCTCTTGATTGCACATGATGTAAGCACTGGGAAAAAAAGAATGCACAAGCGGCCCGGACTTGTGATGCTGGGTTGTTCTGTAGCAGAGGGAGCTGCCCCCACCTCAAACTCCTTTCACGGCAGAAAGGCCAGCAAGGAACACACACTGGGATAACATTGTCTGCTTGTACCACCCCACCAAGAGGGGCGGAGCTGTTTTCCTAGAAAGGATATGCAACTCGGCAAAGCTAGGGCTTGTTCAAAGCTGAGTCGTTCTACTAGTCCTTCACAGGGTACACGGGCTGCCAAGTGCTTCCAATAACACACAGGGCCCTAAACGGCCGGGGGCCGGGCGATCCGAGGGAGTCCCTTTCCCCATATCTGCCCTCCTGATCTCTGTGCACCGCATCCAAGGCCCTCCCCCCGCAGGCGAAGTGTGGGAGCCTGGCAAGGAGGACAGGGTCCTCTTGCATTGTATCCCAGATGTGGGATTCAATTCCACAAGTTGCTGGTACCATTTTAACCTTAACTTTATGGTTTTTAAATTTTGGTTGTGAACTATGTTGGATATTTGTTTTATATCCCCTCTCAGTTTATTAATTTACCATTTAGTTATTTATTTTGTTCCTCCTCTTCCTCCTCCTTGTTATTGACACTATTCTTTTATTGTATTGTTGAATTTTACTCTCTTTGATTATATGTAAACCTCCCAGACAAGTTATGGCTAATTGGATGGCATATACACGAAATAAAACAAATAAACAATAAATGATCAGATTGGGAGCTTTGCTCATTCTTTTCACATGAGAATCCATGGAGAGAAGTCTTACAGGAAAACAACATTCATGGCACCTTCAGTTATCTCACAGGGAAGAGCAAAAGCATCACAAAAACACAGTATAAAAACCCCGTGAACGAGGCAAAACAGTGGAGGTCTCTTTCATGGGGGACGGCAACTTCCAGGAATTTGGAGAACAGGTTCAGATGTTGCACTAAATGCACTGCTTCCTGGGAGCTTTGTGCCAGCCTGGTGGCAGATGCCAAGATGAAGGCTGGCCTGCCAGTGCAGCGCACTTCTTGTGATGGTAACACAACCCCTGGCCACCCCCACCAATAAAAATCCTTGTGAAAGAAAGAAAGGAACCCAGACCTCACTGAGCCTACCTGTAAGAAACCTTTGAGAATTTGTCCTTTCTGTGGAATTCAAAATTTCTCCCCACCTATACAGTGGAGAGTTTTGAAAAAGCTATTTATGCACAACTCTAGGTGCTGGAGGAGACTCCTGCGAGTCCCTTGGACCGCAAAACGATCAAACCGGTCAGTCCTAGAGGAGATCAGCCCTGACTGCTCTTTCGCAGGCCAGATCCTGAAGATGAAACTCAAATGTTTTGGCCACCTAATGAGAAGGAAGGAGAAGAGCCTAATGCTGGGAACGATTGAGGGCAAAAGAAGAAGGGGACGGCAGAGAATGAGGTGGATTGATGGAGTCACTGAAGCAGTCGGCGTGAGATTGAGTGGACTCTGGGGGATGGTGGAGGACAGGAAGGCCTGGAGGAATGTTGTCCATGGGGTCACGATGAGTTGAACATGACTTCGCAACTAACAACAACAACTAGGTTTCAGTGGATTTTCAAGTGAAAAAAGGTTCTGGCAAAACCACAGTGCAACCACTCCTTGCATATTTGTGCATATTTAGACAGAAGAAAGTTAAAACTCCAAGCACTGTTCACCAGCATAGATCGTTATCGCTCAATCCCAATAAAGAGATTGCCATCCATAAAGATATAGATGCAGACCTATGCCTGTCCATCCAGAAGTACCCTGCTCATTCAAAGCTTTCTTTTCCAAGAGTATGCCAAGCACTAGCACAAGAACAAAAGCCCATTGTTGATTTCTTTTATTAAAAATAATATATAGCCTACATTTATTTATTTATTTGTTTGTTTGTTTATTTATTTATTTATATCCTGCCTTTTTCCTACAAAGGGCTCAAGGCAGCTTACATCTCCTCCTCCATCTTATCCCCACAACAACGACCCTGTGAGGTAGGTTGGGCTGAGAGTCTGTGACTGGCCCACAGTCACCCAGCTGGCTCCATGGCTGAGTGGGGACTAGAACCCAGGTCGTCCGAGTCCGAGTCCCATGCTTTTAACCACTACACCACACTGGCTCTCCCCAGACATTAAGTCCCTAGAACAAAAAAACTGCTCTTAAATAGCAGGCAGACCTAATACAAAGTAGTAGAAAACCAGATCTTCATCTTTTCCTTTCTTTTCAGTCTTTGTAGCTTTTTTCACCTCAGCTTTGTTAGGACATGGGTGCTGTTCATTTCCCCACACCTGTCTTAATTCTAAGCCTACCCAGGGTTTTGGTGTGTGCCACCTTGAGACAAACAACATGCAACAGTGTCTAGTAAGACAAGTGTCATGTCTGTTGCTGAAAAGCACCTCTTTTTCAGTCAAAACTTTCAAACTGAAACTGGAGCTCACTTCTGTGGAGAACAAATTAGAATTGCCAGTGGGAACTTTTGTTGCAGCCAGACCCAAAGTCTTGCGCTCCCTAATGTATTCATAGTGGCATATGACTCTTTTAGTGGGCAGTAGTAAAGGGGAAGTACACAGGTTTCCTTGCCAGACGGAGCCAGTCTTTAATCCAAAGCTACAATGATTCTGCCAGTCTTTAAAGTGCCACAAACTTCTTAATTGTTTGCTTCCACTGAATCACTAGAACTAGACTAGTGCATGCTAACAGTGTTGAAAGCCTTCTATAGTGGAGTTCCTCCTCCTCCTCCTCCTCCATCATCTTCATGGAAAACTGCTTAATTTAAGAAAATATATAATAGTGTTGGAATGACTCCCTTTCTCTTCTGCTAGCAGAAAAAAAGGAAGAAAAGAAGACAGATACCCACTTATTAGCATCCAGGCCAAACAAAAGAGCACCCCTAAGCAATGAAATTCATCCTGTCGGTCATTGTTTTGGGACGCACACTGAAAGAAGCTGTCCATATATCAGTGGAGTGACATTCACTAAGTCGGCTTGGGGTTGGCACTGTTGCAACCTGGAAGTTGTGCAACACCTTTGGTAAACACTTCGTCATGTAAGAACAAGAATAAAACGGAAAGACTCATTTCTTACTTCTCACATTCAAAGTAAGGACAGCACAGGTCAGCCCCTACGCTCCTGAAATCAAAGGATCGCTCCTTCACCGGATCAGCACCTAACCAGAATGATCAAAGCTGTCTTTGTTATCACGTGCTTGGTACTTATTCAGCATCAAGGTAAGGTCCAGTTTCTTTGAAGGTGTTTTTAAGGGGAAAAAACTTGAGCAGTACCTAAAGTATGTAGCACCAGATTAGTTTCTATATAGCTTTTGTGAGCCTTTTAATGATTTACAAGCACATGTTCTGTGTCAGTTTCTACAGATAGATTAAAAATTCCCCCCACATCCAGGAGCTTGCATTTGTGCCGCTGAATGAATGGATGTGTTTCCCAGTGTTTTATATTTTCAAATGTCCAAAATAGATCTTGCAACCATCAGGATGTCAGGTTGAAAAGAAAAGAAACTAGCTCTACTTAAATCTAACAGTTTGTCGGAGCGAAGCAGCTTGTTGAAAAGAGATCACATGGAAATGGGACTTAAATGGAGAGGCAAATAGTATCCGATTGTATTCCATTTTAAGTTGAAAAGAAGGGGTCATATATAAATCATCAGGATAAAATAAATAAGCATCAGGATAAGCATGGATTGCATTTAGAGAGGTGGTCAATGATATTGTTAACATTATTGAATGATGGAGTTCTCTGTATCAGTGTGGCACAGTTTGCCTTTGTCAGTGCAAAGTTGCCAGATCTCTGCTTGCAGAAGAAGTCAAAACTCACGTACTTTTAAATGAATAGCTATTTGCGATGTGGCCGTTTTATGATTCAGCATAACAGTGCCTGTAAGCATATTGGGTTAAATCCAGATCTACTTATGCTTGGAGCAGAGCCATTGATTTCAATGGGACTTAAGTAATTCATGATGTACTTCTTGTATTGTTTTCCGTAAGTGTACACCATGTTTGACAGAGGCTTGATCCAGCCAATTCCTTTGACACGTATTCCGAGTAGAGTTATGCAGGCTTCAGGTGCATACATGGAAAGTTGTCTCAGAGTGTCTCTCTCTGTCTCTCTCTCATGCGCGTGCTCTGAGCATTTAATAGCATAGCATCCCAATAGGAGAGTGTAATGCCTAGAGTGTGAGACGAGGACTGGGGCCCTGCCCAGATCTCTCAGCCCAATTTACCTCACAGGGTTGATCTGAGGATAAAACTGGAGGTAGAGAAAAAGCTGAGCTTCTTGGCAGGAAGGCTTTCATGTTAAATAAGTACAAAGAAATGTTGTTGTGAGAATAAGAGCAGGTAGAGAAGGAGCAATATGTAAGCTGCCTAGAATTCCTTGAAAGAAAAGGGATTTATAAATTTTATTAATGCATTTATAAATGTAATAAATAGATACATTGCTTATATACAAATACACATGTACAGAATCAATCAATCAATCTTGCCGGGACCTTGAGATGCAGCTGGGAAGAGAAGATTCTGCTGCAGTCTTCATCGTGTGGGCTACCCAGTTAAGATACTTCCTTAGTTAAAGGCAAGGGCTTGTTTGCTTCTCTGATTGAGAAATGACACGGGTTTGATCAGAAAAAGTGAAGAAAAAATATGCTGAATGGGCGCTAGTCCTGCGTGGGATGGACCCATTGAAATAAATCAGGCATGAATGAGTTGTACCATATTGAATAAATGTGTTATGGTCATTAGATGCATTCAAATTAAAATAAAACATCAGTGACACAGTCTCTGTTTCCAGTAGCGTGAACAGTGCCAATCATCTGAGATTTCAGATGCATGAGGATTACAACCTTGACTAGATTTGGGGCCTGCGGGGAGGGGGCAGCGCAGTTGCAAATTAGCAACAACCTCACCACACACGTCAAATAGGATAAGCTGCACCATTGTCACGCTAGCAGAAAACAGATATTGTCCTAATCGGGTCAGGCGATGGGGAGTCCTTCTCAATCTCCAGGGCAGCCTTTCCTGGGCTGGTACAGTTCCGATCACTCCCAAACAGCACAGCCAGTAAATGTGCTGGCCAAGGGTTGGGAAGCTGCAATCTCCTGCTCCGGAAGGGCACCCATTGGCAAAGACAGCTTGAGGGTCCAAGGCTGCACATTTCCCTGCCTAATAGTGCAATAGCGTTTTGGATGCTGAGGAAATGCAATGCTAGAAAAGATACTAAAATAGGAAACATACCTTGGAATTGCATGGGCAGAAATTTCACTGGATTCTTCCTCCAGGCTTCATGAAGCATGTATGTGGGTGCCTACAAATTCTTCTGTGGATTTGACACTGTCAAATCCAAAGTGGTGTCAGTTAGGCAGATATGAACTAGTCTCTGAAAAAGTATATTTTGCCACCTGTTTTGCTTCTTAAATTATGGGCCTGCACTTCCTTCCTTATTCAGAAGGAGCAATGCAGAAAGTAAAGATAATTTGCCAGCCAGTATGAAGAGAGAGTTTGCTTTTCAAACGATGGTTTGAAACCAAAACAGACCAAAAGCACAAACAGGACCATTCAAAACATTTTGTTCAACAGAGCTGCTTACAGGAAACGTAATTCCGTTATATACCTGAACGCCAAACGAACCGTTACATTGTTAGGTATTTTGCCCCTCTTGCATATTTCCTCTTTAGAAAATAGATGGGGTGGCATGTGCACAACTTCAGTTCTTTTCCTCCTGTCCTGACTGGAATTACCCTTTATTCTCAGCACCTGGGAATGGGCTCCAGGAAGACCTTTCAGCTCACTGCAAATACTGAAGCGCTTATAATGTTAAATCCACTCTGTGTTTCACAGTCTGCCATCTTTCCTTCCTTCCATCAACATCTCATTCCGAAATGTATTTTAGGAAGGTTTGCAAATTCTGTTCCATATTTATTTATTTAGTAAACTTCTATGCCGCCCCATTCGCCGAAGCCTCGGGGCGGCTCACAGACATAAATGAACTTCGTTAAAATAATATAAATTAACAGTATAAATATGCGTGCATGTGCAGGAGTGTAAGTGCTGTTTTGGGTAATTGTCCTTCCCCTGCAAGAGAGTTAGGAAGAAGTGGCCCATAGGTCTGCAGAATCCATGCAACTTAGAAAAAGCCCGAATCTGCTGCAGAAAGTTTCACGGGAATTCGAACTGATTTGAACCCATTGTGGATTTCTCCCATGTTTCTCATTGCAAATAAAGAAGTGGAAAAATGTTCTCCCATTGCCAGTCAGGTCTGTGAGGAGGACCCGGGAAACAAAGCCACTGCTTTGAATTGTATATTGTTTGACATGGCACATCACAGGGTAGGAGGGTAGGAGAGATATAATCAAAGGCAGCTCTGCAGATCTCAGACCACATATCCCGTATTTATTTTATTTCATTCATTTATAATTGAATTAATAATCCACATTAACCAATAGTCCAGGAGGGCCCCCGGGGTAAATTTACAAAACATGTGAAAACAAAACAAACAATGACAATGGAAACAATCTGCCACAACATAAACACGAACCACAGCAATATGTAATAAACATGCAATATAATATACAGTGTACAGCTGAGATTAAGACGGTGCAAGTTAAAAACTAAAGCATACCTGCACCTCTGTGTGTGCCTCACAGCACATCCCTGCATCTCTTATTTCCATGTATTTTAGAACTCCAGGGGTGATTGTACAAGCATTTCTCATGTGTGATGCCCCTTACTATTTGTGTGTCCAGCAGGGCTTAACCATATTAGTATTAGTATTGGAGTAATTAGAGTACATGGGAGTATTAGATCTACTCAGACGCCCTACCTGGGACTGTATAATTGTACCTCGTATCTCCTCTGAGATACACTCCATGCCAATACCCGATACAATTATCTCCCATGTCTTTTTGTATCTCCTGATATATTTCATAGCTTCATTTGGTGTGGGCTGCAGCTGTTAAATCACTCATTTGAAGGAGATGCCTATTTTGCCGGCATCCCGAAATAGCTCCCACATCAGCTCTTAGCATGTTCTGTTCCCCTGGTTGCGGCTGAAGAATTTGCTTTTAGGTTGGCATCCCTGAAATTGGCTCTGTGCACCCACACAGAAAAGAAAATCCATAAAAGGGCACCCACCCACTTACTCATTCAATAGCAACTGGAATGGTGCCAGTTGGAGCTGGTTGCTCATCCTTTTCTTCTTCTTTTTTGCAGCTTACGCACCAATTTCCTTTCCTTTGAAAATGTTACAATTTCTTTGCATCTGGTGACTTGTCCCCTTTAAATATGCCCCTTTTCCTCCAAGGAGCTGAAGACAGCTTCTTCCTATTTCATTCCCAAGGAGCCAGCGAGGCGGGTTTGGACAGGGGTCAGTGGCCAGCCTTCATTTTTGAATGGGGCAGCCACATTTCTAGGTGGGATTTTTGCAGAGAGGATGATCACAGGACCAGCTAGTCCCCCACCCACATTCCTGCACTCTGTGATGCAGAGAAGACAAAGGCCCGGCCAGGGGAGGGCAAGGGCACTGGCCTCCTTTTCACTTCTACTGCATGGAGAATGTGTGGCCTTCCAAAATGGTCTATGCAAAACTCACAATACCTTAAAAATTAGAATGGACACCAGGAATGAAATGATGTGCATCCTTTTGTTTTGATGAGGAAGAAAGAATGTGAAGCATACAGTGAGCAAGGAGAAACCAAAAGGGGCAAAGCAAACAAAATATTTCTTGCTGTAACAGACAAGTTTAAACAGGTGTGGACGTTGTTTTCTCAAAAAATCATTTTAATCTTGTGTTGTGACAGCACTGAAGCAGAAGAAAAGTGCATTGCAAGGTGACCACAGGCAAACGTTGGGGAGAGTGATGCTAGGAACAACAGGGCTATCTTTGCAGTGGAACCAGTGAGGCCAAGTCCTCAGCTTTGTAAAATATCTACTGTGCTTCATTTTGTACACTTAAAAAAATGCTTGAGAAACATTCAAGGATGTTTTCAGAATGGCAGTTTTACAATTCACCATTTCAGGGGAGAGAAAATAAAATGCACAGTGCCTAGAAATTATACTTTAGAACACTGTACCTTTTGGCCTTTCCTAGAATTAAAGTAATATAAATAACTATCCAAATTAAAATTATCTATCTTTTCTAAATGCTTGGAAGACTCTGAAAGTCTCTGAGGCTGATTGAACTGAGTTAAAACCAAAAGTTGGTTTGAATTGCCAGTGACTGTGCTGCAAGCAGAAGACTTCATAGCAGCCAGAAGTTGCTATGTGTTTGCAAAAAAAAAAAAAAGCAAAGCAAAACGAAACAAAACAAAACCACTCTTTTCTGGTAAACTTCTTGGAACACATTTGAATTGTCCTTCTTTTCTACAAAGTGTTTGGTCAGAGAGAAATCCTCCTTTGTTGAGATTGAGATTCCAGGAAGTAAGTGAGTTACTAACTGAACCAATGGCACTGCCACTAATGGATTGGAACTAATTGTGGAAAGCAGTTGGACTAGTCTTCTTCCCAGAAACCCTGAAAAATCCTCATGCTGAGCTGCACATTGGAGAAATCAGGAATTAGGTCTGATTTACAGTCAAGGCAGTCAAAAAGCCAGCAAACTGTAGTATCCTGAGCAGAGTGGGTTCCGCTATGGCTCTTTCAATTTTTGTCATCGAGTATTCAGTCCTGCTTTTGCCTACATAAACTCTTAAGAATAAGCTTAACTCTTGAGTCTTACTTCAGGCAAACAAACACACTTCTTTTTGTTGGTTGGGATGGGAATACAACTGAAAGTGGAAGGCAAAGTCCAAGGAGTGGAGTCACACCCTCGACTGCTGATGGCAAACCTTTTAGAGACTGCAAGCCAAAACCCACTTATTCATCACAAAGTGCCAACACTGCAATAAAACCCGAAAACTGAGGTTTTAGTTTAGAAAAAACAACTCACAGCCAGTCCAAGCAAATATATATATCTCCTTGGCAGTGTACTGACCGGCCATGCGAAAGCTCGGACGAGTCGCGGCTCATGAGTGGTGGCTTGTGATGTCATTGCCTGGTGCCGCTACTCCTTTCTGAGTGTGCGCGTGACCCCTGTGTGCGCTGTTATCTGATGCTGGGGCCGCCTGCCTCACATGCCCACTGCGGCATGCATGCCATAGGTTCGCCCCCACTGCTCTAGACCCTAATGCAAAGTATTGAACTCTTCCAGGATCAAGTTACTTTGCAGGGTGTCTTGTCGGGATCACTTAAGTAAAACGGGGTGATTGCGATCATGGAAAGCCCTGTGCCGCTCACAGAAGGTCTTGAGTGAGCAAAATTTCCGGGGTTTTCCAGATGCACCTTACCTGCCTTATACACTGGTTTTTTTCCAGAGGGTCTTTTCCTTCTATTCCTTCTGTCCTTAAAATAAGCTGTCATTCTCTAAATGGAGGCTGCCATTGTCTGTCGTGACACAAAGGGCAATCGCCCCCTGTGGGGGGAGAAAGAGCAGCTTGAGGGGAGGCAATGTGCCCTTTTGCCCCACTCTGGCTACAGGGGTACAGCCAACGAGCTACGGCGCTGAGTGGGGGCTAGAACTTGAGTGACCTGCCTCAAGTACCGCTCCCATAATCCACTGGCTCATCTTTAAAGGTGGCCTAAAAGCAAGCTTAACTGAGTGAGTTATCTCAAGAAACCATTTCCTTGAGTAATCATGAGTCAAACTCAAAGCATCACAGACAAATCAATACAATCAATATTTATTAAAAATATCTAATATGTGTTGCTCCCCAGAATGGTTTGCTTACTAGATGCCTCTGAAATCAACGAAGTAAGAAGTATTTGGTTAAATAAGGACTGCAGTCTGAGATCTCCTGATTTTTGGTAGCAAGGCAAAAAAATATGTTGGGAATAGGAATGGGTGAGAAATTGGTCCATTAAGATTTTTATACACATTCACCGAAAAGCAAGTTTCTTGTTGACATTTGAGCTTTCCGATGCAGGTTCTTTGAGGGAGATGAGGGAATACACAGCAAAATGTAAACCAAGATTTAGGCACATTAGTAAAAATATGTACAAAATGCATGGATACTTATTTGTTATATTTGTATCCTGTTATTTATCATTTCAAAGAGCTCAAGGCAGATTACATGATTCTCCTCCTCCTCTCAATCATAACATCACAACAACAACCCTGTGAGGTAGGTTGGGCTGAGAGTCTGTGACAAGCCCAAAGTCTCCCCATTGGCTCCATGGCTGAGCGGGGACTAGAACCCGGATCGGCTGAGTCCAGTTCCACAGTCTTAAGCACTAAACCACCCTGGTTCTCCTTAGAGAAAGGTGTGCAGAAAACCACATTACAACAGTGAAAAAACATTGGGAAGATGTATATATTTGAAAACCATACGCAGATGCATATATGGAAAATATGCATACAAAATGAGAATTTGCATGCAGTTTTAAAAGAGTATACACAAAACTTCCGTGTTTACATGAATATGTGATGAAATGAGTTACAGATCCCACCATATTTATGTGAATCCATATTTACGCACAATTAAGAATCTTAAAAATACAGTTTCTCCCCATTCCTTTGTGTGAGGAGAGAGGGGTTACAGATATCATCAAAATGCTGGAGGAAATCCACAAGACATACTCTGACTCTTTTCTACAGATTATTGCAACGTTTCCCAACTTGGTACCCTGGATGTATAAATCCAACAGACTTGTCTGGTTTGGGATAAGAGGAGTTATAGTCAAAGCAAACATATATGCCAGATACCTGACTGGAAAGGCTAGATTAATAAGCACCCATGAAGGTCCCTGCAGGTAACAAGAATGTGTACTGTAGTTATTCAGATGTATCTTAGAGATGCGTTCCTGTCATCAGCTGTACCAAGAAACATGGCCTACGAGACTCCATTGAAAGCTATGATTCTGCAGTGGGTATAAGAAAACAATTCCCAACAGAGAAGCATAGAGATGAGGACTTATAGGCAATCCTGCTAGATAAATGGATTCCAAAGCATCCTCAAGTGGTGGCTGTCCAGACCTTCTTCTTGAAGTTCTCCACCTGCCCTGCTTCCATCCCCATTGCTCTTACCATTTAGAAGTTCCTCCTAATAGTCAACCAAAAGCTGCTCATTAAAGCTAGTCTTATCCTCTGGGGCATGTCCATGCCTTTGTCCTCTTCTGTGTCAGCCCTTCAGGATTGGAAGAGTGCGATCATGTCCCTTCTCGGTCTTCTCTTCTCCAGTTCCTTCAACTTTTCTTCTTAGGCCTTTTCCGTTCCTGGGGCAATCTTCATGGGCTTCTTCTGAGCCTGTTTCAGCTTGTCTCCATCTTTCCGTGGTGGGACACCATGGAACTCCACACCAGGCATACTTTGACCTATTTCAGGCTGGTACAGATCATGGTGAGAGAGCCACACACTCAGTAGTGGGTGTGTGTTGTAGCCTAGTTATCTGGCATTCCTATTCACTGAGTGGTAAAGCAGCTTCATGTACTCCCTAGTTCAGTATTTAGTGAGAAGCACATATCTTTGTGCAGTGAAAGCAACTGTCAGTAAGTTAGTCATTGCTACTAATGTTTCATAGCCCAAGGCTGGTGTTATATCTGGGGTATTATACATATACAAGTGCTCAGAGTAGTAAATGAATAGATGAACTCTTTTACCTCTGTTTGGCATGTTCACACATGATCTATAAGAACAAAACCAACAAAAAAATCCATTGCACAGAAATAGTTTTGAATTAAAAATACAAGCAGTCACAGCCACCCAAAACTTGGGCAGAAAGTATGATTTCCTTTTATCCCAGCGGACGAAAAGTGATAGTTTTGCTGAGCGAATGTATAAACCACATGAAGACCTGCATCCTTTTGTAACCAGCTGGGTGACTTTATTCACTTTGGCTGCTAAATTGACTAGAGCAAAGGTCTGAACAACTGGGTTGGCTGGTCATGCGTGACCTTGTTGTAGAGCTTCTAGAAATCAGGCACAATTTATTTGAATGATCCTTCTTCTGTTTAACCTTCTCTTTTAACTGTTAGGTCTTGTTTGAGAAATTTGAGAATCTTCCATTCTACGCAAACAAATTGAGTATGCAATTTGTTTGCAAAAGACATACAAGCATTTTGTTACAGTTTTAAAAGCATCCTTGCTCACTCTGCCTGCAGCACCAAATGTGAAAGGAAGCAGTTTTAACATATATATTAAAATATCTGTGCTGTTGTAAACTAACCACAGAACTCCAGTTATTGGGAATTACAGAAATAAATAAAATGCATGCACTTTCCAAGAATTGCAATGGCATTTGAAAAAAGCATCTATATTAAGAAGGCACGCTTTGAAATATACATGGCTTTAACAAAAATATGCATTTTTGCACCGTAGCTTAACAGAGAAAAGTGTGGACTTTTGAAAAAAGATGCACATGCAAATGTACACACTTACTTTTGTTAACATGCATGTTTACTCTTCAAGCAAACTTTTAAACAAAGTTTGAAGTAAAGGGGAAGAAAGTTGTACTGAGCTTCAAGAGGAACATTTCAACGCGCTCCACCCTCTGGTTTTTCTTCTCCTACAATTGGTCCACACTCAGCAAATTATGGGTATTTTTGGCATTCAAAAGAAAAACCAGGACCACCTTCTATAAGGGAATCTTGTCTCTCTGAAAATTAGTTTGTTCTGCTTCTTCTCCAGTTTGGCAGGGTGGTGGCAGGAGGCGAATTGAAAGCAATAGCACTGGGGAACATGGAATATGTTCCTGAGTGCTCAGATGCTGCTTTCCCATGGAGCAGACTCTCCCAAAATGGGGACCTCAGGATGTGCTAGGCTACAACTCTCATAATAATAAATATAAAATATAAAATAATAAATAAATAAATAATCCTATTGGTCACAATGCTTGGGGATGATGGGAGTTATAGTCCATGGGAAAAGTACTATGGGGAGATGCACAGGGGATGATCACTGGCCCTGTGTGGTCACTCCAATCACCCACAGTGAGAATTGGAGCCAGGGGTGCCCCATTCCAGCACTGCCCCCCACTGTTTGATGGACTGAAGCCCCCAAAGCCCAAGGGGAGTCCTTCCACCTGCAGATAATGAGACACATGTTGGAACCAGGTTCCCTTGCTCCCCAGGTGCCTTGGCATTTCACCAGGGCCACCATTCTCCCTTCGTGCCTGCCTGTCCTCTAGTTGTGGCCTTGATAACTCCGATTTATTCAAGGATGTGTTCTTACATTTGTATCTCCCCTTTCCTTCAAGAGGGAAGATGAAAGATGGCCCTGGGGCCAGATGGGGAATCCGACCTGGAAATTTCTGCTCAGCCCCCACATGGAGGAAGCTGCTGTGTTGGGAGAAGTGGGTGGGAGGGGATGCGAACAGGGTACTGTGCCCTCCCACTGCACCGCCAGCTCCTGACACTCAGCCCCGCATGCCCCGTGCTCTGAGCGCGGAGGGGCTGCCATCAGTTCAGAGCCAAGAGATTGCAGCCCAACAGAGAGGCCTTGGCGTGCTTTCAAGAAATCAAGAGGGCTTGAGCTGCCCGGGGAGAGCGTTCTATCCCATCCCTGCAGAGCTGCAGTAGATTCTGTTCTATTCTGGTCTCTCTGTGTGGGCAGGCTTCTTGGTCACGAAGGGCTCTTGGCCTTGGAGGAGGGTTGCTGAGAGGGCAAAAGAAGCAGGAGGGATTGCTAAGCCCACTGTGCACAGAACTCTGCTTTAGACTGCAGGGGTGAATCATAATTCCCTCTCTAACCAACTCATTTCCCCACTAGCTTCACTCCTTTATACACTGATTCTTACTCATCCATCACTCAGCCTCCTGAGCCCAGCTA
The DNA here is from genome assembly GCF_004798865.1 of Varanus komodoensis. Taxonomy (NCBI): domain Eukaryota; kingdom Metazoa; phylum Chordata; class Lepidosauria; order Squamata; family Varanidae; genus Varanus; species Varanus komodoensis. The sequence goes on from NW_025335762.1 coordinate 3,844,383, forward strand.
TAAACAAAGCTGTAGACGGGGAAGTTCCTGCTTTCCTCATTCAGTCACCTTCTACGTGAGCAAATAAACCGACAACGATTCCAGATAAGGCAGAAGGTTGGCAGGAGAGCTAATTTGAGATCAGAGCCGGCCCTGCCCTTGGGCAGAACGAGATATTGGCCTTGGGCACCAGAGGCGGTGGAAGATGGAGGCATGAGTGCTGTGGAGTCTGTCTTGCAATCCCTAAACTATCTTGCTGTCCTTGATTTTGGAGGGAGATGGTGCCCCATCACCCCTGTGAAAACCTGATTCGGCCATCACTTTGTCCTTGCCTGCCATGTGGTTGTTTCAGATGAAGGATTTATCAGGAAACAGGTGGGCATGGGGGACCCTGATATAGCACTATCTTGGATGCAGATATGGAGACACAAACATTGACTTTGTTTTGTCTACCAGGCATTCAGACAGCATTTTCCCTAATCTTCTCCCTGAACGTCTTAATATGTTGGGCTCTTTTTCATTTGGTTGCAATTTTGTTGAATTTTAAAATCTAATTGCCTGTTCTCTTGGAGGTTTTCATAGCTTATAGACTGAAGAGAAATTGCTAAATGCATACCTAAACAAATGAACATTATAACATCTTTTCTCTCTCAATATATGAATGTGGGGTGATGAGATGGAAAAGATGCAACATCTCTCCAACTGAATTCACGGAGGCTAACCACTAAGATGACTAACCACAACGCAGGTCCCCCACCAGCCTTTCAGACCATGGTGCTAACTTTGAAATCCGCATGAATGTCAATGTGATTGCCATGGCCTTGCAGTGGATGCTGTGATGCCACGGATTGTTTATCAGCTTTTTAAGTGCTTCAAGAGAAAGATGAAGGGATGCTGGAAGCCAGCACAGCCACCCTTGGGGGAACTGGAAGATCAGTTTGGCTGGGGAAGAAATTCATAGAGATTTTAAACACAGGACTGGCAGGTTTAAAGTTGGAGGATGTTGGAGAAGGGAGGGCTTAGAGCATTTGCAACTAGTAAGTCCGACGTCCCAGGAGGGTGTTTCATAGAATCATGGAAGGGGCCAGGGAGGCCATCAGGCTCAAGCTCCTGCTCAGTCCTAGAATCCATGTTAAAGAATCCCAAACAGATGACTGCCCACCTACAGGAGAATCCACTGTTGGCTTTCAGTAGTATCATTTTGAGGCACATATACAGAAGTGTGGGTCCAATCCCTACACATCCAAGGCAACTCTTTGGAGCCTGGTCATTATTTATTTACATATTCCTCCCTCTATCTGTCTGTCTGTCTGTCTGTCTGTCTATCTATCTATCTATCTGTCTATCTATCTAAAACTTTTGTATGCCGTCCCTTATGCCTTGGCATCTCAAGATGGCTCACAATCCATAAAATTAAGATACAATAAAATCACATATATAAATAACATCATTCAATTAAAAAAATACATAAAAGACAAAATCAAAGTGACAGTTCAAAATGATTAAAATACTAATTTTTAAAATAGCAATTAAATAAAAAGATTTAATCAGTTAATGAATTCATTCATTTCTGTTGAGATAACATATTACTCGGCTTTCTGCTAAACTTGCACTTAGGGGAGTTAAAAGTCAGCAATGCTTAGATTGCTCCGTGGGCTCCATTTTTACCTTCTGTGGGGAACTGATACAGTGGAGCATGGTTTTGACAGACTGGGGAGTTTTGGTTTTTATGGATTTTGTTAAGTCCCCTACCACTTTCCTTCCCGTAAATTGAGCATTGATACCTAGCATCAGTAGCTTGTGCAGTCTACCGTAGATTTTTGTACACCTGTACATGAATTGGTTAGAACAAGACATAATTCTTAAATCACATTGCAGTAAGAGAAAACAGTCCTTCATGGGATCAGTATCTCATGTACACAGTTACAAGAGATGAAAAATGAGGATTTTCTAAGAGTGGGTACATGAATGAAAAATGTCAGATTGCATTTCCACAAGAGATTCAGAGAAGCATTTTCCAAGCAGGAGTCTGAGATTGTCTTCAGGCTAACTGGGAACATGACGAAGTAAAAACCTATTTACCATAACTGGAGCAGCTAAGACAAATTCTTGTAGGTTATTCTGTGTCACGGCCTGGGGATAGTTCATTGTGTAAGCTCCCCTGACTTCAGCCTGATCTCACTTTCCAATTGTAAAATATTAAGAAAAGAGAGAGCAAAGATGGAAGCTCCCGTGGCTATCTAAAAACAACCCAAATTTTGAATTAGCTTTGGGCATGTGATATCATCTGGTGGCCCACCAGTGATGCCCCCAACCCTTCCCCTTAATCCACCCCAAAGCTCCTGGATCTGGTAGCATTAGGGTAGCAACTTTAAAGAGAGGGAAAAGGTTTGCACGACATTTGCATTATTTATCGATCCAAATTCAGGAACTATAACTCTAACTAGAAATCCACTGTATCTTGGTACAGAAAGCAAGACTGATGGGGTGACCCATGTGCCTCCTTTTTCTGCTTTGGCTAGCTGTTGCTGGGAAACTTCAAGGCCCCTGCTTTGCCCGGTCTTAGAAGGATAAATTTTATTTCCCAGCTAGGCTTAGATCGGGCAGCCATTTGAAAAGAGACATTCCAAGAGAGGACTTTCCTACTTCAAATAGGTGACTATCCTCAGTAGAGAAGAAGCCCACCACCTTAGACACGTTGATCAGAGCAGAGCAGACTGAAATAATCTTTAGATCATGTCCTTTTCTGCTGAAGTAAGTGCATATGGACCTGTCCCCGCCATCCTACTCTCCTTCACCAACTAACTGCAAAAATTGGAGTGTTCAGCCGAAAGTTTGCTCCACTTTGTTTAATGGCACTTAGAAAGCACACAACATTGTTATGCTTAGTCCTTTTTTGCTGACTTCATTTAAATTGCCAGACCATCTCAGATACATGCAATAACTCTCAGGCAAGAGCTGTCAAAGGCTGCTCAACCAACACCTTCAAGCAAGCGAAAGAGACAAAAACATGTTGTCAAGGTCCCATACTTCATTTCTGCAGCAAACCAAATCCACACTGCACTGCGACCTCAGATAACCGCTAAGTACACTGGAGCAGCATGTGCGAAAGGTGGAGCCACCTAACAAAACAAACTTGTTTTTTTCCACCTGAAGGGAGTACAATGAAGGAGCCGCCTGGGGTGGAGGACTACAAAGTGGTGTATCCAAAAAAGCTCCATGCACTGCATAAAAGGGATGTAAAGGGAATTCAGAACCCTCAAGAGAAGGTAAGAAGAACTGCACCAGCTTCAAGAGCAGCCCAACCCCTGAGCTGAACCGGGTTGCCTTGGGCTGCCACTTCCTGATGGGAACCAGGCTGTCCTTCAACATGAGCGCAGCTGAAATTAGAACCTGCATGAGGCTTCATTTTGTAATTCATTTCGAAAGGAGCCTCATATTTCCAAACGCAGAGTCCCAAATGGCCAACTTGAGGGGCACCCCAATCCAGCCTTCACAGGTCTTGGAATTCCTCCAGGGGTGAAGCTCAGTCTAAAAGTCCCGGATTCTCAAGGCATTTCCTTGGATAGCATCCTCGCTGTGACCACTGACCTCAAGTCAGAAATAAGAGAGGCCTTCTCCTGCCAGCCCTTCCTGTGCTATCTCCAGCCCCGGACTGGAGACAGCAGCAAGAATCCTAAGCAGCCGGGATCTGACCTCCCTGTCCCAGGGAGAGTGGCAATTTCCTCCTGCCCTGGGCTGTCCCGCTGCCCCCATCCGTGGTGCAAGGCTGTGTGGAAGCCTGGAGAATGGGGCTCCTTCACGGCAGGGAAAGTGGGCAGTCCTTCCTGTGCATGGGTGACTTCCAGGGCCTGCCACTCCTGGTCTGTGCCTCTCTCTCTGGCCTGAGATTGGAGAGAGCGTTGACCATGGGGGACCATGCTGGCAGGCCTCACCTGCACCAGGGAGAGTGGATGGTCTCCCATGCACAGGTGGCCCTGAGGCCGAGGCTGCCTTCCTTCTCCCTTCTGTGCCTCTCTCTCCATGCCTCCTTGCAGTGGGAACATGGCAGAGCAGGGGGGGTGTTTTGGGTACTGCCTGTCATATGCCCTTATATGACATCTGTGCCCTAAAACCTGTCCACACACCTGATGTCATTCACCTGCATTCTGGTGTGATTCCCAGGTGCTGATGAAAAGCTGACCATCTTGGTGGAACTGATAGCTCAGAGTCTGAGGGTGATGGGGAGCTGGCTGTAACTGATGGGACTCGGAGCTCAAACACTGATAACAGCCCTGCACCTGCGGACTCAACCTCTCAGTACCAGTCTGAGCCTGCTCTGGATGAAAGTCACTCAAGGACTGCTGTGGGGCCCAGTTCTCCCACCTGTGGGAATGAAGGACCAAACCTTCTTGAGGGAGGAGATTTGGAAATGGGTGGCCCCCAGATGGAGAACGCCAGCCCCTGGAAGAGGTGAACCTGAGTGCTCATCATCAGAGCCGCAGGCTGGCCCAATCGGGGGTTCAGACTGCAGAGTGCAGGGCCGCCCGGTTCCACAGCGCCCCTCCTTCCAGGGACAGGCCCCGAAGGGTTCATATGCAAAGCTTTGGGTAAATGGGCTGGATGAGGGCCAATAAACTGAAGCTCAATCCAGACAAGACGGAGGTCCTGTTGGTGGGTGGCTCGGGCTTCGAGATGGGGGACTTGGGCCTTTTTCTAAATGGGGTTGCACTCCCTCTGAGGGACAGGGTTTGCAGCCTGGGAGTGCTCCTCGACCCTGAGCTGTCTCTAGAAGCTCAGGCGATGGCGGTGGCGAGGAGCGCCTTCCTTCAGCGTGGGGCTACCCTTGAAGACGGTCCGGATACTTCAGTTGGTGCAGAATAGAGCTGCCAGGTTGCTGACGGGGACTGGGCGTTGTTCTCATATAACCCCAGTTCTCCGTCAGCTCCACTGGCTCCCGATTGAAGTCCGGGCCCAATTCAAGGTGTTGGTTATGACCTATAAAGCCCTAAACGGCTTGGGACCTGGATATCTAAAGGAACGCTTGCGCCCATATATGCCCTCCTGCCCCTTGAGATCAGCAACAGATGCCCTCCTCCGGGAACCCTCTGTGAATGAGATTGGGAGGGTGAGTACCCGGACGAGGGCTTTCTCTGCGGTGGCACCCCATCTATGGAATGCACTCCCCAGAGAGGTCCGCCAGGCGCCATCGTTATTTGTTTTTCGGCGCCAGGCTAAGACCTTTTTATTTAAAACTTATTTTAATTGTTAAATTATTTGAATTAATAGGATTTTAAATTTTTAGCCGAGAATGCACTGGGGGTTTTTAATCAATTTTTTAAAATTGTTATATTGTTATTATTTATGTATTTATGTATCCTTTGTGAGCCACCCCGAGGCTTTGTTGCGATGGGGGTGGCATAGAAATGTTGGACATGCTTTCAGTGCTACCAGGATTCACCATGACAAAAGCCTTACACTCACAACAACAACGACAACCCTCTAACCTCTGAACTTGCCTTTCTGAAAATGTGTCATTTCCTCGCCCGCAGGCACTTCTGTGACAGTTTCATACAAATTACAGAAAAAGCCTCAGAGAAAGAGCAAAGGAAGGAAATCACTCAGAGGCACACAGGCAGACGTGTGGCCTCCCTTCCCAGCCTGATCCTACTGAAGTTCCATTTGTATTATTCATGGCCATTTCTGTGCTGTCATTTCCAGAAGAATCGTCCGCAAGGAATATAGGGGGAATCAGTGCATTCCTGATACTTGGATGCCTTCACAAAAATCCTATCTGAAAATTGTGACACTCAAATTGTGCAAAATGTGATGCTGAAGGGCTGCCCATCCCTGAAATGGAAGATTTGGATTCTTCCCCGCTGTTTGCTTCTTCCGTTACTCATAGACGGTGGGGAGACAACCCTTCTCTGCCTAAAAGCTGGCCACTTACGCATTTACATGCAGGGAAATAAAACATACAAAAAGGATGTGAGAGGACTGAAATTTCCATCCACTTTGCATGTGTGAATTTGTACAAAGAACTGCAACTTTAGGAATATGATCATTTATGCTGAAAAGCAGTCCATCCCACTGGCGGGCCTGCTTCTGGTCCCAGCTGTCCATGGGTGACATCAAGGCCCCTCTGTTCTCTTGGGATTCCTGCCTTAAGCTGAGCCAAGCTTGGACTGGGCAGCCTTCCACAGAGGGCCAGTCCCTGTAAAGTTAGATACTTGGGTATCCCTAATAGGTGGATGCATCTGAGGGAATGGAGTTCCCATAGTTCCCTGATCGCACCATGCAGCAGCTCTAATCCTCCTTGGCTCAAGGCTGGGCTGTGGCCTTCAAGCTAAATATCCACACAGTGAGTGAACAGGGCACAGGGGCTGAACCCAGCCATGCTCAGCCGGAAGAGAAATCTGCACCTCCTCCGCAGCCAGTTTGGGGCGGTTTCCCCCTGTCCAAACATGCATAACGTTGTGCTCTGGATCTCAGTCCAGAAGCATGGTTGTCGGTTAGTGAACTGCAGTGATTGAATGTAATCAGTTACTCACCCACGTTCCAACTTTAAATACAGGCCAAGTATGAAGATACTGTACAGTATGAAATCGAAGTGAATGGAGAGAAGGTGGTCCTTCATCTAGAAAAAAATAGGTAAGTGGGTCAAGGGGTCTCCAGTGCCGACTAAGACAAGGCCAGAAAATAATGATGGGGGTGCTCTTGTGGGGATACCCCTTCTTGCAGCGATTACTGCATGGAGGCTTAAGTCAGAGCTACGGCGCTACTTGGCACCATGACAGAACTGCAGGTGTCAGCAGAAGAACGGAGGCACTGGTGACGTTTGGTCTTTCCCTTTCTTGGTTCCATGCACTGCAGGGGTGGGGAACTGATGGGCACTGGGCAGATGCCATCTTCAGGCCTGCTTGACCTGCCTGCAACTCTTTGCCATACCTGCCCCCCAAAGCCACGTCTGTTTTAGAGCCAGGCCCCATAGCAGCATGATGGTGGTTGGGGTTAGGCCACAGCTGGGGAAAGAGGAGCCAGCCCTCACCTTCTCATGCCGTGATCTGACCCAAATGCTGCCCCTTTGGCAGCTGTTGGGGTGGAGAAAAGTCCCAGTGAAGGGTCTTTTGTGAACAAATTGTTGCACGGGGCATCTTTGTCTTTGCGCGTTAGTGCCGGTGTTTATGGCCGTGAGTGAGCATGTAGGGGGGTGTGCATGTGTGAATGCATGAACAGATGTGTGGGAAAGGGGTGTGCGTGATGTGGTTTTGTGAAGAGCCATGTTAACGGCTGGTATAGCCCCACAGGAGCCCAGCCAGGCCCAAGAGTCCATCTTCAGAGCCAGGCATTGTGGGTAGAGGTCTCCTGGAGAACACATGTTCCTCAGCAGCAGTGGGGCATGGGGGTTGATGGGAATTGCAGTGACAAGGGGAGTGTGCATGGTCACATAGCAGCGACAGGTCATCCTGAGATCAGCCCCAGCAAGTGAGAAGAGTGGCTCCTGGGGACCCAACCCAGCGCTCCTGGAAGCCCTCCACTTGAGCCAAGAGCAGTTTGTGGAAGTGGTGTGAGAGGCAGACACACCAGGGAAGAAGGCCCATGAAGGGCGACGTGCCCACAGGCCCTCAAAGCCTGGAGCAGCCGTGGTGGCGGGAGTGACCCAGAGCGCCCCTCTTCCTCCTGTACCCCCTTCGCGTTTTCCATGATCTTTCTCGAGCACTGGAATTCTGTAAACCGTCCATTACAGCTGAACTTGAACTGCACATTGAGATATTAAGAAAGATAATCAGAAATAGAATGGCCACTTGCCCGGTTTTGCAGAATTGCGAACCAGCCGGACAGGTTTCTTCCCTTGCCACCAGCAAGACCGGTCGGGGCTTGGCATTCTTTTCAAAAAGATTTGTTTCAAGAGTAGGCAGTGGGCCTCCCCTGGAACTCTTTCCCACATACAAATGAGGTGCTTTAATGGCCCCCTTTGCTCTCTTGCAGCTAAAGAGGGAGGTGACTGCAGTAACCAAATGATTATTGCCCCAGTGTAGTAACAGCTAGGAAGTCTTGGTGGCTATTGAGCTACAAAGCCGGAACTTGTCAGCTCAGAGTTTACCTGTCCTGGGGAAATCATTAAGTGCTCTTAGAACTTGGTTACACATTTGCTGGGCTTGGAAGCAGGAGCTTTTCATCTATTCTGCTTCCTTGTTCTGTATTATTGATTTGATTCTTTGGAAGGAAGATGTTGAAAGGCGTTTCTCAGGGTTTACATCAGTATGCATAATCCTTGGGGAGCTGCCAAGGTTTTATCAGGGCCCATTGCGAAAGCCTGCTCGGAAGTGGCTTTTGGGCCTCACCCACTGGAAAGGACTCCAGATCACGGTTTCTGCGATGCCTCACCAGCCTGAGTCAGGTTTCAGGTCCTCTTGGTGAAAAGAAGCATGCCATGCCTTCGTGGTAGGAGCCATGCTCTCCCCCACACATACAATGACTGAATGGCTGCATTCAGACCACACAGCAAGCCATGGTGTTTGTTTCCCGTTGTTTGTCTGCTATTTCACCATGGTATGTTTGTTTGCTACAAACCACAGTGCGAAACAATGGTTTGTTCTTGGCCTGTCTGTACCACCATGGTTTTTCATGTGGTCTAAACCCTGGATGATGTTTTCCAGGGTCCTGGTATGCAATTGCCACAAAGTCCCCAGGAAAGAGCAGCAACTGCAGGAGCCTCTCCAGCCTTCCATCCTCTATGGATGGAGTGATGAGAAAGAGGCAGGTGACACAGTGATGCATCTTGGGAATGGATTTCAGGCATGGGATATATGCCAGCAGTGGGAGGACTGAGTAGGGAAGATGGAAACCACAACCGTATGGAACCACTTAATTGTCTGCCATGGCAAAAAATGGTGAAATATGGTGACCACGCAGGGCTGCTTGTCATGTTGTGTGAAAGCGGCCAGTGTCCTGTCTTGCTGGAGCTACAAAGCCACCGCTCCCACAGTGGGGGTAATCCCTAGGGGTCCACTGAGGGTGCAATGGACAGTACTTTTCTGAGGGATCAATTCTCTTTTATTTTAAGATGCTTCAAGAATATTGGTTAGCAGTTAGCACAAAATTGGCAAGTCAGCAAATAATACATTTTGACGTGAAGATGAATTCATGATAGCTGAATCATGGCAAGAGTGGCTGACAGGCCGTAAAGATATTACGTAAGACCTCAGTTTTCGACATGCTATGGTGAAATATGGGCCACAAAGTCACTTGCCTTCCCATATATGCACCATCTCTTTTCTTTATGGCCAGTTAAGGACTATTCCATATCGACCAGACGAACAAATGGTCAACGTACTCTTGCATGCTCCCACTGCAACTAGCTTCTGTGTATAGTTTGCTTATTTCCATGTGCAAACCAGACTTCTGGCTTCTCTGTTCCCAACAAAGCCAGAGCTATAAGCGAATAACAAACCACAGCTTGCAGTAGGTAAGGATGAGAATTCCATTTCTGTTTGCAAATCATGTGAATATGTCTCTTTTTCAATCTTAAAAAGCAGGAATAATTTTTTAAGTTTTTAAAATAAATGCACATCCCTGAATTTGTGATTTATGTTTGGAACAGGGCATGTAAAACACTCTGAAATGCATGTTTTTTTTAAAAAAATATGGATTCATACTTGAATGTGCTCAACAATGCATGTTTCTCCCATTTGAAACGCACACTTTCCCCATCTGAATGATTTGAATAGGAGCGAGCTGAAAGAGGGTAATAAGAGATGTGCAGAGAACATCGGGTGACCCAAAAGCCATTGGTTCCCTCACCCTCAGCTTGTAGTGGGAGTGGGAATGGAAAACCATGTTGGAGGCAAGCTCTCTTGTTCTTGGCAACTTCTTTCCTGGACTCCGCCCCGTCCAGGAAGCAAGCAAGCTGGAATCGAGTGCACAAAAGCTCAAGACTGCCAGCAGCCTCTTTGGGCAAAGTATGCAAAGCCTGAAAATGTTGTGTGAAGAACTCAGTTTACACCGCAGGCACATGGGCTGCATGTGTGCAAACTGGTTTGTGGATTTTCTCGGCCTTGCTTCCTGCCACACCTGTGTGCTCAATGCAAGGTGGACTTAGAGCAGAGAGAAAACAGGCCAGAGTTTGGGGAGCAAAGGTGAAGAAATCCAACAGATTCCTTCCCCCAAATCAGATCCCTCACACATCACTAAGTGGGGAAGATTGGGTGTGCACATTTATTTATTTATTTATTTATTTATTATTTATTTTATTCAGTGCATATTCTGTCCTTTCCCTTTTCTTTTAAAGAACTCAAAGCAGCTTGCCCAATTCTTCTCCACCTGCTCTCAGTCTTATCCCCACAGCAAGAACCTTGTGAGGTGGTTGGGCTGGGAGTCTGTGAGTCGCCCGGAGTCACCCTGGTGGCTCCATGGCTGAGCGGGGACGAGAACCAGGATCGCCTGAGGGCCAGTCCTGCACTTTTAACCACTGCACCACACTGTCTCTCAGCCGCTGCATAAATGACAAGTCCGTATTCCCCCAGAACCTCTCTGCTCCCTCCATAAACGTCTCCTTCTCTCCTTTGATATCCTACTCAATGTCCTCGGAAAAAATGAGTTGCAGGCTCATTATGTCATTATCTTTGGTCCAAGTTAATTTCTGCCTTGAATAACAAACCTGTTGTCTTCTTTCCAGGGATCTTTTTTCTAAAGACTACACTGAGACCCATTCTTCCCACGATGGCAAGGAAATTACAACAAGCCCCCAGACTGAGGTAATGTCCAAAGCATGATCCTCTAGCTGATCTGTCATGGAAAGAGTGCCTGCAGAGCAAGCACCCCAGCTGTGCAAGCATGCGATCCAGCCACACACATATATAGAAGCAGCAGGGATTGTCTTTCACAGACAGCACTGCCAGACCTGGTCCTGAGACCCATCTTAGCAGAGAACATAGAAACAGAGCGAGTCAGAAGGGGTCTCCCGGGCCATCTAGTCTGACCCCCGGCTCCAGTTGGCTCCGCTCACAACATGCCCACCATGTGCAGGAGATGTCAGGAACTGAAAGAGCAATTCGCGCAAGAAGCCAGGGATGGGAGATCTGGATTCTTTTGGGTCCAATTCTTTTGATCAACTTGGAATGCACATAAAAGGCATACAGCCCAATAGGACAATAAATCTTAGGAAGATGTAATTTGCTCTTTACTCAATGAAATTTGTTCTCAGGTAAGTTGGAATGTCTACAGTCCTCAGTCAGGACTGAGACCTTTAGGCCTGGAGTTGCCAGTCATTCAAACTGTGTAGGTGAAGTTTAATGATTCATCAGACATTTTATCATGTGAGGTTTGGTGACCTGTTTATGATATGATATGACCAGATACGGCACTTGAAGCAAGGGCCCGCTCTTTGGCCTCAGTCTAGCTCTTTGATTAATGTGTGTGTGTCTGGGAGCTTTATCATGTGCTCCCAAATGATATTCCTGGAAAGGAAACGGTGGGTAATTGTGAAAACTCAATTTCCTGCTATGCAATGGTACCAATGTGTGGGTCAACTGGGTGTCTGAGTTCATGTTGCAGATCTTGTAGAGCAGTGGTGCTGACCCCCAGTTTGGAGGGAAGAATGGTTTGTAATCTGGACAGAACGTTCTACATTCTTTCCTCTTTGATTGCCCGTCCTTGCCCATAACTTGTTAGCTTCTCTCAGATGGCTTGCTGTCAGCCGTGTTCCCTCGGCACCGATCTCTTGTTCTTCCAAATAACCATGAGTTATGAACTGTAACGGCACATTTGTTTGAAATTCAATAAGCCCTCCTGGCATTTGCCTGTGTAAATAATGTCTCTGGGCATTTGTGTACAGCATGCGATGTTTCTCCCTGTTATAGACATTCACTTCCTTCAATAGTTTTAGAACAGTTCTGACCCACCGCTGTTTGAGGGCAAGCATTTGCGGTGCTATCTCTCGTGTAATCAGCACGGAATTCGGCACACGGCTTAATTTTCACTTCACCTTTGTTGGTGTGAACTGCGGCCACTGGATAGCTTCTGTTTGTTCTGCTGGGGTCAGCTTTTGAACTCCACCCTGGGGAGACACTATAAAAGTAGCTTGATGGGCCTCTGGATGTGTGTTTGCGTTTGATGAAGGGACTGAATTTCTTATGGAGCAGCTCTGGAGAGGAGATCCAGGGCAGAAGCAAAGGCAGTTCATCTCACAGCACACGGCTGATCCATTCACTGCCTCGAGTCGCAGTGATGCCTTGCCAACTTGGATGGCCTCCAAAGGAGATCCAGAAGGGGATTCTTGGTGATTTTATGTGCATTAGCTGTACATTTGATGCTTTGTTATTGTTTTAATATTATTATTACCCACTCTGAGAGTTTTATGAAGGGCAAAGGATACACAGAATGAAAACATACCTCTTAAAATGGCTGCCAACAACAAATAGTCAGTATATAAAACTTCCAGGGTCAGAGGTGTATGTCTCTGGTTACCCCTTGCTAGGAAAAAAATCCATTAGGGAAACCACAGCCTTGAATTGGGAAGACCTGAGCAGGCCTGCCATGGAGAAGACATTTTGGAGGGCTGTCATGCATAAGGTCACCATAAGCTGGAGACAACTTGATGGCTCGTAGCAGCAACAACAGGAACACTGATGACCCTGGAAACCTGGTTGGCTGTTACTCTATTCATGCCCTGCAGAGCTTTCCCACAGGCATTTAATTGGCCACTTTGAAAGCAAGATGCTGGGCCACTGCAGGTAGGCCTGTTCCAACAAGTCCTTTTTATGTTCTTCCTTAAAACTAAATTCCATTGATTGCGCTGGGATTTACTTCTAGGATTCTCAGATGGTGTAGGTTTTATGACAGAAAAAGACCGGCACTGCAGGAACCAGGAGCAAAGGCCTTGCTTCTCATTGGCTCTTACTGTTGTTTTTGCATGTTTTGCACAAATTGACACCCGAAAAGCATGTGGCTCAAGTGTGATTTGTGCAAATGGACTGATTTTACGGAAATTACTGTAGCTGCAAATGCTTTTCAGTGCACCTTTGCACAAGACATGGAAGAGATGGCCATTTACACAATTCGCAAGTTGCACAAATATTGCCTTGTGAACAAATTTCCTGAGTATATTTTTTAAAAACTCACAGAGTATGCCCTGCCTTGAAGAAGAAAGTCCATAGGAAAAAGGGTCCAATTCCACCTGCTTCCAGGACCTTGCCTGGGAGCAGGTAGGAAGCCCATCAAGCTCCAACAAGCCAATGAGCCAAATTCCCTACCATCAGTGCATCCCAAGAAGATACTGCCTACAAAGCCCATGCTTTGGGATAAATGCACACCAAAGGCATTTTTCAAAGGTACTATGGGAAAACAGCAGGGTGAGCTGATGGGGCTTCCCACCTGCTTCCAGGACCTTGCCTGGGAGCAGGTAGGAAGCCCATCAAGCTCCAACAAGCCAATGAGCCAAATTCCCTACCATCAGTGCATCCCAAGAAGATACTGCCTACAAAGCCCATGCTTTGGGATAAATGCACACCAAAGGCATTTTTCAAAGGTACTATGGGAAAACAGCAGGGTGAGCTGATGGGGCTTCCCATAACCCCCTGCACACAGAGGTTTATGAGCATCTTCTCATGGGCAGGAGTGCAGGGGCAAAGGTCACCATTGTACTTCCTCACCGTGCAAAAGGCTTAGTCTTTTGCCCCTGTTCACAACAGGTAGGGCCTGAAGGCCTTCACAGGTTGCAATATGCCCCAGTGGAGCCCCACTCTTCCCTACCCCACCATATACATATATCACTGTGTAATATTTATTTCACTAATATACTGCACTAGTTTTTGCACATATTCTCCCCACCCCTCATGATTTGCCTTTCTGTGCAGCTTTTTGGAGAAGTGTGGACATCACTAGGCACCTTGAAATTTGGTGTCTCCATTGGTTTGGGAGCTGAAATATTCCGGTACATAACCATGTCACATTATGATCAATGTGTTAGGCTAGAAGACATCTTCTGTGAATGAGAAGTCCTCTTGTTCCAGCCTGTAATTCTGGACTGTTGTGTTCAGAATTACATCCTAACCCTAACCCTGAACTACTGTGTTCAGAATTGATTGCAAAGTTCCAAGCATCACAGTGAAGGCGTATACAGGTTCCTTCCTCACATGTTTGGCCATCCTACCACCTAGATAGCCTTCTAAGCTTACGTGATGCTGTTTCCTTTGCTGTTTCCCTCATCACTCTTGAAGCTTTACCTCTGAGGAGAAAGCGGAAATAAAGAACTCTGTGAACCTATTTCACATATGACATCACCAAGCCAGGAACCACCTGGAATCAGAAGGGGGGGGGCACAAGGTGGGGACACATGATGTCATGTTCGAGCAGTACAGCAATGGAGCCCATGACCTGGGGAGGCGGTGGGCTCTCCCACACTAGGGGCCTTCAAGAGGCATCTGGTCAGCCATCTGAGAGGGATGGTGTAACTTGGTGTTCTGAACCAGCAGAGCGTTGCCTTCTTGGCCCCTTCCAACCCTACAATTCTACGGCACACTAGACAATTCCAAACTAGCAGCACCAAGATGCTAGATTCTGTAGATGTGCAAACACTTGTATCCATGGAACAAGCATTCAGACTAACGGGGAACCCTCGTCTGAACTTACTTAGAAAATTTTATCTACTTATTTATTTTATTTACAACCTTTCTATGCCGTCACCACACGCCTCAGCATCTTGGGACGGCTCACAGCACGTACAATTAAAAACCATAAAACAACAACAAATTCCATAAAATTATATAAAAACAAAAAAAAGTGACTGTTAATGATAAACTATTGATTTTTAACATAGCAATTAAATAAAAAAGTTTTAACCTGGCACCAAAAAGAATATAAACTCGGTGCCAGGCGCACCTCTCCAGGGAGCACATTCCACAATCTGGGCGCCACCGCAGAGATGATCTATTTTCTGAATAAATAACACATTCAAGTTTGCCCATTACTAGTGAAAATTTCTTTTGATTCAGTTTTTGATGAGAATGTTTAAGAAAATCACATCTGTAAGGACAGAAGTTGATATTTAAAAGATATGAATGTGGGAGAAAGCAAAATTCACATATTTGTTCATCCAGGTAGAGGGCTCTGAGTGTCTTAACAGAATGCCTGCATATCCACTCATATTTTGGTACAGTAGCAGTCCCCATCTCGTTTTTCCTGAGCGGTACATCATCTGCAGCAGCTCCAGGGCAGATTTTTACAACATGATATTCCCTATGTAGGAATAGCTGTGCCTATTGAATTGAGCCAGTGCAGCTGGATAAGGATTTTGTTCAGTGTTTTTTTTTATACGAACTTAAATAAGATCTGCAAATCCTTTTATGAAAAAATAAAGAACTTCAGATTTTTCTTTTAAACCGAACAGGGGAAAAAATGAAACAGACAGATGTCCAACTGTAATTTGAACCTGCATTTAAATTTCCTTATCCCTTTCCAAGCCCCTCCAATTTGTATAAGTTCTCTATCTGGAACAAATCTTTCCTCACAAAAGGAGCATTTGTCCTGCCCAGGGGCCAATGAACATGCCCTGTTCTTGCCGCAGCATTTCTGCAGAAAAGAACATGGAGCGCTGGCATGAGAGTATGGCCACTTTTAACTATGTGATCTAAGAAACGGTGAGACTCATTTCATAATGTTCAGGCCCAGCAGGTATCTCCCACAACAGATGTTCCACAGGTTATGCCAGATGGTTTCCTTGGACCATGAAAATAATTTACTCAGGTATGAGCACAAAGGCAGGGACTGTCTAAGTACCCTTCTTTCTTAATTAATTGTGGGTTCGAAGCAGTTCCTTGCTTTTCAGCATGTCATCAGAACTCTATTTTTAGCCCATGTCTGTTGCCAAGATACCTGTCTCCCTTAGCTTTTTACAAATATCCCAATGTACTTTTGAAAACTCATACTGGGGGGAATCCAGTCACATTGCAGGAGGACTCTGGTGGCAGGATAGGAGAGGGTCCCTGCATCCCTGCTAGAACACATGCTGACAGTCCTGATTTTAATGTTCGGCACCTCTGATCGACCAAATCGCAAATGGGGAATGGAAAGCCGCTCGGTGCAGTTGGGGTGGCTTGGTGCAGGGCCAGGAAAAATTCAAATGAGTTCAGGTTTCTAGGAATCCAACCATCAGATGCTGGATATGCAGGTGCTGCCCACCTATCGCTTTGCATGCACCTGAAAGAGGAGGTGGACTTGGCATGTTGCAAACACGGGCTCCAATTCTGGCTCCATATCTCAAGGACGGGCTCACCCAGGTGGCTTCTTCCTGAACAACTGGAGAGAGGAGAATTCTTCCTTCCTTCCCCAATGAGGTTTGAACTAAAATACTCCTCTCCCTAATGTGGCTAAACCCCTCAGGGGGGAAAGTTCCCGTTTGTGTGAATGGAAAGTTCCCCACACCTTTTTTATTTATTTATTTTATTTATTAAAACATTTCTATGCTGCCCCTTGCCAAAGCCTCGGGGCGGCTCACAGCACAGAATAAAATACAATAAAATACAAAAATAACAATATAAAACCAACAACATAAAATAAATAACAATATAAAAGAAGTCAAGATCAGAGCCCTTAAGTACTTCTGTCTTTAGTAATTTGGTTCTGATCTCATTGCAAACGGGACAGAGGAGGACATAGTAAATTACATGTATAGCATTGGACTACATGGCAGGTTTGCTGTAAACAGTTCTCTGCCTCCACTACAAGATACGGACAGTAACAGTGGATGCTGCTGCTACTGATTAATGCTGGGGAGGGAGTATTCTGATAACAATGTAGAGGGAAGATATAAATTCCTTTGCACACCATGTTCTTCCTAGGGAATATGACTGCTTCCTCCTAGGGATAGGTGAGAAATCTGATAAGGGGTGAAAATCCAGTGCCCCTTGAATCCTGTTTTGCCATCCCTGCGCTGGTGCAAGCTTGCTTTGATGTGGGTTGAGTCAGCTCACAGGCTTCCAAAGCAGACCATGCGCTGCGCATTCACAGCAAACCAAAGAACAAGCTAAGTGACCGCAAATGGTGCTATTTGCATGATTTACACAACATCACCTTATTTGCATAGATTTGCACAGAGTGGGTGAATTGTGGCATTTTGAATGTTTTCCTCAAATCAGCACCAAAATAGCATGTCATTCTGGCACAATTTCCTAGAATAATAGAGTTGGAAGGGGCCCAGAAGGGAATCAAATCCTAATTTGAGAAAATTAGCCTATACTGAGGTAGCAAATTATTCTTGTTCCATGCTTTTTGGATGCCAATTTGTGTAAGGCATGCAACATCTTGTGAGTTACACAATTTGTATGATGTTACACAAATTTCATAAAATTATGCAAACATATGCAAATTGTGTACGTGTCATCAAGTTGTCTTTGATTTTGCTGACCCTATGAAAGAAAGCCCTCCAAAATGTCTGACCTTGACAGTCCCACTTAACTGTTCTAAATTCAAGACTGTGGAATCCATCCCATATTTTCTCTTCCTTTCCTTTTCTGCCACAAATGTCTTCTCCTGTGGGCCTTGCTTCTCATGGTGTGTCCGAAGTATGATGGCCTCAGTTTTGTCATTTTGCCATTTTTGCTTCTAGGGAATTCTCTGGCTTGATTGGATCTGGAACCTCCTTGTTTGTCTTTCTGTTGGTCCAGGTGTTCAGAAAGCGCTTCTCCAGTCCCATGCATTCATTTTATTCTTTTCAGCATTGAGACTGGGAATACAATGGTGTGAATGATCTTAGCCTTGGTCTTCACTGAAATGTCCTTACACTTGATGAACTTTTCTAATTCCTTCCACCTCAGTCATCTTCAAATTTCTCAGCTACAGTCGCCTCTTAAATGGATGACTGAACCAAGGTACGCAAATCTGCATATTAGGGAAAATCCATACAATAGGCATCTATTAGGACAAATGGGCCCACAACTGCTCATTGATTCCCATGCAAACTTTAAAAATAGTTCTCACAGTTTGAGATGATCTAAACTTAAAAAATAGAAAAATGAGATACTAATGCTGATGGATTTGCTTATCTTCTAGAAAAGGATGCCCTACCTTTGCTACAGAACCACAAAATGAGGGTACTAGTTATTTGGCTTCCAAAAAAGCAGTGACCATGGGGTGAAAAATCTCTGGCTTCCTTGAGCAGTGGATTTGGGGCTCCTCGGAGTGGCTGAGGGGACAATGGCCAGCTCTTCGATGCAAAGTTCTCCTCCTTGAAATGCCCAGTTGCTCAGCATTTCTGTGTGTAGTGCCTGCTCGTTTTCATGAGAGTTGTGCATGCCCTGTGTTAATTAATGGGATGGATACAGGTATATGGATTCTCTAGCACAGGAACCAGAGTCTCCTGTATTGGACAACAAGTCACACTCTAGCCAAGGCGTACCAGTATGTTCCTCTGTCTCCTTGCAGGACCACTGTTATTATGGAGGACACATCCAGGGTGATACCAGCTCTGGCGCAAGCATCAGTACATGCCGTGGTTTGAGGTAAGATGATCGGTAGCCTTTTCAACATTGAGATGGTGATCGGCCATGGTGACTTTCTGCTGTTGAAAAATTACTATTTAATACTTCTCGCTATGGATGCATGTTGAAACAGGATAGGCAAATGGTCCTTCAGAGAACGTTTCTTTTGGTGAGCAATGGGTACTGCTCAGTTCTCATCAACCTCAGTCCCCATAGTCAAGATTAGTCAGGCAGACAGGAGTACTGAGAATCATCACCAAAATATCTGGAGGGTGGCAGGATTAGGGCAGGATCGACTATTCCAAGTGGGAACAGCATTAACACACAGCATAGTCAAGCCAAGTTGTTTTGGTTGTCTTGAAGTAGAGCAGCAAATCTGTCTCTCCCCACCCTGCTGCTGCTACTCAAGGTAGGAGGAGGTGGATTTGAATCATGAATTCTTTCATTATGATTGCCATAACTATCATTATTTAGGAAAGGAGGTTCCTTGATTAGTAGAAACTGGGTGTTCAGCCTCATCATCCTATTCTGAAATGGTGTCTTCCAATGTTTTTCAGAGGGTATTTCAAGAGTCGTGGCAAGAGGTACCTTATCGAACCCTTGAAGCTTTTGGACAGTGAAGCTCATGCAGTCTTCAAATATGAAAGTCTAGAAAAAGAAGATGAGGCCCCCAAAGTCTGTGGGGTGACCAACACTACTTGGCAAATGGAAGAACCAATCCAAAAAATTGCCAGGTCAAGCACAAGTGCAGAAGTAAGTCTCAGGTCACATCGTCAAGCATAATCTCAAGAAGACAGGTCGCAAGTCATCATTCAGTGCTGCAGAATTCGATGGGGGCACAAAAACCAGGTTGAAGAAGCTTCTAAAGCCCTGCTCAACTCATTCTGGGCAGAGGAGAAGCTGGCTGAATGGGAGACTGGAGGGAAAAGAAGTACATGGGTGGTGCTGATTTGTGGGAGCAGGGTGTTGTGGGTTTAGGAGTTAGACTTTTTCTTTCACTTCCAGAATTTCATTGGTGGGAATTATTTCCTTCTCACCCTGCTCCCCATGGGGGTGGACATTTCAAAGAAAAATAGTGGTGATGGGGGAAGTTTTAATTCCCCTTTCACAGCTCTATGGTCCTCTTTGAAAGTGGGACTGCGTCCCATGCTAATCACATAATGGGCCAGAAAAAAATGACTCAGGCAACAGAAAAGCTTCATAGGGAAAATACTTCATTGTGGCTGAATATTTCTCCTGGAAGTTTGGAATCGGCATAAGAATGGCGTTCAGGTTTTAGCTGGGATGGGTAATTGAAGACTTAATCTTTCCTGAGACTATGCATAGCAAAAAAATGTGCATAACAAATGTGGCCTATTGACCTTTGTGATGCAGAACAATAATTTGGTTCAAGCAACAACGAAATAAAAAAACCAATAGAAAAGCTGTTCCTCAATGGAATTTAATTTTGTTTGCTGGAAAATGTAGTGCAGAGTATCAGCTTTCAAAGGAGATTTAGTTGACTTGTAGTTACCCTCCCTCTGTGCCTTTTTGGGGGGCATAAAAGTACCCCACAGAATCATTTTCATCCAAATTTTGTAACATTTTTGGTGTTGGTTTATCAAAAGAGTACAATCCTGCATATACAGTGTGCACTATGCAAGATTAGTAGCCAAGTTAAGGATTGCCTGTTACGCCACCATCCATTAATGATTTGTGTTCATACAGGCAGGGCTGTTTTTGTGCTCTAAATATTTGCATCTCACCATCTTCAAAATGAGCGTGGTTTGGGATATACAACAGTGACACTATTTGGGAAGTGACTCATCAAAACATCTCTGCATCTCAGCAGATTTCTTCAAATGTGGGCAGCCTCAGCTTCTGCCTGGGATTGCATTGCATAATTCCTTCAGCCCTGAGATTTTTTCCATTCCTCAAATGCAAAACATTTAACAAGCTCTGACCCTATCCACGTCTTGTTAAATGGAACCAGTGCTTCCAAAACATGGTGTGCGTTGACCAGGCTGTAAAACCAGCTTTTTAAAAAAGGTTATCTGATGATTCAGCATTCTTGCCGACTTCGGGGGCTGGGACGTTGGCCACTCTGCATCCATCTGAACCGTCTTCACTGTCTTGTTCCATTTAGAAGCAGGCATACCTGAAGAGCAGGAAGTACGTGGAACTCTACATTGCCGTGGACAACACAGTGGTAAATATCACTGTCCAGCTCCCAGACAGCCTTGGCTATGGAGCAGTACAGAAATGAAATTAGTAATGAGAATGAATGCTTTTGCTTCCTTTTACAATTCTTTCCGGCCGTCCCCCATCTCTTTTTTACTGGAAGAGTATTTCTATGTCTCACGATCATGTGGAGCGTGTCATGGCTTATGAATCCAAAATGACACCACCAAACTTGGGAGAAATCTTAGATTTGAAGAAGCATCCAAATCTTTTGGGGAAAACCCTATGCAGGGGAAAAACGTAGAACAGCCCAGTGTGGCCGGAACGTTCTCAGTACGCATGAAGCGCTGACTAAGGGCTGGAGAAACACGCCTTTCTCTAAAAACAGAAACGCAATGAGATGGCAGAGGAAGGGGGTGGTGGAAGGAAGCATACATCCCGAGCAAATGCAGCACTAATCCAAGTGAAGGCCCACGCTTCTACCTCGCTTCTTCATCTCCAAGTTCCACTGAGCCCCAAATTTTCTGTTTCCAGGAGCCAATCATCCTCATCTTGGAAGTTCATAGAGGGGACCAGTGGTGAAGAGCTTCCCTTATTCTTTTTCCTCAGCATCTATTTGCTTTTAATATTTCTTAACCACTCTTTATCCAAAGGATTCCAGAGTGGGATACTGTCAGCATCCTGGAATCTCAATTTGAGAAGAGGGAATAAAACTCAGGTTCGTGGGAAAGACCAAGGGTCCAGACCATCTGAGGCTTTATTGTTTTGCCCCCAAGGTTCCCGCGGTTCTCACGATAATGCATGCTGCATTACCGGGCAGGCAGAGGTGAACTCTGCTGCAAAGCTTCAATACCATTACAGGGCATTTATAGGTGCACAGGTACAGGGCAATTGATGACAGAATGCAGAGATTACAATGCGATTCTGAGGTCATCACGTACAGAACAGATAAAGAAATGTCAGTCAATCACACTGTAACAATGAGATTAAAATATTTCTAATTGTCTGTATTGAACTTTAGTTGAGTAACTTGAACCCATCTCCAGGTCTGCTCAGACATGCAAATTCAAGCCACTAGAAACTATTCATGATAAGCTCAGGCCCTTATCTCGACTCTAAACATTCTGCATGATCAGGGCACATGAAGTCCTCTGGGCTATCAAAAGATTATTGTAAACTGAATTCCAACAATGACTATTTATAATGGATATTTGGGCTAAAATGGCCTACTGTAGCCTACAGCTAAAGGTGAGAGAAAGGAGCGGGGGAACTCCATTTTAAACAGTGACAGCTTGGTTTGGAGAAGGAAGACAGGATTTGATCCCACAATGCAAAGGCACACAGGAGTAATGCTTTTCAGACAGGATTTAACCAAATCTTCCCAACAATACAAAACTGTGCTTAGAAGTATTTATGCACACGCATATCTATATATTATGCTAAAGAAAGGATAGCATAAGTAAACACAGCAACAAATTAAACAGAATAAAAAGCAGACTCACAACATAAAAATGAAGACAGTGACCTTTCCTTTAAAATGCTGAAAAGATGGTAAGGTTTTAAATCGCACAGTGCACTGGTTACAATATACTATGACTAATTTAAGTGATATAATAAACCTTTTCTCCCTAGAAGCAGCTTCACTGATTTTTCACTTCGTAGATATCTTCCTTTTTTTTTCATGCCCTCTCCTCTGCTTCTGTTTGCATCTCTCTCTCTCTCTCTCTCTCGCTCTTTCTCTTTTTCGCTCTCTCTCATTGAAGTCTCTTCCTAACACTTGCATTTTTGTTATTTTGCAGTTCAGGAAGTACAGCCGCAACCTGAATGGCGTAAAGACAAGAGTATATGAAATTGTCAACTATATAAACCTGGTAGGATGTCATGCCAATCTTTTTCTTGAAGTTTCTCAGTGTATTTTTGTTCTGATAATGTTTTGTCCACCTTGCAGGTTTACAAAGCCATAAACATTCATGTGGCATTGATTGGCCTAGAAATTTGGTCAGAAGGGGATAAGATCATTGTGGATGAATCAGCAAGCGTCACCCTGGACCGGTTTTCGGAGTGGAGGCAGGACGTTCTGCTTAAGCGGAGAAAGAACGATAATGCTCAGTTACTTACGTATGTACTGCAGTGGTGAAAAGGAGCGGGTACAGCTGGGTGTGGACTACAGGACGATATTTTGTGGGTGGCATGGGACTCAGGCACTCACCTACACACTTGAGATGCTCCAAATGTGTGTTTGGGGATTGTTTTCCCAGAATGCTGTCAAGGTGAGCCTGTGGTAGAGCTACCTATAACGGTCTTAATTTTTCACAGTCTCTGGATAGGGTGCATCCTCAGACTAAGTGGGTTTCTATGACATGACTGGTTTCTTGCACAAGACGGTCTGTTGTGTCATCCAAAGCCCGTTGTTATATTTCAGCATGGACTGTTTGGTTTTTAGAAACCACTGTAAGAAACAGCAGTCTTTTCTAGGGTTTCCACACTTCACCATGGGTTTTCCAGTTTTCCAGTCCTGGTATTCAGCTGCTGCAGAAAGAGCAGCAGCAGCAGGAGCTGTTCCAGCCATCCAGTGTCTGATTGAATTTCAGGCACTGTGGCAGATGGGATATGTGCCAATGGCAGGAGGACTGAGCAAGGAGGGTAGAAACCATGCTATCAGAGAAAACACTTGGTCATCTCTCAGGAACATTCATGAAAAAACACATATACCATGGAACCTATGCAGGGTTGCTTGTCATGACTTGCAAACCCAGGCACTGTCTCTGGCTAGGGAAGAACTACTTTCTCTCTAAACAAAGGTATCTAGATTTCTTTTAAAATGAACGCTGTCTGTGTTTTGTGGATTTCGAGCTGTCTTTCATCCCGTTGTCTGCACATTGGCAGAAGCAGATATTTGCCTGATTCTGCTTGCAAACAGGCATTTGTGCTAATGCACAGATCTACCCCCAGACACCAAAACACAAATCAGATTTCCACGTCAAGGAATGCACATGACTTAGAGAAAGGCAGCTACCAGTCAGGTCAGGCTGGGGTGGGGATGATGTCAGAGGTACAGAGTTCTGGACCTCTTTGCAGCACATAGAAACAGACCTGGACATACTTTCCGTCACTCACCAAATCCATGCTTCTAGTGCCCCCTGCAAACTGGGCCCTGCATGGGACCAGTTCTTTTCACCTGCATCCAAACTGCGACTTCTGACCTACACTGCAGTTAACAACAGGGATGGCACCCCTTGGGGTGGGATTCCTCCAGGGAGTGCAGCTTGAAGGCCAAATCCCACCAGTGTAGGAAGCCAGGGAAGCTTTGGCTAGACTGGGAAATCTGATGCTCCAGTGATTCTACGTCCCTGGTGCAGAATCCACAATGCCAGACAGAAAAATTGGTGGCCTCTTTGCCTGGGGCAGTGACAATACAGCAAAGTAATACAGTTCTATGAAATCCCACCGTCTTGTTCTCCCCTGCCCTCTTCTTTTTTGCAGGGGTATTGACTTCAATGGACCAACCGTAGGACTGGCCTATGTGGGGACCATGTGCAATCCTTCCCATTCCTTGGGAATTGTCCAGGTTTGTGGGATCAGATAATATCTGGAATAACCAGCATTAGCTGGCAGGCAAGGGAGGCTTATAAAGAGGGCAACCTTTGTGGGCTGGTGGGCATATCTGGAACATGTTAGAAACTCTCCTGGGTGCCTGCACCACACGGGAGGTGTGGCTGGTCACCAAGGCCCATCACCATGTGGTTCAAAGATACTCGCAGGAATTGAACCAGGTAGTTACTGCATGCTATTTCCTCGCTTTCAAGCTATCCCAGCTGCTGGTAAGAATTCTAGTTTTACTTTTATTTTATTATGGTGGGGGTTAGGACTCCTTGATGGTTTCAAGAAATGTGCCCATGGTTCATTTCTGACTATGGGTGCTACTCTGCCTGCCTCTGTCATTTCTTTACTACAAACAAGGGTGGGTGGGTGGATGGGTCTCTTTTTAATTCACTTCACATATGTTAATTCATGAGTCCAAGAGATGTAGGAAGTCAAGGAATCTTTGTGAGCAAGATAGGGAAGTTCTCTTCAGTTCTCTTTATTTCTTAATCATGCATTGTTTTAAACAGACCCAAACTATGCAGTCCATACACACTGAATAATACTATATACATTTTATATGCATTTTATTGGAAAAGACATGTTTTGCAATACACCCATTTTGGTATAATTATAAAGCCAAAACCAGCATTTTAAATTCAGAGAAGTGCAAAATTAGAAGCATAACTGTGCTCTGTTCCATGCAGTAGTTTGGGAGGTGCAACCATGTGAATTTACTTGCAAAAACAGACTAAATGACATTCTCAAGCCACCTCAGTCATATCCAATTCGTCTGCTACAGCTCCCTCATCCCACAGAACATGAGCAACTTGGTTGTGTGTGCAGCTGAGCTGGCGTAGAATTAAAAAAAATATAACAGAATCCTTAGTTTGCGCACAAAACTGCTTTTAGGGATGCAGGGGCATTTCATATGTGCTCAGAAAACATTTGCGCAGGCTCCCTGCAAAACTCCATCTGCCAGCGCAGCACATGCCCTGATTTGCTCAGAGTTCTTCTGTGGACTGAACCAGCCCCACGTTATTCAGTGGAGGAAAGGTGCACAGATCTCCTGTCCAATTGCTGCTTGATTTCCCATTCACACAGAAGGTAGAGTGTAAATACAAGTAGGATCCAGGTGGGAGATAAGTGGTGGGACAATGTTCAGACAACCTGGGTTGCTCTCGGGCATTGCTCGCTCACCCATCTTGCTACAATCCACAGTGGCGTCAGCATCTGAGCAGGCCGAGTTGGGCAGCTGCCAAGAGTCCATAGCCTGCCAGGGCTCCACCATCAAGAGCCCCTGGAATTGCCGACTCTCCTCCACCTGCTTGTTCACCTGCCTCTCGCACTGGCCTGGTTGTAGATGCTGCTGCCTCCTTGCTCAAGGAGGCCCTCTGCCTGTTCAGCAACCCAGTGGCAGGAAGGAGCAGAAAGAGGAGGAGCAGCCCATGCTCTCCTGGACGGAGGCAGTGTCTGCTGAGGGTGCCTTGCCCAAGTTCCCTTGCAGGCTTGGAGCTGGCCGGACCTCCAGGCTCTGCCGAGGAAGCTGTGCAGCACGTCCTGTGCTCTTTTGCTCAGGTGTGAGGCTCCTCCTTTCATAAACATTGAAGATTGCAGGATTTCATTTCACTGCATTTAGCTTGGCCCAAATACTTCTGGGCTCCTACGTTTCTCCAGTGTGAAGCTGGAAATTATCTTGTACATGTGAGCTCTGCATAGATAACTCAGTTGAGTTGAACACCTCCGACCCAGCAAACAGATGCACGTTTGTTCCTCCATTCTGGAGCCATGCATTTGGTATGCACTGTGCTGGCTATTTTGGGGACTGATCAGAAAATCCAGGAATTTTCAGGTGTGGTGCTTGGTCAATAACACCAGTAGGAGCTGCCCCATCACACATTCATACAATGCCCCAGAAAGATTTCCCAAGGTCGCATCATCATAGCTTCTGTATCGCCTGAAGGGCCTGATCCTGCCTAACCTTGGAAGCTAAGCAGGGCCTGGTTGAAATCTGGATGGGTGGCGTAAAAGGTTCGAACCACCAGAAGAGCTGTGGTTACACACTGTCTAGACATGTAATGTAATAACAATTCTAGGGGCATCATAATGTGGAAAATACTGGTTCACTGAGTAGGCCAGAATTGGCATTTATAGCCGTGACAGAACAATTTTATTTTAAAAGAAGGAAATAGGCAGAGGGAACCTGCCACCCGACAGTTCCAGCTTCTGGAAACTACCAGACCGATTCCCCTTTCATCTTTCACTGGAGACGTCTGTTTGAAAGTTTCTGGCAAAGTGCTAAGAATCATAGCTCTCTTTTGTTTCCTGGAAGACTAACAATAGATCAACTGTTCTCCTTTGTGCAGGACCATAGCACAAATCCCATTGCCATTGGTGCTACAATGGCCCATGAGATGGGCCACAACTTTGGCATGAATCACGACACAAACTTCTGCACATGCAACTCAGGGTCTTGCATCATGGCAGCACAACTCAGGTGAGGGGTCTGACAGCACCAGTGGCTGAAAGGAGCTGCTTCGAAACTGTCTGGAATTAATGATTCAGCTAAGGAGGCAAAGTGCAGAATTCCTATCAAGGTGGGGCCCTATTATGGGTGAAGTCACCTGGGTGCCCTGCTGCACAGCCAGGTCATGGAAATCACAGCATGTGGGACGTAGGGAATTTATAACCAGAAAAGTTAGGTAAGATATGCTAATATACTGGAAGGTCACTTGGCGTGAAGGAAAGGAAAGCTTTTCTCGTGGTTGCTAGGCTATTATCTAGAGAATATATACAAGCTGTGTGCAAACAAATCTCTTGAAAATCTCCAGAAAACTGGGAAGACCATTCCCCTGAATTTCCCCGGCAGGAGGAGAAAGTCTTCAAAGGTTTCTCAGGCATGGTGACCACCTTTTTCAGTACCCTAGTTGCATTGTGTGGCTTCGCTTCACTACTAGGGCAGCTTGGCCACCATATTACATGGTACACAATGATCCAGAGTGGATGAAATTTGTCACAAGACATTTTGATGAGAATATTTCTGAGGCTGAGGGCTGGTTCTCAGCCCTCCTAGAAATTCTCTACCATTTCTGGTGGCCACCAATGGTAAGATGGAGAACTGCCATCAATTCTAGCATCATTCCTGTTGGGCAGCTTAATAGCAATTGCATTTTTTTCTGCTTCCAAGGATACTTTCAGACTTGCAGGGAAAGAGATGGTGTTCCATGCAAATTAGGCCAAGAAAGGCAAAATGGAAAAGCCAATGGGTGACAGGAGAAAGGGTTAACCAGTTCCTCCCGCACTGATCTTGTTTTGAAAATGGCAGAAGCTTCCCTCTCCCTCTCTTTTCAAGTTTGGGGGTGATTGATTGTGTGCCAGAATATCTCTGAAACCAAGAGAGAGCAAACATTTTGTTCACTGGCCCTTGTCTTGCTTGCCTGATCATTTATGATCACAAGTCATCACAGGCATCTCACTATCAGAAAAAAGCAGCGGCTGCAACAACCCACCTATAACCTACTGAGTCTACCAGGACTCCTGCTGACAAGCTTGTGCAGCAGGAGCCCGGGGTGCTCATGGTCTCGTGCTCTAATGCAATGAGCTATGCAGGCCTTCCTGCGTCATCTGCAGGTAAAATGCCCTTGAAATGGCTCGCTCGGCATTTCACACGGAAAATCTTGCTTAGAGAATGACTGCTTTGTTCCAGAAAGCAAGTGCTGGACTTCCTGGCACAGCATTAACCTTCTCGGAAAACCACATCACTGTGGCCAGTCTCTCTTGCTAGGCAGGGCACATTCCTAGGTGGGGCATTTGGGGGAAGCGGAGGGGGCATGCTGGCCAATTCCCCCTGCCCCCCACCACTGGTGAAGGCGATGTAAGGGCCGGCACAAGGGAAGGGAAAGGAAGGGATTCCCCCCACCCTGTACTCCCACTCCATACAAGAGAGCGCTTTGACCTCCATAATGGGCTATAGGATCCAGGAATTAGATGACTGGCTTTTTTGTTTGTTGTATAAGAAAAAATGACAGTAAGAATATAGTGAACAAGGGCAGAACAAAAGGTATAAAGCTAAGAAAGTATTTCCTGCTGTGATGAACACGTTAAAACTTGTGTGCAGCTTGTTTTCTCAAAACAAAATTCAGTTTTATTCTTTTATCATGACAACCACAATGCAAAAAGCGGGTTTAGAAAGAGTGTGAGCCCATCGCAAGGTACCTGCAGTTGACCATTGACTGAGAATGGGGCTGAGAACAATATGCATCACTTTTCTTGTTGAAGGCTGAATCCTTAACTTTGTAAAATGTTTGCTGCATAAAAATGCTTGAGAAACATGCAGGAAAGATTTCTGAACATAAGCTTCACAATACACCCTCTCAAAAAGAGAAAAAATGCCCAGATTTCACTTTTCAGTTGCAATTTTCAGCTGTTAAAGAATTAATGTTTTGTTTTGTTTTGTTTTAAATCATAGTTACGGTTAGCTGTCCACTTTTTTCCAAATACAAGAAAAAATCAGATTTCGTAGTGGCTGTGAATTGTTGAAAGTCTCTGTGACTGAATGGTCCCAGTTAGAACAAAAACTCACAGATGGTAATGCTTCAGGTCTCTGTAGCACCTGGAAGTTGATACAGATCCACAAATATCATTTTTGATGGTGGATCTCTTGGAACACGTTCAGATTATTAAGGTTTTTTCATCATGACTGAGAATCCAGAGAGCTAAGTGGATTTGCTTGCTCAAAATTCAAGTCATCAGCATATGCTTCTACAGTGATACTTGCATCATTTTTGGAAAATCTTAATTTCATTTAAATGAAAACAACATAAATGTCTCCAAAATATGTTATTTCTACTTTGCATTGTATCACTTATTTTACTAATCTATTTTGACATAACCAAATCTTTAATGCTTACACTGGTCTTTAGTGCTGGCTAATTGTTGAGCTCCTGCAATTTTTCAGTTTCTTGATGGACTTCATGCAAAGGGTTAATGTTCATCCTTTGCCATCAAGAGTAGAAGAACAATGAGAAAAAAAATAAGCTGCTGTAATAGTGACTATATTGACTGCTTCAAAGGAGTAAAGGGTAACTTAGGACAGGCTTTTTATCATTTTATCTTATCTTGCTATTTCACCCCTTAGCAATAAACACCAATCATGCTCTAATCATCATGATAGCTGTGGAATAAGCCTGCCCGTACCGTACGCTGCAAGCAAAGAGAGAACAGAGCTAAAACAGAACAGGAGAGCAATGGAAAAGGGTGGAGTCCGACTGCAGTGAAAAATCTCACACTCAATTCTTCCAGGGTTGTTTTACCAAGCAGGCTGTACAGGATTCCTGGATTTTCAGGATCATGGAAATAATTGCCCGGTGACTGTGATCACTGAGGCTGGGAGAGTCGTGACTGAGCAGACTTTTTTGAGGGGGAGGGGGGCTCTTCCAAATGCAGCTTTTAAAAAATATATATATATGCAGGCTCTGCCTTATTCGCTGAATTTTCTGGAGTATCCTATTTTTCAAAAGCTCAGAGCATCTTCCATCATTGAAATGGAGGCTGACACGGTCTGTCCTGTCACAAAACAGAAGACAAATTTCCAAAAAGTTCCTAGGAAGAAAGCACAGTTCTGGGGGTGTTATACACCTCTCTGCCCCTCCCTGCCCATTGGGCAGCCTTTGCGGTTAGCATTATGCCGGCTTTGTGACTCTACAATGCAGGGAAAGACTTACATCCCACTCCTCAGGGATACCTTAGTAAGAATTATATTATGTGCTGAGGACGAAATACGTGGCAAGCCGGTGACTCACACATCCCTCCAAAATAACCCCTATTCTCCCATATTTTGCAGGCTACATAAGAGATGCCTGAATTGCAGCAAGCCCTGGTTTATCCACTGTATCCCCTCAGCAGTGCAGAGAACATTACAATGGATAGTTTGGGTTGGTTTAGTGCTGAAGGACCTGTTTCCATATTTGTTGCCTCTCATGCATCAAGAAGCCACCAGATGAATTTGTTTGTCCACGCAACCCTATCACCTACTTTTGGCATCGTTCTTTTTAACTGGAGAGAATCTCTGCATTCAGAGTAGGTGCTTTACCACTGATCTGTGCCCGTGGTTCGTTTTTACAGCTACAACACACCCCAGTATTTCAGTTCCTGCAGCCTCCAAGATTTTCAGAAATACATTTTGGAGAGAAGCCCAGCTTGTATCGTCAACATGCCGTTGCCACAGGACATCGTTGCAAAGCCAGTGTGCGGAAATGACTTTGTGGAGGAGGGGGAAGAATGTGACTGTGGTTCTCCAGAGGTATCTTATTTTCAGAAACTGTCAGGAAAAGCAACCTGCCGAGAGATGGGATTCTTGCAGAAGCTGCTTGCATTTGAAGCCTCCTGTCTGCAGGCAAATTCTGTGATTAGATGCACTTTGGGTGGAATAGGAACAAAAATACCCTAATTCCAACACCTATATATGGTTGGGATAGATGGATTTTGTAAAATCCACTGTCTGTGCTTTGCATGTTGCCAGGCACCTTTGCTCATTGACAGAATCAGATTTTGGGAAATGTGTTTGTACCATTCATACAAACTGGCATGTGCCCAACTTGCACACTTGGAAAAGTGCTAAGCCCCCCAAAGTGTGCATTTCCCCAGCTAGCCTACTGGAGAAATGCGCATTTGTTATTTTTAATATTTTTCCAATAAATGGGCAGAAAATGATGGGCATTTTGGAAATGGCTAAAGAATTCATGGAATTTGCACAACCTGGGAAGATCCAGTGTGGAATCTGTGGGTCAGATTCTTAGAAATTTCAGCTCATTGGAGTCCATTGCTAGTTTCTCCAGCATCCTTGACTGAGGTCAGAATATGCTTGAATTTGTGCAGCCCTTGCTAGCTGAAATCTTACGAGGCGGACAGGTCCCAGAGCTCCAAAGGACAGAGGTATGTGTCTACGTAGGGGACATGACATCTTCCTGCAAAATCCCACAAGGAGCAAAACCAGAATTTCTGATGCAAACAACTGCAGGAAAATGATTTATTAGGCAAATGTGCTTGATTTGCACAACTTGTGTGGGCTGCAGAATTCAGCATTTTTTGACAGAGGATTTGGGTGACCTTGGTGCATGTTTTTGAAAGATGCATTTTTCTGTTTTTTAGCATCAAAAACATGTTCAAATAAGCACAGCACCTGCAGCTCATAAGAAGCAACCGGGCATATTACCTTCAGCTCACTGACATGTACATGCGGTCGCTCGTGCAAATCATGAAGCTTGCTGCAGAAATTCCTTTGCCTTATAGACTATCTTCCCCAATAAATACTATCTGGAAAAGTCCAGACTGAATGGTCTGTTAAGGCAAGTAGATAATGTACTTCTGTTCTTGTTTTTAAGGAGTGCAAAAATGAGTGCTGTGACGCCGCAACATGCAAACTGAAGCCAGGTGCTAAATGTGGATTCGGGGAGTGTTGTGAGAACTGCCAGGTAAAGCTTCATTTCTTATGGGAAAATACATCTCAGTCCTACTATGCATGAGCCAGGTGGAGATTTAGTATTCACATCTCTCTGACGCTTACCTTGTCTGTGAGCATCTTCACCTGTCTCACTGTCCCTTCCACTAGTTCAGTTGAAACTAGATCAGTCCAAATTCCAGCTGAAATCTTAGTCTGGAGATCCTTCTGCCCCTTCCTGGATCCGTGTTGAGTTGGAGCCTAATCCAGATGGGATTGGTGCAGAAGCTGAGGCACATGAGCCATATCCGGCTCTTGCGGGGTGCCAGTATGACATTCCGGGACTTTGCAAAGGAAAACACCTCTTCCCCTGCCTCCACCTGTTTTTCCCAAACACTGGTCACTTTTTCAGCTTCTGTGCAGACTCCCCATGCACCACTATTCTAAAAGCAAACCCTGAAATGGCTCCACCAAGGCTTAGCCAAACAGCAGCAAGAGATTTAAATTAAAATAGCCTAGTGTTTCAGCCCTGTATCTTTTGTCCTTGGATTTGCCTCTTCTGCCTTCAGCCACATGCCCCATGGAAATTTTGCTCTTGATCTGGAAATCGGCCTTGGGCCTCAAAGAGGTTCAGAAGTGCCACTGTATGGGATCTAAATTGGGCCCTTTTGACAGGCCCAGCCTGTGGCACATGCAGCTGTGATGCTGTTATTGCCCATCTAGGCTGGTGTTGCGGGGGCCTGCCGTTCCCAGTATCCCCGGTGGCGGTGTGTGGATGCGTCGTGTGTGGGTGCCTTCAGTCCCCGATTCAGGAGCTGAATGCCACTTACTCCTGGAAAGTCACACAAGGCAGAGGTGGCGCTCCTCTGTCTGATCATGAGGCAAGTGCTCTGGAGCTCTTGGGGCCCCGTCTGGAGCCTGGGCTCCTTCTGGAGCAGGCTGAGGCGTGCTCTGGATGCCCAGCCTTCATGGCGATCTGTGGATCCATGAAGCCATGATCTCTGGGCCACCTCTAATACGATCAGCGACGGAGGAATGGGACGACTCTGTCTTTGCCCAACAGCTGAGAGCCGCAGGAGCAGTCTGCCGCCCCGCGAAACACGACTGTGATCTGCCGGATCTGTGCACGGGCCACTCCCATCAGTGCCCCGCCGATCGCTTCCGTGTGAACGGACACCCGTGCATGAACCATCAGGGGTACTGCTACATGGGGCAGTGCCCCACTTTGCAGAACCAGTGCACTGCCCTCTGGGGGACAGGTGAGTGTGTGTGCCCTGGAAAAGCAGGACATCGGGAATGAGAGAGCTTGAGCACAGGAGAGGGGCCCCACTTGCAGGTTTGCAGGGCTCCACTCGTGGGGAGCCCACGTGACCAAGCTTCTTCCACAGCAGGTGCCACCTCTGACGGAGTCTCTTCCCAAACAGTTTTCTCTCACATCTGTAGCTTTCATCAACCTCACGTCAAGAGTAGCCAAAGCCAAGCAAATTATTACGAAACCTCAGTTAGGAAGGCTCACCAAAAGATTTCTTTTCCATGGCATACAAATACTAGTTTGTTATAACGCTTTGAAATCCATCCGGTATAGTTCATATGTTTATATAATGATTAAGACTCATAATAGTAAACTAGCCGTATCGGCAATTACTAACATTCAATTAAACCACCATTAATAGCTGCTTTGCGTTATCTGAAGCCCTTGCTCTCCCTCTCTCTCATGTGCATTCACTCATGCACAGAAACACAACGCAACACACACTGATGAATTCATGCATTTGCTTTTTCGTTGCAGCTGCCACGGTGGCTTCAGATTCCTGCTTTGCTATCAATAAGAATGGAGTTTACTATGGCCATTGCAAGAAGGCTAACGGCACATTCCTCCCATGTGGAAAAAAG
Organism: Varanus komodoensis; assembly: GCF_004798865.1. Classification (NCBI taxonomy): domain Eukaryota; kingdom Metazoa; phylum Chordata; class Lepidosauria; order Squamata; family Varanidae; genus Varanus; species Varanus komodoensis. The sequence goes on from NW_025335762.1 coordinate 3,877,890, forward strand.
TAAGCAATGCATATTCTTCACTGCTAGGAATTGTGGCATTCTCAGGAAAGATGGTCTGAGGAAATATGTTTCAGCTGAGAAAGCCATCCTCCTTGCTGCCTCTTTCCCAGGCTTCTTTGGAAGCTACCGTCAAAGGAAGGTATCTTGGTAGACAGAGAGACCTGAAAGTCAAATGCCCCTCCTTGATACCTTCTCCTGGAGAAGTGGGGTGGGAAACACAGTTCTGATCAAATGAGGTTGTTGTTTTTTTTTAAAGTCCTTCCCCGCTTCTCTCTGTACACACACACACACACACACACGCACACACCAGGCTGCCTTTGAAGGCAGGGATAATGCAGACTGATGAGCGTGGGAGAAGGGTTTCCATTCCCAAGTTCTTTTGGTCCACAACCAAAATGTAGTCATCACAGTTCTTTTGAACCTTTAAATCCCGCTTGAAGAGCTTCTAATAATCGGGTTGGTAAGAGTGGAGTAGTCCTCTGCTTGTCCATCTCAGGCAATAAATAGTAACAAATAAAGGTTAGTTAATGGACAAATGATAGTACCAAGGGAATGGATTCAATAGACTGTTTTATTAGCCTATTCATAAATAGAAATTATGGATACCTGTCTGTTGCCTTTCCAGAGATCTGAAATGTGGCAAGTTGTATTGCACTGGCGGTTCAAGAATGCCTTCAGCTGGAAGCCTGGTGACATTTGAAAATTGCAAAGGCAGTTTCCCAAGTGGAACCCAAGAAGATGGTGGAATGGTTGCTGATGGAACAAAATGTGGAGAGAGCATGGTTAGTGCTTCATGTTGAGTGATGTCTTCTCCGTAGTGGTGATTGCAGAGAGAGTTTCTGATGGGGTTGCATAAGATTTTATGTCCCCAGATCATGTAAGCATGTCCCACACTGCTTATGATTCTAAGGTTACAGTGATCATAAGACAAGTTCAGACATCTGAGATGGTTCAGTGCCACCTTGAGCCCGAAGGACCAGGGATTCTCAGCTCAAGCTCCTTGAGGGATGTATCTCCATGGACCACAATTCCACACTTTCCCCCATTCAGTGTGGGTAGGGGGAGTCTGGGCTCACAGGCTCAAGAAAGCAACAGATGGCCTGCTTGGGATCAGACTAGGGTCTGTGTGTGCCTACCAACACGGAGAGGTTGCATTACAGGGCGGCTTTGGTGGCACCTTTCCCCATCACCTTTTACCTGTAGCTGGGACCTGGATTGAACCTGCAACATTTTGCATGGAAAGCAGATGCCCTACCGCTGAGCTATTGTCTCCCTCTAGAGGCGTTCATGAGTACGTGACTTCCCCAATCTACCTGTATTTCTCCTGTTATACTCTCAAACTCCCCTATTCTCTATAATACTCCCCTACTCACTCCCCTAGTATGGGAGCATGAGATGCAGGGCTAATTCTTACTTCTCTTGAGGAAGGTGGGAGATCTCGAGAAATCAAAGCTGGGCCGTTGTGTGGCCCATGGGCCCCCACTGAGCCATCTGTGAGATGGACAGAAGCTGGTAGAAGAAGTACTTCTGAAGCTTAAAGCCATGGTGCGGGTAGAAACACAGCAGGAGGTGGCAGCCTGGTCTTGGGCATTTAAAAAAACATATCAAAAGGGTTTTTTTAAGGTTTCGTTTCCTGATGATCATGTATGGCATTTGGCTTCCAGGTCTGTAACGATGGGCAGTGTGTTGACATTGAGAAAGTCTACAGGTCTACCAACTGTTCCAACCAATGCCGTGGACATGCTGTAAGTGTTACATATTGAAGGAGGAACAAAGCTTTTTAAGGGGTTGTATTGATGCTATGCTTAGAGATGGGCTCCAAAATCCTTACCTTGCCCTGAGAAGTATTTATAGCTCTACTGTCTCTTCCTTCTTTCACAGTATTCTCCCACACTCTGTCCCTCAACTCAACAAGTCATTGTACTTCTCTGAATGCATCTTTTGCTCTTTTGCTCTTGCCATGGTGCGTTTCTCCCCACGCCCAACATCTTTTGCAGCTAGCAATGGATGCCAGTCACCCAGTACTCTCTGAAAAGTCCAAGGTGTCAAGCTATAGGTTGATTTCTAACAGATCATTATCTGCCATGATACTAGAGTAAATCTGGATTACCCAGGAGGGTGGTACTGGAGTTGTATCTGGAAATGTACATGACTCACTAGCTGAGATTCTCATTTGGATCTAATGCCATGGATGACCCCACAGCTTGCTGCACTGTCAAAATAAGTGCTTTACTGAATAGCAAGGTCTTTCTTGCTGGCATGGTCTATTGGTGGAAGCAGGCCCTGAACCAGATACGAATGCATCACCTACCAGCAGCGCTCATTAAATAACCATAAAATTAAAAGCCATCATGAAAAGCAATCATCACCATGATTAAAAAAGCAACAAAATGAGAAGATTGCAACAAAATTAGAGGGAACAGGGAAGTAGGCAGATGATGTCCTGCTAATTAAGAAACATAGAAACCGAGCGAGTCAGAAGGGGTATCCCAGGTCATCTAGTCTGACCCCTGGCTCCAGCTGGCTCTGCTCACGACACGCTCATGACTTAAGAAGTCCTAGTACTTCTACCCGATGAGTCCTCATTCTACTACAAAACCAAACACTTGATTCTTTAGACACATCTTTTAGCCAGCTGGTACATGATGGTTTTGTTGGTCGCCATTTGTTGGACTGTTTGATCTGCAGCACCTGTTTACAGAAGACTAGTCTTGTAGAAAACTAATTAGCATTTTTTAAATTATTGTCATTATGCTTTATGCTGTATAGCTACCACATGTGTCAGCTTGAGAAAAACAGGAGGGAATGAGAGAGAGGGAGAGAGGGAGAGGGAGAAAGAGAGAAAGAAAGAGAAACATGTTATCTGCTTTTTTCCCTCTGAGCGTTCTAGAGACTAATGCTGGGTTTGTTCTGTCAGGTGTGTGACCATGAACTGCAATGCCAGTGTGAAGAAGGATGGGCGCCACCGAACTGTGATGACGCCATATCAAATCGATGTGAGTTAAAGGATGCGGCTGGCGGGGGCGGGGGGGCGACGCCATTGTCCTCCTTTGCTCTACAAAACAGTTCACTGCAGATCCTTTGGGAATCAGATTAAGCACAATCTTAAACAAAACTTTCCAACCCATCTACAGGTGACAAATCTCAGGGATGGGGGATTTTGACTATTTTTAGATAGGGCCTCTTGATGGAATCAGAGGGCTTACCACATGCACTGCTTTTCTGCCATAATGGGTGGAATTTTTCCACCATGATGTCTTCCAAAAATCAACCCCACTTTCAGTGACCAGTTCCTTGACTCCTCACAGAAAAACTGAGTTGTGTTTGAGGTTGTCAGCTTTTAGTTTGGCACCAGTCAATGCACCTCTCTTCATCATTTCACATAATTACGCTAGAATACATATTAAGTTGTGTTCACATTGTTGGAATTCACAGCTACCATTTTGAATGGCTTTCCTTTGCTTCTCATAATGTAAAATTTCCTTCTGAAGTCTGATTTAAGTGGCTTTAGGTTAGTTTTCCTTGCTTATCTCTTCCATATATAATTTATACAAAACACACAGTGCTTTTTTCATACATGAACACATGTTCCTTCTTGTAGAAGAGAATCACAATCAAATCCTGGTTTGGGAAACCTGGTTTGTTAATTCACTAGAATTTGGGCATCCTGTAATTCCCTAAATTTGTACAAAATGGCAAACTGATTAAGAGCAAATTTTTCAATCCTTGCCTGTGGTGAAGGGAGAAGGAATGAGATTGGGGGCGGGTACATGAATCTTACAAAAGTTTATTTGCATTAATAATCCATGGTTTGGATGACTGTCTGAACTGGGCCTCAGGATGAGACATGCTAATTTGACTAGTGGTGAGATCCAAGCAGGGTTCATTCTCACATTTACTGTGTGCCATTATTTCTCTCAACAACCCTCTAAGCTAGATCAGCTTGAAAGACTTGGCCAAGCAATCCGGTAGGCAGAGATTTTGGTCCAGGTCTTTCCAAATAATACTCTTAACCACCACACAAGAGTAGTAGGTACAGGAATTGTCCATGTCAAAAGTAAAGAATGCAAAAGCTTGAGGGCAACAAAGCGAATGGCTTCTTTGTTTCCTGCAGTGTAACCCCAGAACCTCTTTTTGTTTGCAGATATTATCATCATTGTTGCTGTGTTGGCGGTCCTTTTATCCATCGCTGTTGCCATAACCTTCCTGTTCCGTTGCCAAATTTTGAGGAAGAAAGGAAGTCCAAGGTGAATCTTTCATGCGCAGAATTTTCCACTTAACTCCCTCTGGGTGTCTAGGGGCCACATTGCCAGGAATGAGGTGGGAGGTCCAGATTGAGAGGGTGGGTGGAACACCACAGTTGTCTTGCATAAAGAGAATTCCATCTGAATTCCAAAAACCTTCTCATCTGAAGCTGCGAAGCAGGATGGGATTGAGCTAAGGTTTAGGAGATTGTGTCTGACACCAAATGAGTGGGGAAAAATGGGTCCACCTATCACAAAGAGCCACACTAAGAAAATAAGCGATGTAGTACAGAATTCCATCCAGTGGCTAGACATGTGCTTGCCAATATCCCCACTTTTTGAAAAAGAAAGTTCCTAGTCCTCTGTATTTCATGAAAGATCTCCCCCGCCCCACTGCCGCACCTTCTCTCTCTCTAAAAACCAATAACCCGTGAAACTGTTTCCTCTCCTCTCGCACATTTGCTGCCTCTCTTTGGAGCTGAAATTTGTCAGATGGCCCTCCGATCCACTCTGGCAACCAAGCACTGGGGGCAGGATGGGATGGATGGGGTTGAACTGCAGTTTCCCAACACCGCTCTCCAGCACCAGCCAGACTTGGAAGCACCAGCTTCCTTTTTGCTGCCTCACTGCCAAAATTCAGTGCCCCCACCCCTAGCAGAGCTTTCATTCATAGGGTCACTATTTGTCTGAGAAGATTAGAGAGCCTGTCACAGCGACAGTCCCCAGGAAAGTAAGGAAACAAACAGGTGGCAGGCTTTTGATGTTCTTTAATTCAATGGTTTCATGACAGCACCCACAAGCGTGTGGCTGGAGCCACAAACCTCGGCTTCTCGGGGCAAGAACAGAGGATCAGGCAAAATGCTGGCCCCACACCTGGCCCTCCAGAGGTAAGATGTACCACAGGAAACAACTTGATAGTAGAACATCTGTACTCCACCCACTTGTGGGTGGACTCAAAAAATGTTGGGCTGAGACACAATAAATTTCTTGTGAATTCTGGTTATTGAGCTCCTTACAGTGTGGACATGAAATGTGGCCACCCAAAACCAAGGTAGTGGCTTCTGTACATCCTTGAGTGGCAGCAGGAAGGAACTCTGTAAGTGCACAGATGTGTATAAGTTTGTAAATTGAAAGACGCATATTTTTAAAGAAATAGAAAGCCAGCCTTTCAAGATCCTGTGTTTCAAGATGTTCAGGATGTTACAGGAACATGGATGTGCAGGAAGGTCAATGGACTTGACGTGCTTCAGCCTCTCAAGGATCATAGAGTGTATCTTAGAGGTGGGAGGGAAGTGGAGGTGGGAGATACATGTGCCACAAAGTGAAAATCCTCCTTCCTCTGCACCTTGCAGGGTTGTTCCAAGAGAAAGGCAAGCAACCGTTCCACTTTCTCACTCTCCAGATGCCCATCCTGTTATCTACCTATCCAATGTTCAGGTGCACAGCTGGCAGGCAACCCAAATCTGGGCTTCTGCCACTGGTCTGAACATAGCTCCACTACAGCCTGAGGTGCTTGATCCTGCCTACTCTGGGAAGCTATGTAGGATTGGGCCTGGAGGAAATCTAGATGGGAGACCTGAGTCCTGCATTGAACAGGCAGTTGGACCTGATGGCCTGCTAGGCTTCTTTCAACTGTATGATTCTATGATTCTATAACAGACCTATTACAATGAGCCCAGTGGCCCTCCTGGATAAATATTTTAAGTGAGCTGTGCTGGATGCTTGAGAGCAGGGCTTTGTTCCTTCTGGATGTCGAACCTCTTACGAGTTAAGGTAGAAACAAAGAAATGTAGAATCAGAGTTAGTCAGAAGTTGGCTCCACTCATGACATGCCTACCATGTGCACGTCCAGCCTAGCCTTAAACACCTCACCGCTGGGGCTTCAACCACCTCCCGTGGAAGCCCATTCTGTACCCTTGGGGTCCTAACCATCAGGAAGTCCTTCCTGGCATCCACCCTAAACCTTGTTTCCCTGAGCTTTGCTCCATTGGAACACATCCTGCCCTCCACTGCAGGGGGGAAAAGGTCATGACCCAGGTAAAATAGCTTTTATTTGTCTTTCATTTATTCTTAGGATTATTGTTGTGGTTCTTCTTATTATCATGTGTATATTCCACCTTTTGTCCATAATGGAACTCCAGGGGATTGCATGGGTTCTCCATTAGTCCTAAATAGGCCTCCCCTCCAAGAATCAGATCTACAGAATCAGATCTACAGGTGGCTGCCTCCTGCACATTCAGGCCATGCTCTGAGACAACCTTGTATACGTTTATAGAAATATGGAGGAACAAGACTGTATCTCTTATACTTCATCTTAAGATGCTGCAAAACTCTTTGTGGTTTTTAGTGCAAGAATAGCACAACTGTTCCCTTCCTGTTTTCAGGTTAACTCAGCTAGATGTCTTCTTCCTCCACCTCCACCGCAAGCAAACAAGCCATCAGTTTGTGTTGTGGTAAGTAGAACTGAATGAGATATTTCTTGGCTAAGGCACAGGACTTAATATACTGATAATGCAGTAAATATCTAAGGAACCAAATAAAACTGAAGGGGCCATGGGTACGGACGTATACAACTGTATCTCCCTGTGGGGACAGCACAATATAATGAAACAGCTTTTAAAATGCTCCAATTTAAAAAAAAATGCAGACTCCGCAGAACAATCTAGATATTAGGAATGTATGAGGCATTTAATTGTTGCTGTCATGTGCCATCAACTCGTCTTCAACCTATGGCAACCCTATGAAAAGCTCTCTAAAATGTCCCATCCGTGACAGCCCCGTTCAGCTCTTCCAAGTCCAAGGCTGTGGCTTCCTTTATGGATTCAGTCCATCTCATATTTGGCCTTCCTTTGTGTGTTTTGCCTTCAACTTTCCTAAACATCAAATGGAGGGGGCAGGGGTGTGAAAATGTGGTAGATTTTCTCAGTTTGGACCCAGGGTTTCTGTTCTGTCAAGCCTGTGCTGACCCCAACTCAATCAGATGTGAGATAAGACAGCCTGCAAACTTCCATTTTAAGGCAAGCTCTGATTTTCATTTTTTTCTTTAAAAGCCAGGGCAAATCATGCAAAATTTGAGCCTCTGCTTGACAGATTTGCAGAAACTGCAGTGCAGAGGCTAGAAATCATCAGGAAATGCAAGGCAGTCAAGATGGGTCATGTGTCCATGCAGTCAGAGAAGGATGCTTCCACACTTTCCTTATTAAATATTGCAACAACAGCAATAGCAACTCAGATCTATATATGCTGGTCCCTTTTTGCACAAACTGCATTCTGTTCAGATTGCACTAGAGATAAGCACTAGAGATAATCCTGGCAACAAATCTGCACAAATATTTCAGAGAATTTTGCAGAAGCAGGGAAAACATTGCTTCTCAGTTTGCTTTTGACGGTTAGGTTGGAAATATGTTGAAAGCAGGTTGAGCTCAAGGGGAACAAGTTTTCCAGTGCCACCAATCAGACGCACATCTCACTGAGCTCAATGTACGCTTACATCTGAGGAACTATGCGTGGGATCCTGTTGTGCTGTCAATGGCTTAAAACAGCAAGGTTCCAACATGTGCTGAGTTCTGCTTGCTCGAATTGTTTCAGGATTCCTGCAGTGAGCAAGGCACTGGATTAGCTCTCCCTCACCGTGCCTGAAAAACCATGATATATTAGGATTGGAGTAAATTAGGTGAAATCAGGCTGCATATGATCATTCTAGTTACACTGATCTAATGCTACTTTTGGTTATTCCCCAGAAAATCCCTGGTGAACACCCACCAGCACCCTATGAAAATGCCAGAATGGTAAGTTGAGCAATTGAACCCTTCAAGATTAAGAACACATTTCTGTCTCTAAGAATGATCAGGCAACTGCTTCTGGAAAGTGGATTATTATTATTATTATTATTATAACATTTCTATGCTGCCCCTTGCCGAAGCCTCGGGGCGGCTTACAACACAATAAAATACATTGAAATACAATAGAACATAATATAATATCATGGCATATAATAGGGTAATATTATATAATATATAATATAATAATATAATAATCATGGAAGAAATGTGTCATACACATCCCCTCCATCGTTAATTTTCAACTGCCTCTGAACTTGGACCTTTACATGACTGGGGTGCCTGCCAATGGCTACCCTTCCTGACCTTTTGAAAGCCACCTGAAGGATTATGGCACTGGTTCTTGGACCAGTGACCACCTGGTCCAAGAACCTTGTGGCCATGCAGTTAAATAATTGCATTCTTTTTCTAAGGACCGTGGAAGCCCTCAAGCTAATTAATCATCATGGCTCCAAGCTAGTGATTAATTGCACAAAGGGAACAAAAAGTGCCTAGCAACATGCACACATTAAAAAATACATGCAAAGAGAAATGTGTATCTCTCCCAGATGTGCACGAACACATCAGTAGGTGCATGCACCAAACATACCTTTTTTAAAGGTGTTTTTTTTAAGTCAGAAGCTCCTGTCAGAAGGAAATGACATGAACCTGGCCTCAAAGAACCGACAGTCTTAGCATCGCAAAGATGATCAGACCCATCCATCCCTGTTTGGATCATGGAACAGTGAGGAACAAATAACCAGCTCAGCCCTATTCTGCTTTCCACCCCATAAAGATATCCGATGGACGGGAGCCCTATCAGTCAAAGCTGGGCTGAAAAGTGAAGAAAGAGAATATATCGCATATTACTAGCTAAGCTCTATTTCCTTTCATTCCAGCCCATCATAAAGCCGAATGTGCCGCCACCTCCGGTTCCAACTGCCAAGCCGGCCTTATCTCCTGCCACGGGCAATTCAGTAAGCCAGCTTTTCCTTTGTCATCATTTTCCGTGACATTTTTCTCCTTTTAAGCAGAATGCTGGTGAGAATAGCATCACGGCGTGAATATAACAGTCTCCGACAAGTGTCTCCTTTTAACTTTTCCTGGAGGGCAAAAAGAGGCAAAGGGAAACCAGTGTGACTGGGAAACACTGAAGAGTGGTGTTCCATTGCTTTTGCCTTGCTTAGCTGTGGGGCTTGAGTTCCATTTTGAGGGATTTCCCAAGGCGCTCCAAACTGGGAATTCTGCCACCTTAGGCAGCCGCCCAGACTGCCCATTGTGCTGGACCAGGCCTAGTTACAACTCAGAAATTTCCTCCAACTGCAAGGCTTTGAGAAGAGCAACTGCAAGGCTTTGAGAAACCCCACCAGGGCTTTGAGAAGAGAAACCCTACCAGCCTCATGTCGGTGTTTCTGGGAAGGTTGCACAGTGCAACAGAGGTGATTGTATAACATAAGACTAGAATTTACTTGGTCACTGTGAGAAGGTGTTGGGGCTTTCCACCTCCCACCCAGGGAGCAGATACGGGAAAAGCAAACAACATAGGCAGGATGAAAGAGTTTCCTCTCCCAGGGAGAGGCTTCAGAGGGAGGTGTGTTGGCCGCAGCTGGTGAAATCCAATGCTTTACCACCGCATGGATTGAACTCAATAAGGAACACCTGGGAGAGGGCATGGGAAGGACGATGCGAGGGAAGGAGGATAAAGGGAGGGGGGGAGAAGGCTTGGGAAGGAGAGGGAAGAGGTGTGAGGGAAGAATGTAGAAGAGAACAGCATAGGGAGAGGTGGGCCGGTGCCGTGGCTGCTAGCTGCAGAAGGTGAGGTTGAAAACTGAGGCTGGTTGGGCATCTCGAGGCTGGGGAAGAGGTGCAGGACTCTGGGCTCTAGGAGCTGGGGCTGGCCTCCCAGAACACAGCACGTTGCCCAGTGAGATTCCTGAAGCAATCACCAGGGCCACTGCAGAGCCAAGAGGAGCATTTGATAGCGTTCCCTGCACAAGTGAGAAAGGAACATCAGGGACAGAGAGAAGGCAGGCACTCAACCCCTCTGGGAACTGGAAGGTCCCAAAGGGAATATCGGAGAGGTGTCACTCTCTGTCCTAGACTGAACCAAAAGACTGTGTGTGTTTGTGTCTCCTGATAAGGCCAGCGAGTTGTCTTCCTTGGGGGCTAATTTCTGACAAGGAGCTAATTCCCCAATAAACCAAATTACTACCAGAACCAGAGTGGTCCTTGGACATTATACCGTGGATCAGGGGAGCTTTGATGCTCCTCTCCCCTCACCAAATCCTACAGCCACCTTGTTATTAAGGGTTTACACCTGAAGCCTCTCTCCAAGTTCTACCTCTGAGATTGGCCTGTGCGTGTGTGTGTGTGTGCGTGTGTGTGTGTTGGCGGCGGAGGTGACAAGGGAGAAAACTTTGTCACTGTTGGCCCTTTAATTCTGAAGATCTTCCTGCTGACAACCGTTCAGTGCCAGGCCAAAACTGTCCTCTAAACCTGGGCATACAATGGGGCATGTCAGCTGTTTTACCATGTCTGGTTTCTATGGAAATTGTTCTAATTAATTGTGCATGTTGTATGCTGTATTTTCTTTCTTTTGTATTTGTGTTGTATGAATTGCTGTGACTGCCAAGAAACCTTCATGTATCGGGCAGTATACGTAGCAATGAAATCAATCAATCAATACAGCAAAAACCTGTGAGAATTTCTTGTTCCATGGATGAGAATGCATTGTGGTTTTCATCTCCTTTGAAAATGCTTTGATAAGAAATTCATTTTCTATCCAGTTGAATAAGGATGATTGCAAACTCTTTGGCAGAGCACCACACCGGACCGACACCACAGATACGTGGTGGTGCTCAACAGTGGGGTCTCCAATTAAGGGGAAGTGATCAATAGAGTGAGAGCAATTTGAGGGCGACACTGATTGTGCAGGGCTGCTAAAGGACAAAGAGTGTTTGACAAAGGGTATGCTTGATCACAAAAATACTCTTCCGCCTCCTCTTCTTTTTCTCAGCAAACAGCAACAAGGCCAGTTCCTTCTCCTCATTTCAAATCCAAGCCAGCTCCTCCACCTCCACCACCACCCCAGGTAAGGCTCACACGAAATATAGAAATCTGAGTTATCGACTAGAGTAATTAAGGGATCAATCCCATTCATGTTTAGGCAGAAAATTATTCTGCAGTGCCACTGGGGAAGGAGTATCATGACCTCCTTTTTGTAGATCCGAAAGACCAAGAAGCCACGTTAGTAATCCCTCTCTTCCCTTTTTGCTTTCCGATGAACAATGAATGAAGGAGAGGTGGCAAAGCAATTCCATCCACAGATATGCAGTAACCCAATCCACACCTCCCAAGCTGGTGATTTGAATCTCACCTGGGGTCCTGCCCTACTCTCAGCAAGTCTCACAGCGATGCACTACCAGGACTTACTTATCAGCATGGTCTCTGGAGTCATCTTACTTGCAATTCCCTGTTCTGCTGACTTTAGTTGGAATTGACCAGGATCTGCACTGTGGGGAGGGAATTTCACTTTTCCAGCAACTGAATATTGCCCCCTCTTGTAGTGCAAAGTCATGGGTGTGTGCATGATCATTTACAAAAGGCCTACTCCTAGCTGAGGAAAGCCCCCAGAACTGCACTGTTGTCATGGATCAACACCAGGTCCAGTAGTTTTGGTCTCTCCTTAGGCTCATAGGCATGAAGACAGTTATACCTGCATTTCAAAATGTCTCAACACACCAGTGGATTTCAGTGACTTGATTCCCGGATCTCTTTGCTTTTGTCTTAGGCTCTGAAACCCCCAGGAAACCGCAAGGTGTGAAAGTGAACCAAGTACCAGACCTGCTGCTGTTCTCCAGTTTCAAGGAAACCTTTCCCATCTTGTTCGGTCCTCCATCTGCAAAGGAAAGAGATTAGCTGGTTTTTTCTACAGGTCTAATAATTTCTCTGCCAACAGAATGCCATGTCTGCACTTGGGCTGTCACTGCTTGCCCAAGTGGTCATTTTTGGAAAGGAGACAGATTGGCATATTGTCAGTCTATGTCCATGCTGTCCATACTGATGAAGAGAATCATGATAAGGGAGATCCTGGTTTAACCGGAACGCTTTTGTAAATAACTGTGAATTGAGCCTTGTAATTTTACACATCAGAGAGCAACTGCGCTTTTTTGCCAGTGATTCCTGGACCAGTCCGTATCACCCATCACTGCCAGCCGTGGACAACCCCTGAGACTTTAGAAGGCTCCCCAAAGCTTTGCCTTGCTGGGAAAAGAACCTTTTCTCCATGCAGTGAGAAGGTGGCAGAGCTTTGCCCAATGCCTCAAAACAACACCACTCCTTCGACATAAAGGAGAGTCAGAATCTTGATCCAGCCTTTTACAAGCCGCTGCTTTCCTGGGAAGCGTGCAAGCAAAGCTTAGACTGCTTACTTCTGTGTGCCTTGAGGAATTGCTGCAATGTATAATGGTACGAAGATGGCCAATTTCTTTTACCAGCTTCTGTCCCTGCACTTGTAACAGCAACTTGATGTGCAAATATGTGCCAGGGATTATGTTTTCCTTCTTGTTGTCGAAAGCTTCCTTTCCTAATTCTTGAAACTCAAGTGTTTCGTCCAAAGCACAGGGGAAGCCCAAACAGGGGGCAGCTCTAAATAGCAGAGGGCCATCCTTCTAGCACTTTATCAGGCCAGGGCAACCATGTGGCTAATTTTTAGCAGCATATTTATGGTGCAGCATACAGTTAAAAACAGCAACACTAGAACTCGAGTGCTCACACCTTTCACCTGATGATATGTGAATTAAGCACCTTATTTGTCCATGCAGCTGAAATACATCAAGAGGTTTTAGGGCAGGACTGCACAGGACCTTGTATATTTCTTTTTTATGTTATTGTATGAAAAGGTCAGTAGGGGAAAGGGGTTAATGTAGAAACTTTGGGCTGAAGAAAAAGGATCAGATGTACTTAGCATGATTTGACAAAATTGGTCTGCAGACCTAGTCAGCAGAATGTAGACTTGCTAGGTTAGGGGAAAAATGTGCTCGCTCACTCTTAATGTAAGGGTAGTTTCCGTGTGAGTTTGCACAACGACTTCTGGTGGTCTGAATGGCCTCATCTTGTTTCCACAGCCAAACTTACACAATCCAGAATTCTCCAGGTCTCTTTCCGAGTTGTGCACACAGCACCAGACCCGCTTCGTGTGCTCTGTGTTCAGTTTATGGGCACTGAGTGTTTCGCTTCAATGCTCCCTCTCACTAAAAAGCAAGGAAAGAAACAGATTTGTTTCCCTGCAGCTAGAGCAAAGAACAAGCCAGGCAAAGAACCCCTCCTCTCCTCTTTGCAGAGATTGTTTTAAAAGGAGGGTGGGCATTCTGAAATAGCATCCTCCCCACGCCGCCCTTCCAGGCCATTTAACCACCAGGATTCCCAATACCTTGTTCTACTGCCTGTATCTGTATAGGAGCCTTTCCCAAGCTGGTGCCCTTCTGGCGGCTTGGGTAGTCTCTCCCCTAATTCCCACCGTCTGGGGCAGTAGGTTCACCAAGACTCAAGATCCAGTGTTCTTGCTCTGGTGAGGAATTGCTGGCTGAGCCGGGCCAGGGAGCAAAGAAGAGGGTTTCAGAGGAAAGGCAACCGGTGGAGTGGTGAATCACTCATTCCCCTCCTAAACCTGATTTTCTTTCTCCATCCTACTTGTGATTGCTACTGCAGTGGCAGGCTGTTACAAACAGGGGACGCCCATCACCAGCAGCCGTGCCCCCCTGCTGGGGCAATCTGGTCTCACGTTCTGGTCTGATGTTCGGCAAACTGTTCCCATCCCGAGCGAATGCCTGGCCTGTCAGCAATTTGGTCCTTGAAACACAGATGCCTATGGAAGGCTGGCCTCCACCGCATTCTGGTTTGCCAGCTTTTCCTGCCCAAGAGGAAGTGGTCATGAAATAAGAGCCTCAGTCTGTGACTGGCTCTCTGCTTTGCTCAGCATAGCTGCAGCATTTCTTGCACTTTCTCAAATGCACCTTGCATACATTTCAACAGGCCCAGTGGAAAAGAGCTTCCTGCTTCACCATTACCTTTCCTCAGAACCGTGGCCTCTCCAGTAATTATTTCTTTTCTGCTCTGGGGGCTGCCCTCCCCTGGTTGAAGAGAATATTTAAAAATCTCAGTGAGTTTGCATCCACTGGATAGTGGTTTACCTGTATTTTGTTATCTATGAAGAGTGTATATTTACAGAGTTATCTTTATTTAAAATGTTCTTATATAAAGTCACAATGTCCCCTCCCACCAAAAAAAAAAAAAAAAAAGACAAAGCAATCTTCATGTGTCTGTCTTCTTCATCTACAATGGCTTCCCATTTGTTGATCTGCATTCTGAATTGTCATTTTACAATGCTACGCTTCTTCAGATGACAAAACTATGGCCCAGAAAGATATTCAGAGGCTACCCGAGGTCAAACAAAATGAACTGATGATGCATTAAGTCTGCAGTCCTACCAGCTTGATCCTTGGTAGATGTTGGAACCCTCTCGCTACCCTTTGTTGGATGGGAAAAGTGACAAGAACAGTGTGGAATTTGTGCTGTTTGCACAAGGTAGAGCTTTGTGCAAACAGCTTCTTCAAGTTGTTTGCCGGATCTGTAGGCAAAGTAACTGGAGACGCAATTTCATGCTATTTCTCCAGGAGGGTGGGTAAATTTTCCTACAGGTTATCCCAGCAACCAGTGAGACAAATTGTAGAACAACTTTGCCCTTCCTAAGTGTGCACACATGCATCTGGGGGAAGAGATAGGCACACAACAACTGCGGTGTTGGCCAGTTGACCTCCATTTTACATGTTCCACAATGTCCCATTCAATGCATTGTTCTAGGACATCATTGCGGAAGAACGGGAGGATGGCCACCATATGCAATTAACTGAAGTGCAAGAAGCCCAAAAAACCACACAGCCCAGTCAGCTCATAACACATGAACCCTGAATTCAGCCCTCCAAGCTGATCTAGCTGAAAGGGGTCACTAGGGGTGAGGATCCCATAGAGTCACATCTTCTCTCCTCCTCACCCCCCAAAATCTGTTTCTTCTCTCCCAAGGTCATGACACTGACCTGGCAAGAGGGAGCGACCAGGAAGCTTTTGGTGGGAGTTACATGGTCATTATCCTATATCTTAGTCAAATGGCAAGCATTTAGTTGTGCACTGGATAATCATCTAAGCATGCTCATTCAATTTTATAGAACGGAAATGGCTTCTGAAAAGAAATTTGAAGGAACAGAGCATTTTGGAGAAATTTTCATGGGTTGTGTTTGGACTTAGAAACAAAGAAACACAGAAACAAAGCAAGTCAGAAGTGGCCCCTTGAGCCATCTAGTCTGACCCCCAGCTCCAGCCAGCTCTGTTTATGTAATCACCAACATGTGGCTGTCCAATCTTTCCTTGAACTCCCTCACTGATGGGGCCTCAACCACCTCCCTTGGAAGCCCAGTCCATATCCTAGGGATCCTAACCATCAGGAAGTACTTCCTGGCATCCAATCCCTTGAATTTTGCCCCACTGGAACACATTCTGCCCTCCACCACAGGGAAGAACAACTCATGGCCCTCTTCCACATGACATCATCTCACTTACCTGTAAGCCACTAAAAGGTCCTCTTGGAGTCTCCTCTTCTCCAGGTTGAAAAGACCCAGTTCCCTCAATCTCTCTTCGTATGTCATCCTTCCCAACCAGGCTTCCATTCTTGTGACCCTGTGCTGAACCGATTCTAACCTAGCTATGTCTCTCTTATAATGTGGAGCCCAGAACTGGATGCAGTACTCCAGTTGTGGGTACACCAGAGTCGTGTACAGTGGTATCAACATTCCCTAGATCTGGAAGTCACAATTTGGCTATACATCCAAGGGTGGCGTACGGCCTCTTGACCGTCGCATCACACTGCTGACTCATGTTTAGCTTGCAGTCAACCAGCACCCCGAGGTCCCTTTCATAAGTGCTGCTCTCCAGCCACTTGTCCCCTATCCTGTACTTATGACACCCATTCCTATGACCCAGGTGCAAGACCTTGCACTTCTCCACATTGAACGCCATCCTGTTGTCTCCTGCCCACTTCCACAGTCTGTCCAGATCCAGACTTCTTGCACTTATCCTGCATAGGAGAAAGAGGAGTGGGTGCAAAGGCCTTTCACTGTACAGTCATCTCTGCAGCAGCCTCCCCGACTTCCCACAACTCAATTAAGTCCACAGTGACACAGTCGGGTAATAATGCCTTCCCACAGGGATTTCAGATCGGGAAGCAAAAGCAGCCCAGGAACCGGCTGTGAAATGGCAAGGCTGGTTAGAAGAAGAAAGCAAGCATACACATGCAGAGCAAGCTCACGGATCCAGAAAGGCTAAAACCTGTTGCAGAAATACTTCACGCAAAAAAGAAAAGAAAAGAAAAGAAAAGAAAAGAAAAGAAAAGAAAAGAAAAGAAAAGAAAAGCAAGCAAGCAAGCAAGCAAGCAAGCAAGCAAGCAAGCAAGCAAGCAGAAGGATAGAAACCACTCTCACGGGGAAAGGAAACTTTTGGGATGTGGATTCAGGCACAGCAATGTCTAGCCTCCGCTATGTAGCACCAAGGAAACTAGGCACAATAGTACCTACAAAACTTATGTAAATGTCATTTGACTTTTTGGCATGCTTTCCCAAAGTGACGAAGAATTTAATTCCATTAACAAGGTGGCAACGGCATGAAAGATGCCTGGGAATTCATGAAGAACACATGAAATGGATGATGTGAAATCCACATAGCCCTGTGCGACTATTGCTACACCCACACCGCAATTCCAACAAAAATTCTACTCCTAATCTCCTCTCCCCATGCTAGCACTGGCAACTTCCCCATGGGGTGGATTGCGAATACCTTAGATGCAGTGTAGTGGTTAAAAGCATGGGACTGGGACTCAGACGATCTGGGTTCTAGTCCCCGCTTGGCCATGGAGCCAACTGGGTGACTTCGGGCCAGTCACAGACTCTCAGCCCAACCTACCTCACAGGGTTGTTGTTGTGGGGATAAGATGGAGGAGGAGATGTAAGCTGCCTTGAGTCCTTTGTAGAAAAAAGGCAGGATATAAATCGAATAATAATAGTAATAATAATAATAATAATAATAATAATAATAATAATAATAATTTGAAATATAGAATGGTGCATCTACAGAAAAGCTTATTTCTATAAGTGTAATGAAAATCTGACATCTACTGTTTAAAAGCCTCAACTGCATTCCAAACGCAAATGTAGTTTCTGAGTTTTTTGCAAGCTACACTTTGTTCTGAGCAAAAAAGTAGAAAGTGTATATCTTGTAAGTGCTTATAAGTGCTTTTTCTGGTACTAGAACTGATCCTTCCTTCCTTCCTTCCTTCCTTCCTTCCTTCCTTCCTTTCTGGCAGTGGGGGAAGAGGTATTCCTGTTTCAAGTAGTAAAATTGAACATGATAAAATCTCTGAACCTGAGATTTGCATAAAGACAAGTAGCTTTTTTAAAACCTTCAGAAACAAAGCCAAACAAATGGACAAAAAGAAAATGACATTGTGTTTCAATTGTCATGGTTAACAAAGACTCGTACATTTAATCTGCAAAAATCAGGGAGAGTCCTTTGTCCTGTTTGGGACTGCTGACTGGGAAATGGCTGGGAGTTGTAGGACTCATTCCGGTCCAGGCTCACACAGGACTACAGTACAGCTGTGTAGACAGCCATGGGAATTTTTGAATTTCCGAGATGAGGTCAGAAGTTCCTCTGACCGCGTGCCCAGAAGCCGCTCATCATCCGCACAGGAAGAACAATTTGCCAGCTGCTTCTTCATGGCCGTTAAGCGCAACCTCAGAGAAGGGCTTTTAGAGGTGGGGGCAAGGAGGGGTGGCGACCAGCATTACAAAGATGGGATATATTCTGGCAGCATTGCAGCCTCCTTCTCGCCTGCTCTGAAGTGCCACACTTAGAGGGACAAAATCAACCTTGAGTGAGAGGACAAAAGAAGTGACCTTCACCTACACACTCTTCCTGCCATCCATAGGATGCCCTTCATCCAAAGCTTCCATATAGCCTGAAGTGCACAATCCTGCCTAATCTTGGAAGCTAAGCAGGGGCGAACCTGGTTAGAATTTGGAAGGGTGACTTCAGTGATGTGAACCACCCAGAGAGCTTTGGCTATGGGTGGTATAGAAAGGTGATTCAGAGGATTATGGGCCATCCTGTAAGGTTGCATCCTTAGGGCACATTCCAAGGCTTCCTGCTCTTTCTGCATGTCGGCCTCCAATTTGGAAGCTTGGGTGACTCCAGGCATGCAGCAGGCACAGCAATGCTGATATTCCCCACCACTGTGCCTCACGCCCTGCGTTCCTTCCAGACCGCCATTTAGACCGGCCGGCTGGAGTAGCACGGTAGGGAAGGAAAGGCGCTGGGGATACATCTGAAGCAGAGCACAGGGCTCAGCTTGATGGCCTTATGGGTCCCTCCCCTCTCCTCTCCTCTTCCAATCCTCCATGTAAAGCCATCCAACTCGATGGCCATCACATCTTTCAACAGCTAGTTCCATAAATGAATTATAGGCACCCTCCATGGAAAGTCACTCCTCTCCCTTTCTGAGTTGCTGCTCAGATGGCTTACAACCTACATCCCAACTTGTAACCCAGTTCCTTTAGGCTCCAGGATGCTTACGGCGCAGAGAAGTTCTCTGTGGTCTCCGGTTTGCCGTTTTCCTCCAACGTGGAGGCCTGTCCACAAGGGGGAGCAAGAGGATGACTAGCAAGAAGAAGAGACTTGCAAGGAGAAGAAAACGCTCCACTCTGTCCTACATTACAGTAACTGATCGCCTGTTCCATGACAAATTTCACTTACCCTTAACTAATTATGCATCTCAGGACATTTCCTGTTGCAGACACATACATTAACCATGGCAGCTTTAACCTGGCTGTGCAAAAGCCTCAGACAGTCTGGCACCAAAAGGAATCGATAGGTAAAGCCTGTTTCTCCTCATGATGCATTGCCACAGGAATTGCTTGTTCAGGAAGGACGAGACTTGACAAAGGTTTTCATTTTGTAATCTTGCATGATCCACCCGTTTAATCCGAGCTGCGGACTCTCTGTCTAGTTATGAAGGGATGGGCAGGATGCTCAGAACAAAGGAGGACACGTAGGGAAGACTCGAGACACTTAGAGGACAAGACAAAGCCCTGTCCCTTAGGCAGAGCCAATATAATGATGATGCGCTAATTGAGGGGCGAGGTTTTGGAGTACAGTTGGCACAATTGACCACACTGTCCAGGGCTATTGGGGGTTGTAGTCCAAAATACTTGGAAGGGACCAGTTGTGTCAGCTCCAGCTTTTTGAGGTCCCTTGGGAGGATGTCTTCAATGGTCCTCCTCCCTCAGTGGGTCTACCTTCTCACCATCGTTGTAACCAGCTGCACTGTCCCTTCCTCCTTTTTCTCAACGTTGCTACCTTTGGCCTGCTTAACAGGCGGAGAGTTGGGAGAAAGCAGATAGTGGCATCTTCCATGCCTTCTTCTCACCATGACTGCCTGGCCGAAAGGAAGAGGCGGGCGCAATGGTGCCGAGGAGGAACACATCCATGAGACTCGTCTCTGTGGCTCCCCACTGGACAGTGGACCTTTGGCCAGAATCCCACCATGCCTACAACTGGTACCAGTTCCCCAACCTCGCTGGTAGTTAACTGGCAATTTGCTACTCTCTGGTTGCACCTGGCTATTAGGAAAGGGAAAGAAATTCATCCAGTGTGCTCTTTAATCCTAACTTAACTAATTTCCCTCTTTCAACCAATACATGAACCAGTTGCCCTTCAAAGTTGGCAGTGGCGATCTCCGGCTAAAAATGGTGCACACAAATGCGCGTATTGGAGGAAAGTGCCCACAAAAGGGCATGCCTAGTGAAATGGCCCGACCCTACCTGTCAGGTGAAGTGGGAGTTGTATTATTCTGTCCAAGTGAAAATCTTTAAAAAATGAAGCTCTTCTGACCCAGATGAAGCAAGCTTCCCTGGACAACTCCCATGGCTCTTCAAAACAAATGAAGTGTCATTTTAAAATGCTAAGGTATGCTCTAGTCATGCTCACAGAAAATGGGATAACACTGAGCTGTAATTCCCCAGAAGACACTACTTTTGAGAATGTGGCTTTCTCTTCTTCTCACCCCTCTTGCCTCGGCCTTGTAGAATTGTCTCCAAATGTTCCACAGCATTTAAAGAGAAAAATGGTGGTGAGCGCAGCCTCCTTGCCCCTGCGACCCACATGCCCCAGAATGATGTTTGGACCTGAGCATCTTGGAAGACGCTGCATCAGCAAAACAAATGCAGACTATTAGGAGGGTGTGGAGCACAAAGCTGCTAATGGGGATACTGCTGAATCCCACCCCCGAGAAACGACTGGAGGAACTGGAGGAAATGTGATGTACTCAACTTTGCGTGATTTCTCTGCCCAGAGACAGGGTGAAACACTAAGAGAAGCCATTGGGCAGGACTGTGGTCGTCCCAAAACAGACAAAGGGGCCACTGGCAGTGCATCCAGTTTATACATTTTATAGATTGGCATTTTTTAAAAGTCACTTAAACAAGAAGGGGAGAAGAAGCGTGGTGGGGGATTGTTGCTGGCGATGCCTGGCATTCCTACAAGCCAATCTTCTCCTGCTCCCACCCCCGCACCCCATCCCAACAATCAAAATACCCTTGTCTGCTAACCCATGAGATAGTCCACCACTCCTTTTGCTGAAGGAACTGCACCACTGCATATTTCTCCCTGGGCCAGGTTTAAGGTTTCGGGGGCAGTGAAAGCTGCTTACGGCCAGGAAACTTGGAAGAGCCACTTCTCCAGTAGCCACATATTTGGTCACTGAGGCCACCTGCTTGCGTGTTCCTGGTGGTTCCAGATGGAGTCCACCCAGAGGAGGTCCTTGACTGTGACAGCTCTATTTCTCAGGAACTCTCTGCCTCTGGAGGCCATGCAGTGCCAACATGTTGCTGTTCTGGGCACCAGTTCTGGCACATCTTGAAAACACTTGTTTCAAGGAGACTTCCTGATCTAACCAGATGAACAGTTTTATTGATTTTGCTTGATCTTTCATCCATTAAATCTTACATTGTTATCTGCTCCAGAATCCCCATACCAGCATACAGATCAGTTAATAACTCTTGTAGAAATAAAGAATGAAATAAATAAGTGGCTGGAAACTGCTCAGTAACATTGATGGTCAAGTTGGGATTGAAAGCCAGTTCAATGGGATTGAAAGCCAGTTCAACCCAGTGGCAATGCTGTGCTAAATTTGGAAAGTAAGGTGCTCATTCTGTGCCCATAGCCTTACCCCCGATGAGAGTCCAAGCTGGCCGGCATCTGCCTTCATCTATGTCATCTAACTACTTCAGAAGATTCCAACTTTTAGTAGCTCATCTTTTGTAAAGCTGGTGGGAATTGCTGGAATTGCCTATGCAAGACCAAGCCTAGCACAAATATTTTACATTATAATGAGGGACCCTATACAGTTGCTGGGAAACATTAATCTCCCCGCTTTCCATAGCTACTGTGAGGATTGCCACTAAGTTCAAAAGAAACAGGGGAATTCAGAGATGAGACAGTTTTAATGTATTGTTTTGACTCTTTCATCTGCTTTCGCTTTGTGTTGCTCACTGCTCTGGAAACTGCCTAGTTATGAAGTAGTATAAAAATATTGTAAACAAACACACAAACAAATAAATGGCATCAGTACTGCTGCTGCTTAAATAAAACTCATCCTTGTATCCCGGTGAGTCCTTACTCCAGTACACCATTGCTTCTGGGTCCAAACCAAAACCTCAACATATATCACCAGCATCCATTTTGTGGTGATCAGATGGAACTCCAAACTGCACTGCTGAAATGTGGGTAATCAGAAGGTGGTGATGATAAAGATGAAGATGATGATGATGGGGTGTTGTTTCTCATGCTTCTTATCCACCTGGAGAAGTTTTGCAGACACTTTGGACTGGCCCAGTTTGGCACATTAATCCCATCTGAGCCATCGGCTGTACAGCATTAGGAGGGAAAGGACATCCATGGTTAATTACTGGCTTATTGACAGCATTCCCAGTGCTGCCTAACCCGTGGGGGCTCATGCGCTCAAAGGCCAGGGGATGAGGGACCGTGATGGGACAGCCAGGCAGACGTGGGATTCCCTGATTGCTTTTAAAGCAATCTTTAGTACGATGTCCAGGATATTGACATGCTGTAACTGACATCAGATCCATAAATAATTCCCTATGTATGCATGACCTCAGCCTTCCAAGAATCCAGGGGAAGGAAAGCAAAGGTTGGGATATTGATTGCTAGATCTCTACCAGCTACTGAGGAAAAGAAAAGGAAGCACCATGGGATTCCCACCCTCCATCCCTCTGTGGAAAAGCCCAAAAAATTCTTTGATCCTCCATTCACACAATAGAAAAGATGAAAACTACAAAATTACTGGGACACTGCCCTGTGTAATATAGCTTAGCTCCCACACTAAAGACAATTCACAGCTGAAATCAGTTATTGAGAAACAGAGCCAGGATCTCATTCAGTTCTATGGATCCATATGTAGCATTAACATTGGATACAGCCTTGCATGTGCTCAGCTCTAGAATTTCTTAAATTGGAGCAGTTTTCTGCAACTTGGTGTCATCCATGTGCTTTGAACCAGAACTCCAGCATTCCCAACCACTGGCTGTTGGTGGTTGAAGTCTCAAACATCCAGGGCACACCAGGCTGGGGAAAGAGGATCAGAGGAAGGAATGCAAATGGACCAAAGGCAGCCAGCTGGCTTCTGCGAAGAAGCTTCCATCAGCTCTCCTATTATTCCCTCTTTGTGATTCTTAGCGTAGCAACAATGGGCATTAGAGTCACTGGTGTGATTTAAGTGAAGGTGCTTCTCAGGACTACCTCTATACTGTCTAGATATTTTTGGAGAGTCCAAAAATTCAGGCAGTTGAATTAATCCATATCAACCACCCAGTTTGGGCAGCTTTATTTCTGGCAGGAGCAGGTATTTAGGGTGCAAAACTATGCATGTTAAGAGAGAAAACTGCCCAACAACCTCTAGCATTCCCTAGCCAACGTGGTAGGACATTTTCTACTGGTAGGACATGATTGTCTCCTCCAATGAGTGTTGCCTTCCCATGATGTTTCTAAAGTAAGACAGTTTTGTCATTTTTGCTTCCAGAGAAAGCTCTGGCTTGATTTGATCTGGGACTCACTTTGTATTTCTGACAGTCCGTGGCGTCCGCAAAGCTTTTCTCCCTGGAAATGCGTCCATCCAGCTTTACACACCCAAATGTCTATATTAGTAAAAATAATGTTTTAAAATGCATTATATTAGGAAGATTGCTCAGGCACAATGTACATGTGGGGCAACACTGCTACAAAACGCATTCATTAGGACACATGTGCAAACACTAGCTCTGAATGTTGATGCAGAACTTTTTTTTTTAATGTTTAGAGCACATGTTTGGATTTTGTCCATCATTGGTGGTTCCTGCACAGGAATAAGCAAAACACAATGGATGTTAAAGAAGGCATCTTCTCAGCATCTGGTCCATCCCTAAATGCATGCAGACAGAAAGATGTTGTTACGGCGAGACAGGGGATATATACTCCCTATAGATGTTTCCCACATCAGCTCAAGACTTCAACATCCCAGTTTGCTACGATACATTACTGAGCTTCATGCTGAATTTCACCATTACTGCACCTCTGTCCATGTTGCCTCTGGAGCAAGTCTCAGTGAGTTCAGTGGGCTTTTCTCCCAGGGCAGTGTGTTTGTGAGGGCTGCAACTTTGCCGTGTGTGTAAGGACTGCAACTTTGTCTCCCAGGAAATTTGAAAAGTGATCGTGAATCATATGCGATCAAGATGCTTCTTTGCGTCTTCTCTCTGACCTGATTCTGGCAAATTTAAAGTAAAGCATGAAAGCTCTGAAAAGTGCAGTCTCTTTTAAGAGTATGTCCTCTGCAGAAAGAATGATAATTAAAAAACCCCTCTGTCCTTAAGAGAGCAGTGGGCGATTCCCCATCTCTGAATCATCCGGCAATCACCCGATCTTTGGGATGCCTGTAATTTGCCAGAAATTATCGTGCCAGAATGAGCTGTGCCCTGAAGAATAGAGCCGAGTGGAAAAGAGAGCTGAAATATTAATGATACGGAGTGCAGCCCAGGCAAAATACACAGAAGGTCTGCATCTAAGAAAAGCACAGGCAGGACGTCAAAAGAAGAGGCAGAGCAGAAAAACCACTTCACCTGCTTTCCTGCAAATGCACTGCAGGAATCTGGTCTCTTAGTTATGGCTGTGCAAGTTAGGATAGACTCTGAATCTATAGGACTTTTTCTCCCCACGACTGTGACTTTCATTGCTGTTTGGATCTTATAAACCTTGCCAGTTGCCTTCGCTTCATTGCTGTATGACACACCCAGTCACCAAAGTTTGCAAGGTGGAGTTGAGCCAGAGTTATTCACAGGAATGGAGAGAATTCCATTTTAGATTGGTTTTGAGAAGAATGTACAAAACTTCACAAATTATCCATGCTGAGGGCAAAGCAGACTTGGATTTAATGATGAGACAATGACAAAATGGATGCAGGGGAAACAAAATTGGCAGGTCCATACAATAAGGTTCAGGGCTTTCCTCTCAAATATCTAAGTTCTACATTTTCAACCATTTAGAACTATTTCAATAGTGTCACTTTTCACCCTGTGCCAGGCTTCATGCCGTTAAATGCTATAGATAGTGACATGTAAGAAATATGTTTTGATTCCTTTTTTGGTCAAGGATATTACCCAGTTTGTACCTTCCATGTTAAACACAGACTCAAATGGAATCTCAAGTCGGTATCTGTACAATTCCAACTTTCAGTGTGATTTGCTATAAATGAATAGCATTCCTTTGACAGCATGTTTTTGCATGAATAAAGTTTAATTAATGGAAAGAAGGTGCATGCATTAGAAAGAGGGATACATTTGAGGCATACATTTGGAAAAAAAGGCAATACATGTTTATGCTATAAATAAACATGTCTTGGAAAAAAAGAAGGAAAAAAATCTTGCAATCTGACACAGATTCATATCAGAATGACCTTGGACTTTGGAGAGCTCTTGTGATCTTGAACTGTGTTGATTTGTGCAGCCATAGATCCATAGCTGCAGAGCTGGCTGGTACAAAGTGGTCTTATCTGCGGTGAATAGCTGTACCCACTTTTTTTTTTTTGGCACAGAAGGGTGACAATTCAGTCTGAGTTCATTTTAAATGAATTTACCAACATTCACATAATTATTCTTGTACAAAAAAGAGAGAATCTGTGCATTTGGTGCTTTTAAAAAAATGCAGAACAAGCAAAATGGTCACATTCATCCACCCCTCTTTCTAGCAGCACTATGCTTCAGCATTTGCAGCACGTTTTCCATGACCACCAGGGTGGTATAGTGGTTAGAGTGCCAGCCTGGGATCTAGAAGTTCTGTGTTCTAGTCCCTACTCAGGGTGCTGAAACTCCCTTGGGGACTTTGGGCCAGGCATGGAGTCTCATCCCAACCTTCTTTACAGGGTTGTTGTGAGGATAAATGGAGCGGAGGAGAATTATGTTTGCTCCCTTGGATTCCTCGCAAGAGAAAATAAAGTGGAGTATAAATGCAATGCAATAAGAGTAATAACATATCACCTTGTAATTGCCGTGAATGTACCAATGAAAAGACGAATGGGTTACAAAAATGAAAAGAACCCCAGGAAGGAAATTGAAGCAACAGCAAATAGCTAATGGCTGCCAGTGGAAAAAGCCAACAGGTTGAGTAGAAGAGGCAAAATGTGGCCAGTCACATAATCTAGGGCAGCATTTTCCAACCTGGTGCCCTCCAGTTACATTGAACTACAAGTCCTATCAACCCCAGTGAACATAGCTGGGGATAATGGGAGCTGTAAATCAAAACACCAGGTGAAGCCCAATCTCCGGTCATGAACCAAGGTTCCCATGGGATCAACAGGCCCATTCAGCCTATTTCTTCCCTCCATTCCATTTATACCTTATAAATCCAATTAAAAAGTTGAATTTTAAGCCCATATTTGGGTCGCAGCACAGAGCAACACCATCCTACATGGAAGTTATGAAAAGAAGAGAGTAGAAGCTCTTCATTACTTATTTAAAAGATGGAAACTAGAATAGATTCTTTTCCTGAGATAGATTTCAGCCCTTTAGCCATAGAATCCAGCTGGGAAAGAGCGCAGAAAGAAAGACTGTTCCATTTCTGTATCACACCACCTGCAAACCGTATCTCCATCTAAGAGTAGTGGGGTCTCTGGTCTGTTCTCACAGCTGCTAAAGGCAATTTTAATAGAAATGCAGAGGAGGGAGAGCCCTGCAAAATGTACGTTCAAACCACAAAGAATCACATTTGATGCTCCCCAACTGTATAGGCTGTGCCTATGGAAATGATGCTCCAGGGTGATCTTGACAGTGGAGAAAAGAGGCAGAGAGAAGGCAGATGTAACCTGCTCCCCCACCCCATGGCAACTAATTTAAAACGTGAACTTGTGCTAGTTTTGTGCAAACTGCGGCATTTGTCCTTTAGCTTGCACACCAAGGACACACCCACGCAATTCAGGGGCACCCAAAGGGCCACTGACTTGGAGAAGCATGCCAGGACTGAGATGCATCTCAGATCCAGATAACTGGGCAGCCAGAAGCCTGCTTAGACAGGTGGAATTCCCCTTGCTTGGACTGAAGCAACAGTTCTGCAGGCCGCAGCTCCAGTGCGCTCGCTGAAATGCGCTCATGTGCTTCTGTGTTTGCTTGCCTGGGCCTCTTTTTCTTCCCTTTTCAAGAAGCGTTGGAACCGTCCAAATATACCCTTCTTTCCTCTCTCTTCTCCTTTTCTTCTCCCCTCTGTTTTCACTACATGCGTAATCTGTGTCCTGCCATCAGGCGAAGACAGTGCTTGTTAAACCATCATTTCACTGAGCAGTGGCTTAATTTTATGTGCTGAATGTTAGTTTGTCCTTTTTAAATCTGTCCACTGCTTTTAGCTGATGAAGGTGTTTTTGTGCTTTTACATGTTGCAAGGCTTCTTGGGGTGAGTCCTGCTTTAAAGGGAGAACGCACGGTATACATTTCTTAAATGAGCAGGCATTCGTTCTCCTTTTCTCATGAAAGCCAGCCTGCCTCTGTGTGCTCCATGGGCACCGGTTCTGAGGAGCAGATGGGGCAGGCTGACCTGGGGACAGGTGAGGAATTCCTGGGCAGTGGGGGCCCTTTGGATCCCCTGGGCTCAGCTCACTGGGCCCCGGCCCACTTTGCAGCAGCCCTGCACTGGCGAGAGCATCCCGCTCCCCCGCTGCACAAGCAGCATCTTTCTTCCGCCTCATGTGCAGCTGCCATTTGGGCTGCTGTGCCTGATGCCAGAGAGAGCTGGCTGCAAGGAGCTCATCAGGACAGGAGCTCAGGACACAGCCAGTGGCCCTGTTCTCCTGCCACTGCCCAGCCTGCTGCTGCTGCACCAGAAATGGAACAGGGTCCATGGGGTCCTTGCGAGGTTGCAGACTTCCTCTCAGCTCAGCTGGCTTTGGAAGACCAGCACAAGATGCTTGGAGTGAAGGACCGCAATAGTGTTTGCCCCATTCCGTGGCCGGGCCACCTTCCCATCCAAGCTGAACATGGCCTGGAAGGGAGGTGCTGCATGCACACGAATCACATGGGCACTGTGCCTGGTGAGGGCTGCTTGGATTGCCAGAATTTTGGACTCACATCCATCACAAAGCAGACCGAACTCTGGGGAGCCAAGCCCAGGACATTCAACAGATCCC
This sequence comes from Varanus komodoensis, assembly GCF_004798865.1. Classification (NCBI taxonomy): domain Eukaryota; kingdom Metazoa; phylum Chordata; class Lepidosauria; order Squamata; family Varanidae; genus Varanus; species Varanus komodoensis. The sequence goes on from NW_025335762.1 coordinate 3,905,771, forward strand.
TACCTGAAAAACACATGCCTCACATACCCCAGACCCCATGGGATGGCTCGGAAAATCCATCACATGGTTGGAAAGAGTGTTTTGGAGATCTGACACTCAGCCCTACCCCCTTCCAGCTGATGCAGAGAAAACAGAGCTGGTTCTGTTAAGGTTGACTCGGGGAGGGGAAAAGGGGGTATTGTGGTGGGTGGGAAGTGGAGAAAACTGAAATGGCCTGGTTACAATTTATTCTGTGCCTCCTCCAGCCTTCTTCCCTTGTTCTCCGAAGCACCTTTTCTAGGTGAGGTTTTGCGCTTCAAAGTATAGGAGATCAGTGGATGAGAAGGCAAACATCATCGCCATCATGTCCGACCATGCTGGCTGCAGCCCAGTGGGCACATGAATCTCTGAAGACTGGGGTCTTCCAAGAACTGAAGGTGCCATGGGCCCAAATATGTTCATCTTTAAGGATCCAAAGCACTCTTGCTTGGTTTCAAACAGAAAAGTGGCATTCCACACTTATCCCAGTCTTCTTCCACCATGGAAGTCAAGGGGACATTCCTTGGGTCCTCGGGCTACCTTCCTTCCAAGCTGTGGCCAGGCACAATCTGCTTAGCTTTGACAGAGCTGCTACCTTGGTGTACTCTCAGGCCACACTGTGTGAACTGCAGTACGAGAACTCTGGACCATGTTCGGGAGCCATTGCAATAGGAGGAGGATGTCTGAGGAACATGAACTCCATCCATTTCCTCCTTGCATGTGTTATTGGGGTATCCGTTTAATGGATCTGAAACTGCAGATATAGATTTGTTTCAGCATGGCAATAAACCAGAAGCCAAAGGTCTATAGCAGGGGCATTTTTCTTGCTTGCAGAAGGATGTGGGGGAAGGGCAGGGTCAGGAGAGCAGCTTCAGATAATCCCATTAGCAGAATGTGCATGTTTTTCCCAGAAGGTCCAGGACCAAGATCTCAGAAAATAATACTTAAATTTAGCTTCTTCAACTCTGCACAAGCTCCCCTCCCCCAGTATATTTTGGGTTTCATAATTTAGAAAAAAATCAGTCCTTTTGCTACATTATGAAGCAATAACATTTTATGTAGGAAAGAAGGAATGGAGTTATAGATCAATAAAACATGTTATCTACTATATTGCATTGCATAGTGCAGTACAATAAAAATAATTTAACATGAGAGAGGGAGGGAGGAAGAGAATTCTAATATGCATCTAAGCTGGAAGGCAACAAGATCTAGTTGTACATCATTTTACTATATTTAGGGTCTAAGTGAATTACTTCTTCAACAGGCAACTTAAAACTGAGGATATTTCTCTTTCTTTAATAATCAAAATTTTTCCATGTACAGGTTTGTTCCATCCTGTTTCTAGATCTTGTTGCAAAGGTTTTTCCCCTTAAACACAAAATCCACATGAAATGCATATACATATTTTGCTTATTAAAATCCATATACTATTTTCCCTAATGTGCACAGATTTGTTGGTCATTTTCCTGATTTATTGTCAAACATTTCAATTGTTTAATTAATTTTCCAAGCCTGAAGCAATACAGGCAAATATAAATGCATCAAGTTTAAATGGACTTACTGACAGAGTAGAACATTTGAAAAATCCCTCAATTAACCAGTTTACTTATGCTTACATATTTGACTTATATACACTTTCATTGTATTCGCTAGATATTTTAAAGACACCCGCACACCCTGCTCTGTGTCAAAGCTTGTTAATGTCTGAAAAGATGTGCTATGCTGAACTGCACGGGAATGAGGCTCTCTACAATGTTAATACTTACCAAGCTTGTTCCCCGGAATGAATTTGTTTCATTCAAATCAGTTGGAAATAATAGTGTAAAATTAGGTATGATAATACAGATGAGTGGTCGGTGTCTCTTCCGGTATAAAGCTTCCACGTTCTGTAGGACTTTACTTTCTACTTCTTGGCTGCTAGCACAAAACTTGGCACGAAGTTGATTGCCATCTTCTTGAAGATTTCTGGGTAATTTGCATGGATCAGCCGGGTTTCCTGATTCCTATTCCTTTAGCAACAACTAAGAAGCCATTTTTTGGGGGGGATATTTTAAATTAGAAGATGAAACATAGAAAACTTGATAGGGGACACTGGGGGGCTGGATCTGGTCACTGTGAGGGCAAGGTCTGTTTGCAGAAGAAGACCTCTTTGCTCTGTCCTCCTTCTTGCAGCCCCGCACCCCACTTGGGATCCAGATCTGGTCTGGAGGATCTCCCAACCTTCTGGGCAAGGTCTGGGGAAGTGTGGGGGAGAAATCCAGTCCACTAGCAGTTTCCATTGTGTTTTCATTGTCCTAGAGGGTTGAGCAGTGTTGGACCCAACCCCAGGAATAGATTTTGGTGAGAGAGGACTGTGAGCTCAACTCTGGTGCTAAAAGCAATTTTGGACTCCACAGCACTCTGTTCCTTAATGCCCAATATCTGCCTGCTCCCGTTACTTGCACCAGTATTGTCCCCTTGCTTGGGTTGGACCTCAGAGTTGCAATAAATAAATATTTATTTATTTAGAAAATTTCTATGCCGCCCCATTCGCCGAAGCCTCGGGCGGCTTCCAAATAGCCATATAGATGCCAGAAGACTGATGTCTGTCCATTCCAGTTGTACCCAGAGCATGCTCACCCCAATTTACAGGTAGACAGAAGCTGCCTCCTTGCTCGTTATTGTTAAGGAATCTGTGGAAGTTTGGTAAATATTGATACAGAATGATAGCATGTATGTTTACCTTTTAAAAGAGAAGAAATGGTCATTTATTCATTTAATCCCATTTCATCCTATTTCCATCCATTATTCCTTTCTGTGTTGGATATTCAAGATGCATATATAGCAGCCTCCTGCAATGGGATGCAAGCAAACTATTGAGAACGCTTTACCTAATACAGTCTGATTCCAGCTGAGAACCATCCATGTAAACATAGCAGGTAAAATTCATGGGAGGTCAGACATACCTGACTCCTGGTCATGTCATGTGAATTTTTCTGATTATTTCAGACTAACAGCTTTGGAAACATAAAATGCCTCTACGTGAAGTGTATAGAATCTGTTAAGGTTAGGATTTAAATTTCCTTTTCATCTATTCTTAAAACTGTATTTTATTCCCTTGTCATGGCAAACCATTAAATAAGTGAGTGAGTCATCTTCTGTATTCTTCCTTTTTGGTGGTGAAGCTTAAAAGGAGGCCAGAAAAGCATCTCCAATGTGCTTCTGGAATGAACAAAGGCTTGATCTGGGAAGAGAAGCTGCAGACAGATTCGATCATGGAAAGTGTTACTGTGCATTTGGACAGAGCCAACCCAACAGAAAGCTGGTTGTGCTAAAAGGCAGGCAGGCAGGCCGGTTGGCTGGTCAGTCGGCCCACTGATTCATGCGGGGAGAAACAGTGCTGCATCTGAGCACAGCTGCCAAAAATAGTGCTGCAGAGAGAATCCCATAGGCAGCTTACCGGAACAAAGACACGTACTGGGTGGGGTACATGCAGCATATGTTATGCAGAAGCCAAGCAGAGCTGACTGCAGCGAAGACAAGCAGGCAGATTCGAGCAGGGCAGCCCTTAATAGACCATGGAGTCTGTGTGCTTCCGAAGCTCCTTGCAGCCCATTTACATGCAGAAAGGGGCACATGTGCTTGGATGCAAAGTGGAGTGCAAAGGCACAGGCCCCCGGTACCTGCTCTGGCTGTAGCTGTCCAGCGAAGAGACTGCAGGGTGTGGAGGATGGCTGACTGACAACCTTGACCTGGTGTGCAGCCACACTGTGGGAAAGGCAAATGCAAGGATAGGAACTATTAGGAAGGGATTAAAGGCTGAGGCTGGTTCTTTCTTTTGCTACAAGATGGGACGATATTGTCATGAGGCCCCTACCAGAACCACTCCTGACAAAGTCAAGCACATGCCACTTTGAAGCCTACTAAAATATCTGTTCTGTTTTTTGGGTCTTCCTTTCCTCCAGCTCAACTTTAGGGAAAAAGCCATTTCATGAGTCAGTCCATTTGAAGAGTACACAATATTATCTGATTTTCTTATTTTTCCTCCTATCCACAGATGATCACTTGACCAAAAATGTGTGCAAGAAATTCTGCACATGAGAGCTGGGAAGCATATATAGGCATAGACCAGGAAAAGAAAGTAATGCCTTGGATCTACGTGCAGAAATAGATACGCAGGCCTTTCATCTGGCCATCCAAACATGGCCAGATAAACTGGAATCCGGAGTCTGGCTTTCCCATTCAGAGCCACATCAGTGGATCAGTGCAGAATATCCTGTTTGTCATTTGCAGTGAGATCCCACATTAGATTATGCACAAAGAAGAGAGATCCATCCATTTGCCTGTTGTTCCCAACACAGTGAGATCCTGGGTTGCGAGAGGACACATTTACAGGCAAGTAAGTGTCATCGAAAATAACGGCATGGGACCAGGGGCAAATGTGCAGGCTGCTAGCCTTTGCATGCTTACCCAGGAGTAAGGCCTATCGAACACAGTGAGATTTACACCTGAGTAAGCACTCAAAATCTTCCATTGCTAATCCCATTGTTCACCGGGAATTCATGTACAATGTTCAGATGAACCCAATTCACAGGTACACTGGCTAGACTGCTCTCCACCACTGGGTGGCTTCTGATATTTACTTGCTACATTTTTATAGCACCCAATAGCTGATGAACCTCTGGTGGCAGAGCGTTCCAAAACTGGGGTGCCACTACAGAAAAGGCTCTCCTTCTTGCAGCCTCCCCCTTAACCTCCTTGAGGAGAGGAGATTGTAGAATGGCCCCAGTGAAAGATTTTAGACAATGGGCAGGGATATATGGAGTGAGGAGGGGAGGAGAGGAGAGGAGAGGAGAGGAGAGGAGAGGGGGAACATATGCAGGGCCCAGTCCTTGACTGTTGGGAGAGATGCGCTTCTCAGCAGGATGGGCTCTGTTGCTCTCGCCATCTTGCTCTCCAATGGCAAGAGGGAAGAGTCAACAGCCATGCTGAAAGAGAGCGACCATGCAAAAGATTCAGCTCTTTGCATGAGGAGAGGCTTCTGCTCCGCTTTGGCCAAAGGTTATCTGGCCAAGTTGTTTTGTCGGCTGCAGAGTTCGATAAAAGGACTGCATTCCAAAGGACTTCCTTGAGTTCTTGAACCCAAGGGAAGGTGGGGCAAGGTTATCTCGCAGCACAGAGGATCTACACAGAAGCGCCAGTTCCAAGTTTTTGCGGGCGATATCCATTCGGACATCACCACCACTACCTTCGTTACAGGGGACTGCTGGTTTTCCTGGAAGGCAGGGCACTGGGGAACAAGCAGCCATGGCAACTCTGCTCGCCCTTCTCGCCACCACCATCGTCTGGGCCAGAGCAAGAGGCAGAAGGATAAGCGGGATGCATGGATGAAGAGAAGGAGCAAATCCGAAGAGCTCTCTCCGGGGATCTGATGAGGAGCAAGCCCCGTCTCTACCAGACCGGGCCTTCACTTGGCACTGGCTTTGCCCTATGCGCCGTGAAGAACCTTTAAAGCCCAAAAACTCCTAGGAGGTGGAGGTAGGGCTTGTATGCATATGGACAGATTCTGCAGAAGCAGGAGGGTGATCCAGTCCATGGCAAGAGGCGTTGTCCGTCGTTCTTGGCTCTGGAAAGGAACTGATGCATCACTCACCCAGGCAGTTTTGGAAGTACATACAGCATCCTCTGGTCCATTCAGGGAGCCATCACAGACACAGAGAAGGAGAGCGCAAGCTTTTGTTCGCTGGTGTATACTCTGCATCCAAGGAACAGTGTTACAGTACATCTTTCACACAAGTGGTTTTGCTTCTCCAGAAATATCCTCAAATCTAAGTGAGGTGACTTGGCTGGACCAGGCTCCTAGAGGTAAACCACCGTCTAATCTCTAATTGTCATTTCTCCTCTTCCTCCATTTCTGTTTCCAAGGTATATTATCAGCATGCAGATCAAACTGTATCAAAAAATAAGGAGCCCTAAAGAACCAAATCAAAGTCTCTGTATGTTTCTAACATTGCAATTTCCCGCATTCCATTATACGTCCCTCTGCCTTTCAAGCCCCTCAATGTCAAAATTTAGACAACGATTCCTCTGGGGCAGAGAACCAAAGTCTGCACACACTCTGCCCACTAATGAGTCCCTCTGCTGAACTGGAAGCACGCATGTCACGGCCGTTTTCTCACCGACTGCAAGGGAATAGCAACATCTGGAGGAGGTGCTGATCACGTGGTGGCTCTTGTAGGTTATATAGCTCCCGCTGCACCGATCTATACTAGACTTTTTTTCCTGGTTAGTACATGACTTGGCTCACTCACACGGCACTAAACGGCACTTGCCAACTCATTGTCTCAGTGCGATTTCCGCCTCCATATTCCTGTTTCCTTTCAGACCCCTGTGCACACACAAACCCACCTTTGGAGCATGTGCATGATAAGGGAGGCCCTATTTTCTTCACCTTCATTTCTGGGCTCAGCATGGGGTTTTGCAAGCAGGAACTCTCCAGGCAGTTCTCCCCCACTTTCACTTATTGAACAACATGGTGGGGGCTGGTTAGCTAATTTGTGGGTGGGGGGTGAGAATAATTTCTAATGCATATCTACTAATTTCCAGCTTACATCATCCCACAGGCTTGATTTGATCTAAGACACTTTTATTTGTCTTTCTCTTGGTCTTGGCAAAGCTCGACTCCAGCACCTTGTTTCAAAAGCATCACTTTTCCTCCTGTCAGTTTTCTTCACTGTCCAGCTTTCATACCCACAGAAAGTGATGAACAGCTCGACTTCCTGCTCATAAGGAAGGGAAAGGAAGGGCAAGGGAGCAGCAGGAAGAGAAGTGACTCATGCATTTTCTGTGCATTAAGAACAGAGCAGCTGGACCTTTTTCTCCACTGATTGGGTAGGGCATTAAAACTGTACCCCAAGGGTGGGCAACTCTTGGCCCAAAGGGCACGTGGGTCACACCGGCCTTCCTGTGGCTCCCATGCCCCTTGAACAATTGCAGCTTGGTTTCCAACAGCAGAAACATGGCACCAGCAAAGCAAAGCAAAGCAAAGCAAAGGCAGACCTTTTGGGTGGGGTGGGAGAGATCCATGTGATTCTGCATCCAGCCTCTGAAAGGTTCCACTTCTGCCTTACACATTTGCCCAGATATAAGCACATGCCCGTCTTTCTCCCCACACCAATATTTTTATTATTAAAATTACCTGCCCACACGGCTGTGAATGAGCTTGCCTGAGTCAGAGGAGAGGAGAGGAGAGAGACAGAAACACCATCCATGGCCTTACAGTTACTGTTTTTATTTATTTATTATTATTCAATTTATATTCAGCAACCAATTAGACCAACAGGGCTCTCTGCATAGGTGGATTACAAAGCAAGTAAGATCAGAACATACATTCCAATGAAATAACAATAAAACAATAATAAACACATTATAGCAATAAAACAATAAAAACATAACAATAGACACAATCCACAACAATATACAGTTCACAACCATTTACACCTGAGAATTAGATGGTAATGTAAGACAGTAAAGCAACATGAGATAAAATTCTGAGACTCAATAAAATTGAATTCAAATAACATTTGTAAAAAGTAAAAACCATTGTTAAAATGTCTGGAGAATAATGTTTTCACCTGGCTCCAAAAAGAAGGCGCCAGGCAAATGGCTCTTAGGCAGCTATTGTTATTGTAGGTTTTTGTTACATTCCATCCACACCCCACCTTTCTTCTTCTTGCAAGGAACCCAGGCGGCTTCCAAGATTCTCCTCCTTCCATTTTATCCTCACAACAGCAACCCTGTGAGGCAGATGAGGCTGAGAATCTGTGACCAGCCCAAATCCACCCAGGGAGCTTCATGGCTGCATGAGGACTAGAACCCAGGTCTCCAGAGTCCCAGTCCAGCACTCGAACCACTTTGCCAACCAGCTCTTGTCACAGCCTTTGTGCAGTAACCATTCCATACATTGCCTCATGTCAATTCCCACACGTGGCTGGGAACACCTTCCACAGTTCCAGCCATGTGCATGGCGTGGGGGGCCTGACCTCATCAGGAACACAGAGAAACGCAGTGGTGCTCCAGAATGGAAAGAGGCTCCGGCACAGAGTCTCGCCCAGAGTCCCCAGAGCCGAGTCCAAGCAGTTGGTGCTGACATGAAAATGGAGAGCGAGCAAGCGAGCAAGCAAGCCTGCACTTAAATTATGGGCAGGACACCAAAGCCCAAAAGCTTTCATCTTCATTAACTGTGATTAGATCTGACATGTCTTTTATCAACCTCTTCCTCTGATATTCACTTTATTAAAAAAAGTCCATCATGCCAGGCCTCATAATGGAATTGGCATGGAAAGGGAGTGAATTTATTGTGTCTGAAGAGGCCCATGGGAACAGAAAATGCCGCTTTCACCCCACCCAAGGTAGCATCTCCTTCTTTGAGAAAGATGTATTTAGGACACAGAAAATGTCAAGCTATGGCAAGCACAGAGTACTATTCTGCAGAAGAAAGTAAGATGCTCCAGAAAGAAAGCCTGCGGAATCAACACATTAAATCTTCCCAAATATACAGATGCGTCGAGATGTTCTGAATCTCTCCAAGGAATGAAGCAAAACTGAATCCATTCAAAAGGGAGGGGGAAGAACTCAGAGGAGGAAGAAGGACTCTGCACACAGAGAGTTCCCAGGTTAGTTCCTGGCATCTCCAGTCAAATATGTCAAGCAGCAGATGATAACACGGAAGATTTTTACATGAGACCAAGGATAGCTTGCAGCGGACGATATGCACAGCTGATGCATAGGTGATCTGAGCTCACACACGACACCTTTCCTATCTGCCAGATTTGTATGGGGCCGGTGAATCCTGTGAATTCAGAGGATTATGGGCATCCTATGCTTGACAAGAAGAGGATGGAGGCAAAGGTCACCTCTACACTTCTTCCATTCCAAGCACTTAGCCAATTTTGGCTGTCGGTGCTCAACCTTGGAGCAAAAACTTTCCTTGCTGGCAGAGCCCGACTCCTCCCTCTCTGCCTCCCTCCCCTCCCCAAAGCCTTTGTCCAAAGTTGCGTCTTTCTCCTCCCCTTCCCTTCCACTGGAAAGCCTCGCTCTCGTCCCAGGAGATTTCTGGTGTGGGGTTTGCTTGCTTGCTTGCTTTTAATTTTCAGGTAACACATATGCCTTTCTCTGGATCTATTTCTTCTTCACTCCTTTCCCCATGCTTCTTCTAACTAATAATAATAATAATAATAATAATAATAATAATAATCAGGTGTCTAATAATCAAGGGTATACGAGTCCACATTTGTTCCTCACCTCACTGTTTGTTTATTAAGCACTCATTGGCTATTCAGAACTTGAGGAACTGCACTGGCGTGTGTGGAAAAGGGCTGTGCCACCCAGACCAAACAATCAGGGTTGTGGAAATGAGCACAACCAATTTCTCTTGAGCTCATTCCCACAGAAACATTTTCCATCTGACCAAAACTATGTGGATGAAGACTCACAGCAGCTTGTGCACGTCGTTTTATTAATTATTTTGTGGAGTATTGACTTGGATATTAATGGGACAAAAATCAATTGTGTACCTGCACTCAGCTGGATATGTATTCCATGAGCATGCACTATTTTTATGGAATGTTAGTATTTCCCATAATATGTGGAAAAGAAAGATTGTCCACATGTTCTCATGTACAAAAGGATCGAGACAGGAGGAGATTTTCCTTTCCAATTTGCTGTTATCCTCTCTTTTCTTTTATGATTACCAGCACCACCCAGTTCCAATTTGGGCTGGGTTGCCTGCCACGGCACTTTTCTGAGTTGTCAGATAATGTTTAAATCTTCCTGCAAATGCAGTGCTCAATGCCACTGAAACCCAAATCAAGATGTCTCTCTTTCATTTAGTTACTTATTGATTTGCAATAGTAACTAGCAGTGCATGAAAAATGGGCAGTGTTCGTGCCACTGGCCCATAAAATTGCAGCAATAATCAGGGCTGTGCTGTTTTAAGCATTTTTTAAAAAAATCCCTTTCTTTCATGCTAAGTCTGTGCAGGGGAAGATGTTGCTCCTCATCTTAAACTGTCGATGAGCACTTAGGCAAACGAAACGACCAATTTATCATACACTTAATGCTTGCCAATTGTAACTAAATATAACATCTCACTGAAGAAGGGATTAAAGCATTCCTGTAATTATAAAGGTAATTTAAGAAAGCTATATAAAAGAGGGAAAATTGCCTGGCAATTGTGATTCTTAGCCTGGAAAGATCTTCAGAATCTCCCCGTTCTGTTTATGGTAAATTTTTACTTTTTCCATTGAACCCAATTAAATTTCCAGACATCCCAACGTTCTGTTCACACTGGGTTGGTGCGCAGATAGCTTTCAGAATTCTCTTGCCTATCTATGGATGGGAAAACAGGAGCAAGAGGGGAAGTTCACTGAATTTCTCCAAGGGGAGGAGAAATTCTCAGATATTTCTCACAGGCAGGACTTTCCATTGGAGAAGTTGCAGCGCAGTGTCTTCCTCATTCTCTTTTGCAAGAAGTGCATTTTCCCCGCTGCCTCCTGCTGTCGCAAGTAGCAAGAATCTCAGTTAGGCTGGCCTCTTTGCATCCACTAGGTTGCTGGCACAAGGAGGACGACGTTGTTTCTGGGTTTAGGGAGGAGAGAGAGCTGGTACTGTGTCCGAATTCGTCCTCCAAATTTCTGGAAGCCTGCTTCCTTCATGAAAGAGGTTGCCTTCATTCTGCCTCATACACACGGCCTTTTAGTGTGCATTTTTGTGATGTTTTGAGCTTACCTATGAGAGGAATCACTGCAATGTGGCTGACGGTGCTGTATGTGCATGGTGTTTCTCCTACACACCTCCTCCTTGCTCTGCAGCCTCTCAAGCTGCCTGGATTTCCTCATCTGAAGAAGCCCCATGGGAGGATGTCACGATGCTTTCCCCTGGGCTGGAACTGAAATGTGGGAAGCCAGGGGGAGTAGGAAAGGCAGCTGCCCACTCCCCACAAGAAACGCAAAAGAAACCCATGAGAATTTCCCCTAAATCTTCTTCTCCTTTGCATTTCTTTTCAAGATCAAGGTCTTTTCCATCAAACTGAGTGAGAATAAGGGGGAAAACTGGGAGAAATTTTCAGCACAAGACTAATTCACACAGTGGCCAGGCAGTTGCCTGTGCAAGAAATCTTATCAGAGGAGTTAAACTATGAGAGGGGACCCAAACCCCCCAGGAATGATCTTTTGGAGGGCGGGCCTCTTGTAATACAGGCTTCCCCGCTAGGCGACTGTTCTAGGAACCATCTGCATCAGAGGACCCAGCTGGGTTGTTGTGAGAGGATGCATTTGGCTTCAGTGAGGTGTTTTTTTTGGTTTGGAGACTCTTTCGACGTGTTTGCCTACTTCGTGATGACAAACTTGCACAAATAACATTTGGCGGTGAAATTTTGCTCAGCTGAGTGTTCAGCAGTTTGTGACCCAAACAGCACGACCTTTGTGCCCACCCTCCCTATTCACCTGATCTCACCCCGAGCCACTTTTTTGTTTGTTTGCCTGGATGAAAAAAGTCCCCAGAGTTTCCTGCTTTTTGCCAATATGGAAGAGGTGAAACAAAAATGGCAGAAGCACTAAAAGGCATCAAAATCGATAAGCCCAAAACCTGTTTGGAACAGTGGAAAAAGGTCCCGATAGGTGTATTGCATCAAACAGAGAGTACTTTGAAGTTGACTGACATTTGAACATGTAAAAATAAATACATGATTTTTTAATAAAGACATTCCTGGGGTTTTTTGGGTCATCCATGATATGGCAGTCAGTCGCAGCTCTGCACTCTGGATTCTAGTCCATCGACCCAGCACTAGTGCCAACATTGGCGCAAGTCAAACCAGTACACATTTCTGCTTTTAAAGCAGACAATTTATTTTTCAGAGCCAGGAATTTTGCATAGAGTTCAAGCAGAATTTTCACTTTCCTCCACATTAATGTTCAGGTTTCATTTGCAACCTGTAAAACCTCCAAAAGCAGTGTTTTCAAAACCCCTACATTTCAATCCGATAGTAACATTTTTATAAGAACTTCCCTGTGCTCCCCTTTACCCTGGAGTACAGCAGTCTGTTCACCACTAACAGAATCCTTTGTTTTCCTCGAACTTCACAGTGAATTGTTCATCTTAAACTTCCTCCCCATGATCGAAAGGATATTAGTATTGCCCTTCTTAAGTTTTTCAGCCTGTGGGAGTCTTCTGCTACGGTCATTAGAGGACCAAAATGATGAAGCACCCTTTCACATGCATATAAAACAGTATCGATGGTTCATTAAGTAATACAATCAGAATTAGCAGTGAACATGCTGATAACACTGGCTCTAATGAACTTCTACTGTTCAAAAGAGGAGCCTTATCATTATATCGCAAGTACAACAAAATAGCATAAGAGCTCATAGATATGTAGACACAATTCCTTTTTCTGCACTCCTTTTAAAGCTATTATGTTACTATTATTACCATTATTACCACCCCCAGCCTTCCCATAAGGAGTTCATGGAATGCACATAATTCATCCTCTTAAGGAAATGGGAGGCCAAGAGAAATGATTGGACTGAGATTGGACAGTGAGTTCCATGTTTGGGAAGAAATTGGAATCCAGATCTCCTCAACCCATGGTCAAAAATCAATCCACACTATACCACATTCAAAACAGTTGCAGACTTTGTATTACCATGTTCACCTGGTCAAACTGGGACTTTCCTGAAGCTCAAGTTCATTTCAACCCTATTTTTTTTCCAAATGAGCTTATTGCTACCACAACCCAGTTATCCATGCCCAGAATTCTAGCTGCATATTGTGACCATTTCTACTGGCCAGCACCTGGCATCCTTAGACAACACCTAGAACTTTGGCTTCCAGCCAAGAGGACCCCTCGTGCCTGGAAGCCAGTATTTTTATTTCCCACACTGTCCCTAATGTTGCCCCACTCCACAGCCTTTGTGTCTTCCCTTAGTACAGCCACTAATTTTTACCCACTCCATTTTATATGTAATTAATTCTATCTTACGTTAAAACACAACCCATATATCCCATATATTGTGTTGTAAGCCACCCCGAGGCTTCGGCAAGGGGCAGCATAGAAATGTTATAATAATAATAATAATAATAATAATAATAATAATAATAATAATAATAGAAGGCAAGTCATGCCTCCATGAAAATGGCTCATAAGATGTATTCTTTTCTGTGTCTGCAGAAGAATAAGTTCTATTCTTAGTACCTAGCACCAGCAATTGCGGCAAAAGTAAGCTGAATATTCTCTTAAAATCTATGTCACTCCATGGATAGCTGGATGGGTCCAGGGAATTGAACCCAGTGGCCCACTCAATGACTTTTAGTCCTGGGTTCTCCAGCAAAGTATTCAGGGGTACCTCTTTTGTTGCTTGCCTGCCACTAAAAATTTATTTAAAAATACCTGGGAAGCTGGCATGCTACCAAATGAAAGGTCATCATCCAATGCCATCTTTCCTTCCAGAAATGCTCTAGGCCTATGCCTCTGAGTCTCAACAGTCTGAGTTCAGGGATATAAAATGTGGTTTCAAAAGAACAGCTTTGGAGCTCAGCCCAAACTGTGACTTGTACTTAGGTCCTTGGGTAAGTTACTTCGCTTGCAATCTCAGAAGATTGTCTTCTGGGAAAAGGGTGCTTTGCAACCCAACCTCACGGTCATTTTGTGGAGAGGCAGCTCCCTGAGTGACCATTTTGTGAAGTGTCAACAACACTCTCAGCATTCCAACACTCTCGGCATTATGCCAGCATCCCTCTTTGTCCTGAGAAAATACCGGTGAGGATTAATTAAATAAAACTTAGGTGATGCTTTTGCTGTGTGTGAGTGGTGGGCAGGTCTGTTGCCTAGCAGGACACTGTAGGCCTTGGAGAAGGCCAGAGAAGCTGGCCTTTTTGGCAGGACTGCCTTGCCTGAATCTTTTTTGGAGCATTTGCAGCAGCTCTCAGAGAGAGAGGGGTGGGGGGAGTCATAACATTTGGGACAAGCAGTTGCATCACACTTTCCATTATGAACTGCTGTCCTGACCATCAGCCAGGTACTTGTGTACTTGTGCCAAGGATTACTGTCTGGGCTTCGTGCAGTGTCCTTCAGAATGTAATGAGAACACATTTTATCTCTCTCTCTCTCTCTCTCTCTCTCTCTCTCTCTCTCTCTCTCTCTCTCTCTCTCTCTCTCATTGTCAGGAAGTTTTAGCATTCAAAGCAACCTTTCATCAGGCAGCTCAAGCTATAATTCTGATCTTGCGGGAGGTGGGGAGATTTAGAAAGCATCTCCTTTCCTCTCAAAAGACACACAGCAACTCCACTGCTGCTACTGAGAATAGAAGGCCAAAGATTTGATTAAAAAAAGAACCTTGAACATATTTCCTGCACAACCTTTGTAACCAACCGAGACACCAAGTTGTGATGGTAGCTGGAATAAATAGCCTAAAAAAATGTTTGACAGATGAACATGGAGGATGTGTCTGTCAATGTGTGTTAATTCTGGTAGTCGGTTTGCCTTTTCAGTTTATTGCTATTTCTGGCTATCCAATATTTGGGATTAACCAAATGGAAAAGGAATAGACCCAAATGATTTGATGGCATTGCTCTAAAATTATAATAATAATGTAGTGTGGGTGTGAAGGGTTAGGAAACTATTAATCATATTTCCAGATGACTTAGCAGTGCTACCCAAAATATGTTTACTTACTTATCATTGTGTTTAATGGAGCTTACTATCAGGTACAGAACTCCATTCTAAAAGGCAACACTGAGAAAGGATATACTGCTAGGATTATGGTGGGAACAGTATATTTTGCAAGTATGAAATGATCAAATGGTCCACTTATATTAGGTCAAAGGGAAAAGTAAATTCATCGATTCATCAGTTGAAAATTGGGTCTTGTTTGTACATTAAAGAAATGGTAAATCTAATGGTAGCACTCACTTTGATACCATATTTACTTCAGCTTCTGTATGGAAAATGAATAACTTATTTCTTTGCATTCTCTTCTGATTTTGATGCTAAAACTCCCCCTTTAAAATGAATGAGGAAATGACAGTTGCTGTGATTTCCTGATTAGGTCCCTCTGTGATGAATCTGTTGAGCATCTACTGGTAGACAAAATATGAATGTTGATGCACTATTGCTCCAACACAGCAAGAATTTCCAGCAAGGAAACTTCCAGCAAGGAAAGTCTTATGTCCAGATCCTCTTGAAGATAATACAAATTAAAGTCCTTCCTGTGAATTGTATGAGAAAGCTCGGTTAGGATAAGAGGAAGGAGAGAAAATGGGCGGATGCCACTTTAATAATGCAAAATATTATGCAGATGATACCATATTACTAGCAGAAAACAACAGTGAATGGGAACTACTACTGGTCCAAGTGAAGAAGCAAGTGCAAAAGAAGTTTTAAAGAAGTTTATACTCAGCAGCAAAGACATTGAAATTATGGGAGATTTTGCGTACCTTGGTGAAGTCATCAATTCAAATGGATGCTACAGCCAAGAAATGTTAAGAAGACTGAGACTCGGAAGGGCAGCAATGGAACAACTAGAGAAGGTCATCAGGTGTAAGGACTTTTCACTGGAGACCAAGGCCAAGGTCACCTGCACCATTGTCTTCCTGATCACTATGTGTGGGTGTGGGCAGTGTAGAAAACTGACAGGAAGAAAATTGATGAGCTAGAGGAGAATCTAGTGACTCTCCTGGACCACAAAAAAGACAAGCAATTGGCCATATATCAAATCAAGCTGGAACTTTCCCAGGAAGTAAAAATGGCAAAATTGAAGCTGTCGTACTTTGGGCATCTCATGAGAGGGCATAAGAGCATAAGAAAAGCCACTGGACAAAAGGTCCATCTAGTCCGGCTCTCCACACATAGTCAGCTGCCTACCGGATCTCTCAAGCAGGATGGTTGTAAGATTTGCTGGAGGAGACAATCATGTTAGGGAACACTGAAGGCAGAAGAAGAAAAGGAAGACCTAACGTGAGATGCCCTGACCCTGCTAAGAAAGCCTCGTTCTCAGATTTAGAACAGCTAGGCCATGAATGGGACATTTTGGAGGGCTCTCTTTCATAGGGTTGCCAAAAGTTGGCGATGACTTGATGGCACATAACACAACTGGGTTCTACCCAGTATAGCCTGACTTAGGTCCCATTCTTTTCAGAGGTTTAATTTAAACAGGACTAACATTGGATACAGCCCTATGGGTTCAGATGGTTGTGAGTAGATTGGAAGATGCCTATAAGCTAGTGTTGCATATGGAGCATGCTTGAAAGAACATGTGGTTCTCTCCCATGTAGTTCTTTCCCAACAACCCAACCTTTCGGTTTCCCCAATTATTTGGAAAATCAGAACTCTTGCATTCTCCCCAGTAGTGGGCAGTGGGGATGGTGCTATGTGTGTGTATAATTAAGCTTCCTTTTGCAGGACGGGAATTAGAGGCATGGAAATATATCATTGCTTTCTACTGAGTAGACTAGACATCTAGCCTTGACATCAACTCTGAAGGTCCAACTACATCTTACTTCCATTATTTAGGACTGGCTTCAGATTGAGGTACATGCAATGTACCTCAATCTTGTACAATCTTGTACTTGCTGACTTTAACCCCTTCCTTCCCATAGCTGTGCCTCCCACACCCTAAAAATGCCACCTAGAGGTTCAAGGGGCTATGAACTGTGGTGTATGGATAAGAACCCTTTGAAGGTCGCATCCAGTGCACAAACAAGATAGTCCCCAGTCCTGCCTCACTCTTTCAGAGAGCAGACAAGTGCTTACATGACGAAGAGATACTCCATACACAAAACTCCTCTGCACAGACAATGGAGACACCCAAGAGAAGGAGTTTAGCTGATCTTTTTCCTTGACAGGCCAAGGGGGTGGGGTGTGCAGAGAGGTGGGACATTCCATTCTGTGATCCCACACCTGGACTCACAGGTGGGATGGCTCAGAAAGCAGGGTGGAAAAGCTATAGTTCTTACTTCCGGTTCCTTAAAAGGAGGGGAAACTAGAATTGTTTCTTTATGTGAGCTGGCTCAGCAAGGAGGAAAAAATATTTCTGCCAGTAGCACACTTCTGTGTGGGCATAGTCTGCAGACTGATGTCACATCTGCCCATTCCTGAGCAAGACGTCTCAGCAGACTTTTAAATTCAAGCTGCAGACACTGCAGAGATATGGGTGAGACTTGGTTTTTGTTTTTTTAATGAAAGGCCTCCTCTCAGGAGGAAAGATAAAGGCATTTAAGGATGCAGCCAGTCCCTGAGTTTCTGGTTTGTGAAGGAATGGATTTAAAACCACAGTGTGCTATGCAGATGAAACAAATAACATTTTAATTAGAGATGAAGCATTTTAACTCCCTATCCCATTTGCTTGATGGAGCTGAAATTTAAATGGTCCCATTTACAAGGCAAAGTCGCCAGCTGATTGTAGGGTTGTGCTGTATAATCGCACTGGGTACACGCTTGAAATGCACTGCAATCAGCAGGTAAAATTGCTGGAGCTGCCAACAATGTTCTCCCCAGGCAGAAGCAAAGAAGTTGTGGGGCTTATAAAAGCCTGTTGCAAATGCCAGGGAAACTTCAGAAGCCCCACATCCTTCTGTGGTTTGGAATAATACCAGAACCAGGGAAGAATTCCTGCCTCCCCCCACTTTCCCCAAGCACTGCTTTCTTGTGGTCCCCTGGGTGTGTCTTACTGGCATATGATTATGCCCTAGCATTTCAGTGTGAGGAACAATGGAAAGGGGGAGTGAAATGGGGGGGGGGGAACCTACCTTCACTCCTTCCTCACATGCCATTTCTGCTATTCCCATTGCCGCTTGACAAGTAAGAAAAGGAAAGTGTGAAATTTTGGGGAAAGTGGAAGCCAGCAGCATGGGGATCTTGCAGACCGAGAGGTCAAGTGAGGAAAGGCAGAAACATTTTTTGAGTGCTCAGATTGGCTTTGGAAAAGAATCTACATTCAGCTGATTTTTAAAATATCTGCAGAAAAACAAGGATCAGGGCCAAAACAGATATTATTTCAAGTGCATGCCCAACAGCTCCATCTTTTCCTCTCATTTTTTTTCCTACAGAGTATGCACAGTGGAAGAAGGGGAATTAAAAATTGGATTGGTCCCTCTTCCCTAGAGTAAAGAAATGGAAAAGATCTACCTTCTAGATTGCCTGCTAGAGACTAATATCTCTTTCTGTCCTTCATTCTGAATTAATTTGGGGTGACATGTTATGCATCTTTGAACATCGAGGCTTTCACTGAGGAACATTCTGGAGGCCAAAACCCACTTGCAAATTTGGCATATCCTGTACTAAAATATTGAAGTAATGTGTAAACAGTTTAAATATTGAGAAGGACTAATACTGGGTATGTAGCATCACATAACTGTCTCAGCTTGGAATCTTTTGCTTGGATTACCATAAGATATTGGAGGTTTGAGAAGAGTTTACTGTGACTACATCAAAGAAGAGCAAGGAAATAAAGGGGGTAATGGTTGCAGAGTACTAGAAAGAAGGAACGGTTACATTGCCAAGGAGCACGAGGGAGGGCACAGATGTACGGGATGCCCTACTAAGAGGGAATTTACTCTCACAGGTTCTGTAATGCAGCAGCCAGCAAAACTGCTATTTCATTGCACCTCAGCTCACTTCACTGTACCGGTAAGATTCACAATTTCTAGTTTCCCCTCTCAGCTCAGGGCCAGAAGAGAGCCACTGCAGTAGCGATCCATCACACGCATGTGTCGGTGGAAGTCAATTGGTGCCTCTGAAGTGATAGCCATTTGCTCCATAAACCAAGAGGGCTTGAAGGAAGAGGTAAAGTATCACCTAGAATGACAGACTGCAGTAAGTGCCTCCTTTCAGTTTTCCTCTTTTCCCATCTATTACCTCTACCTCAGCAGCAGGAGCTGGTGGTCTGATGTCAGTAGATCAACTCCTAAACTTGTAGAGAACTATCAATGCTGCTGAACATATCTGGGGGATAGGCAGAGACGTCCACTTCCTGACACCGGAGCCTCGCCAGCCTTCTCTGTATTAGGTTGTTTGGTTTAAGATTGACCTGAAAGATGGCAGGGCAAAAGTCCATGCTGAGTGGACTCCACACGAACATTTGTTTAAAAGCGCATTCTACAAGAAGAAAAAGCATTGGTGAAACCTACACCTGCCCATGGCTTTTTTTTAAAGCTGAATTCAAAATTCAAAGTGAATTCAACAGAATAGAACACAGAGCTGAAACAGGGATAAGAGAAATAGGGATGCTTGGTTTTCTGAGATTCTCTAAATTTCCATCCATGGCTTAGTTCTTTTCACTCCTACTCTTGTTTGTGGCCTATTTTTCCATTTGTTCAAATGGGAGAAATGTTTTGGATTGGGAGAGTCCACTTTAATGAAAGCATGGTATTATTTCTCACTGACTAAAGTGACAAAATGTATTTTTATGTCTACTTTTATTTTAAAGTGCATATTTTCCAAAACACACGTTTTAATGCAATCACAAGTTTGGGAATTAGTGAATGTTTCTCAAGAAACATTCCTGTTCATTTTCAGCATTGCATGCAGAGCAAATTCAAATGTTGTGCCGGCAATAGTTCAGTTCTCATGCGTTCTCGCAGGAACTAACACAATGAAATCCAAAGGAGGCAATGATAGAATTCTATACAGGAGCAGAATCAAAGGCATAGGTGGAAAATGGGAGGTGCCTCACCTATAGCAGGAGTACATGTGAAAAGTTTCTTGCTACTGTGGTTGATCACCAACTGAACTTGAGTAAATAATGTGATGTGACAACAGCAAGAAGGCCAACATGCCTGCGGGCTGTATTACTAGAAGGGCAGTTTCCAAGTCATAAGAAGTAATAGTCCTGTGATGCCTCTGGTTTGAAGCACTCTGTCTGCTTCTGGAGACCACAGTTTAAGATGGACATAATCAAATTGTAATGGATTCAAAGGAGAGCAAAAATGATGGTCAACACTGTGCAAACCAAGTCCTATTCGGAAAGGCTGAAAGGAGTTGGTAAAGGGAAGACTGAGGAAGACCATGATAACAGTCTTGAAATAAATGCCACAAGGGCTGTTATGCAGAAAAGGGTATGGACTTCCTGTTTACTCCTCCAAGTGGCAGGACTGGTTGTAAGTAGTTTAGGCTATGGAAGAGTAGATTTCAACTGCATATATGGATACACTTCTTGATGGAAAGAAGAGTTTGACGATGGAAGCGATTACCCGGGGTTTTAGTATGTATGTATGTATGTATTTAAAACATTTCTATGCTGCTCCCATCGCAACAGAGCCTCGGGGCGGCTCACAAAGAATACATAAATAATAACAATACAACAAATTTTTAAAAAATTGTTTAAAAACCCCCAGTGCATTCTCGGCTAAAAATGTAAAATCCTACTAATTAAATAATTTAACAATTAAAATAAGTTTTAAATAAAAAGGTCTTAGCCTGGTGCCAAAATACAAATAATGATGGTGCCAGGCGGACCTCTATGGAGAGAGCATTCCATAGATGGGGCGCCACTGCAGAGAAGGCCCTCCTCCGGGTACTCACCCTCCTAATATCATTCACAGAGGATTCCCGGAGAAGGGCATCCGTTGCTGATCTCAAGGGGCGGGAGGGCATATATGGGCGCAAGTGTTCCTTTAGATATCCAGGTCCCAAGCTGTTTAGGGCTTTATAGGTCATAACCAACACCTTGAATTGGGCCCGGACTTCAATCGGGAGCCAGTGGAGCTGACGGAGAACTAGGGTTATATGAGAACAACGCTCAGTCCCCGTCAGCAACCTGGCAGCTCTATTCTGCACCAATTGAAGTATTCGGACCATTTTCAAGGGTAGCCCCACGTACAGCATGTTACAGAAATCTAATCGGGAAGTTACCAGCGCGTGTGTCACTGTCGCCAGGCAGTCGTTCTCCAGGAAGGGACGCAGCTGATGTATCAGCTGAAGCTGAGGGAAGGCGCTCCTCGCCACCGCTGTCACCTGAGCTTCTAGAGACAGCTCAGGGTCGAGGAGCATTCCCAGGCTGCAAACCCTGTCCCTCAGAGGGAGTGCAACCCCATTTAGGACAAGGCCCAAGTCCCCCATCCTGAGGCCCAAGTCACCCACCAACAGGACCTCTGTCTTGTCTGGATTGAGCTTCAGTTTATTGGCCCTCATCCAGCCAATTACCTCAGCCAGGCACCAGTTCAGCACAGCCACTGCCTCACCTGGATTGGTGGAAAAAGAGAGGTAGAGCTGGGTATCATCAGCATTCTGATGATTCCGCAGCCCACACCTCCTAATGACCTCTCCCAGCGGTTTCATGTAGATGTTGAATAGCAAGGGGGACAAAATGGACCCCTGCGGAACTCCATGGCATAGCTGCCATGGCGCAGAGCCATAGTCCCCCAGCACCACCTTCTGAAATCGGCCGTTGAGATAGGAGCGGAACCACCGCCATGCGGTGCTTCCAACTCCCAAACCTGCTAGCCTATTCAGAAGGATACCATGGTCGATGGGATTGAAAGCTGCTGAGAGGTCCAGGAGAACTAACAGGAACACACTCCCCCTGTCTCTCTCCCTGCACAGGTCATCGTATAGGGCGACCAAGGCAGATTCAGTGCCATACCCAGGTCTGAAGCCGGACTGAAATGGGTCCAGATAATCAGTTTCATCCAAGAGTGCTTGGGGTTGTCCCGCCACCACCCACTCCAGCACCTTGCCCAAAAACAGGATGCTGGCCACTGGTATATAATTGGCAGCCACCTCTGGATCCAGGGATGCCTTCTTTAGGACTGGCTGGACTACCGCCTCCTTTAAAGGGGCAGGTACCAGGCCATCCCTTAAAGAGGCGTTGATCCAGGTCCCAATCAGCATAGGCCCGATAGTGGGCTCTTAAGTGTGTTCGGTCAGAATCAGAATCTGTTTTTATTTATTTATTTATTTATTTATTTATTTTTCAATTTCTATCCTGCCTTTTCCCTACAAAGGGCTCAAGGCAGCTCACAACATTCTCCTCCTCCATCTTATCCCCGCAGCAACAACCCTGCGAGGTAGGTTGGGCTGAGAGTCTGTGACTGGCCCAAAGTCACCCAGCTGGCTCCATGGCTGAGTGGGGACTCGAACCCAGGTCGTCCGAGTCCCAGTCCCATGCTCTTCACCACCACACCATCCTGGCTCTTTTGTGGCAGGTTCTCTGCTGCTGGGAATCTCCAAGCAGCGTCTGCACTATCATTTCTTTGGAATCTCCAGATGCATATTTTCTGTTTCAAGCTGAGACTTGGACTAGTTGAAGCTCCTTCAACATTACAATTCAACGATTCTCATGTTGCACAATCTATTCTGCATTTTTAGAAGGGCATGATTTGTTCTGGCTCTATTAGCCCAGGGAGGATCAAGGAACAAAGGAATGAAACCTCTTTCAGAGATATGAGTAAGCATAGACCAAAGGAATATCTTGATAACCACAAAGGTGAAGTCCTGGAACTTACTTATAAATCTGTCATCCTGGTCAATTTTCTGTGTTCTACAAAATCACCGTTGGGCAGAGTTTTGCCACTGGGGAGCTGTCCAAGGTCCTGAAACACATTGGAATCCCTACAGCTGTGAAGGTAAAGCCAAACCCTGATTACCCTGCTGAAGTACAGCAGCTAAGAGACAGAGCTGTGAGTGAGGAGTCAATTCATATCAGACCTTACCAGACTTGAGCTCACAAGGAGACACATGGCAAGCCATTATTCAATCTACTTTCAAGGTGGCTCACAATAGATGATTGTTTGCAGGGGGAGGGAAGGTGGGAATAAAGACCTTTGCTCCGAAGCTTGGGCAGCATTAGGGATTCTTCAACTGCTATGGGTATTTCACCACTGCAGGATCAGCAACTGCAGAGTGCAGGAAGAGAAGCATATTTTCTTGCAGGCAACTAGCTTCCTTTGGTCAAGCTCCTCTGGATTTCCACAGTCTTTGCCTCGGACTCACACAATGTAAGGGCGGCAGGAGGTGTGTGGGTCACTCCAACCCAGTGCCACGCAACTCTGAGCAGGAGAGACAAATTGGTCCCAAAGGCAGACTGTACCCTGACTTGTGAGGAAAGAAACCAAACCCATCTCTCCACCAGCAATACCTTGAAGAGAATGGTATAAACTTAGCAAAGGTGTTGTTTAGGGTTTTTTTTTTAGAAAAGTAAGGCTGGCAGCAAAATATCAATGGGGTCTCCTGTCCAAGAGAAAAAAAACTAAGGCCTGCTGCTGGTACCAGCCGCTGTCTTGAGGTACAAATGTATGAATCAGCAACATTTGAGATCCCTGCAGTTCCCCATCCTCTACCCCAAAGCTCACCCCAACTCAGGGCTATTTTGTGCATTTGTGACTTTTTCTCACATGGAAATGAATGTATGTTTCTGTGCAGATTGATCAAAATGGCAGTTTTAAAATCACACACTGTTCCTCCATTAAAGCACATGGGCACAATTAAAAATGCATTTTTCAAATATGTTTACATTTAGTACATGAAGGAAAATGTGAGCTGGTAAATATGCACGTTTCAGAGCACAAGTTGCACTCAGGTCCCCATCAAGCCCCAGATGTTGCAAATTGGATAACCCTATATATATATTTACAAGCTCAGTGAATTTGCTCTCTGTCCCTCTCTAGGAGCACTACCATCACTTAACCACTGTGGCAACAAACAAATAAAAACACTGATGATTATCAGGTTATTCTAATGTAGAGACAGGGTCCAGGGATATTTCAATCAACCAAGGTTCTCAAAGCTTCACTTCAAAACCCAGTTCACCTAGCTCTATTCTTCTTCTTCTTATCTTGTTTTACCAGAAAAATTGTCTTTTGAATGAAAAATTGTGCTTTCTGGTGCATTTTTGGTCCACCAATGTGCTCTTTTTTCATGGACTGAAGTGTGAAAATGCCTTTTTAAGGCACATTTAAAGACAGGATCAAATCAAGATGACCCTAAGCCTCCAAGTGGGAAAGATGATGGGAATGTTATCCGGGAGGGGGCACAAACATGATCTCCGTCCCTTTACCTCTCTACCCTGCACTTCTGCTATCTAGCTCTTTTCTGCTGTCTATCTGGAGCACTTCAGAGGGTGAGGGAAAGAGGCTGCAGAGGACACAAATGATGTTGTATCCCAACCTCTGCTGTCTCCTTTTCAATTTTTTTCAAATGTGATCACAAGTTTGCAAAAATGTGAGCATTTTCTGAAAAAATGTGTTTCCATTTATGTTTAGTGAGCCCATACAAGTATAAATAACAACAACAACATACCATTGCATTTCTATACTACATGCAGCTGAAGCTCTTTGAGAAGTTGCCCATCCAGATTTCAACCAGGCCCACCCTTGCTTAGCTTCCAAGATCAGACAGGACCAGGCCATTCAAGCTCTATGGAAGCTACTTGTCTACACTTGTTTATATGGGAAGAAACAAATTTCCTGTGGTCTTCCCCATCAGCTGTCTTGATACATGATGCCTCACGTCACACCGAGCAAGAACCCTCCAAGAAAACCTGGATGCCCCATGCTTACTACTCTGATCCTAATCTGAAGGTCTTTCTTAAGAAGTGGCCAACATTCGTGTTATGTTGGTAACAGAGGCACGGATTTGAATTTTAATCATACAATTGTAAGCTGGAGACACGCGGGGACACACACACTGAGTTTGGAGACCCTGGACTCCAGCTCCATTTGAAAAATCAATAGACCCCAAAGAGGAGGAAATGATCAATAAAGAGATGCAAGCAACTCAGAATTAAAGAGGCGCGTTCGTTTGAAAGCCTCCTGGGGATAGAGGTCACATATCAATATACAGCAGCATAATGCATGTAAGGAGCATGCAAAACGAACCCAACTGTGGGTAGTGCTCTTGATTGTTCTTGGCAGGAAGCTGAGCTTTCACTGACTGTAGTACAAACAGATGGGGCTCAATACCATGCTGGAGGAGCGTCTCCTGAATCCACAGAGGTATCTGCACTCTCTGTGTCTTCCCATGTAAAGCAAGCAAGCAGCCAGCAGCCTTGCCTTCCTGCATCTCAAGTGCCCTGTTTTGCACCAGGCCTAGGTCCGCCTGTGTTGCACACCTGTGTCTCAGCTACATCACTTCATATCTCAAGTATAGGCTCACGGAACTGAACTGAACGACTTATACTAAAGTAGAGGGAGGAAATCCTTGTACAATCAATGGAAGACCACAGGGAGAAGAGTTCTAGCTCAGCATTCTCCTGCCATGAAGCTTTCTAGGTGCAATACATTATTCCTCAGTTTGGAAGCATTCCGTGATGCAAGATCACGCAATCAATCTGAAGTGTACAGCCATGATCTGGGGTGCATCTCCAGAAGATTGCATGTCCTGAGATGTACCCAGAAGGCCCTCAGACATAAGCTGGACCATCTGATCTTGATTCATTGGTCCCTTTCTTACCTAGTGGGCATGCACACAAGCAACTCGAAACTGAACTACATTTAGTGGCTCAAGAAGTTTTGTAAGAAACCTGGAGGTCCCTCTTGAAAAATCAAGTCATGGTGATTTTAGCACAATCCACCCAATTCAACGATACATTTCATGTGTGTTCATAATTTACTCTGAATCAGGGGTAGGGAACCTCAAGCCTGTATGATACCTCCAACCAGCCTGAGAACGTCTTCCCCGGCCTCTCAGCCAGCACAGGAATGGGGAACAGAAAACTGAATTCACCCAGCAGCTGAGCTAAAATAGCTCTTTTTTCTGTGCTTCACACTCAAAAATTCTTCCTTTCTAGGGGCTTAGCAGAAGAAATAGTTGCCTCCGTTCCATGTGACGGGGGAAGCCAGAGGGGAAACTGCTGACTGATTTCGTGCTGTGTCCCTCTGAGTGCTGTCCTGCCTACTTCTGAGCAGAGATGAGGCAGTTTGCCTTGCTTACTTGTGAGCGGACACACTGGCCATGCTGGCGTCGGAGTAGGAGCACAAGAAGTACCAACAACCAATTTCTGCTTCCTTTTGAGCCTTGTCACACTGACTTGCCTTGCTTTCTTGGGAGGAGACATTCTTCCTGCAAAGAATAGCTAATACTGCCACTGGAGAAATTGGAATTTTCAGCCCTGTCCACTTTTGCCCTAGGCCCCGCCTAGCAGGGGAACCTGGCTTCCAAGAGCTTCAGCACTTCAGGATCTGCCCCTCAGAAAAAGGTTCCCGACCTTCCCTTTAGCTCTCCCCCAGGCAACTCTCTGGAATAGGTTCTTTTGCTGCTCAACTTCTAAGCCTGCCTGCATCTTCCCTGGATTCTTCCTTGGCCCCTCCCCTCCCCTCCCTTTTCTTTTCTCTTCTTTTCTTTTCCTTTCCAGACTTGAAAGTCTACAACACCTTGAGGCTGTTGCTAACACCTCTGATTATGCAGACTGGGTCCTTCCAAGTCTAAAATTAATAGCCCTTATTGGCAGAATGACTCAGGGAGCTGCAGTTCCTGCCGTCTCGTCTCTCTGCATTTGCAGTGAGACAATCCTGATTTATCTCATCTGCAGTAATTAAGGCAGCTTTTTCTTCCCCTTCCTCCAGCATTGCTGCAGAGACTGAAAAATAACAAAGCAGTGATAACCCTAAGGAAAAAAGGAATAGAAAGGAAAGGAAGTGTTATATAAATTGATGCCGCTTGGGATAGTTGACATTCCACTTCTGTATTCATATAGTCTCCATGTATTTCTTCAGTGCTCACCTTACTTGGGAAGCAGCTTGAAGACTTTCCAGCTTTTGCAGTTTCTGCTGCGGTTCTGTCTGCCTGGAGAAGCCGGCTGGGTGGCCGCTCCCAGTGCTGCAACCACCGCATTCTCCTTGCAGAACTGCAGCTGATCTGATGGGGCCACAGAGGTGAATTTGCTAAGAGCTGTGGAATTGCTGCCTGACTCCAGCACAAACCTTCCTGTAAAGGGATTTCAGAAAAGAGAACGCTCTGCCTTGATCATGTCAAATCACGTCCCGGTTTGGCCCACCACAGTTCCCTGAAGACCCTGTCTTATTCTCTTAGCTCCAGATCCTTTTCCCAACCTTCAATTATTAGGCAGACCCCTGGATTTAAAAAAAAAAAAATATTTGTTTTTTTTGCTGGGGGACAAGTCTTTCAGCGGCTGTTCGCCATGATAATGCAAAGGAACCTCCACGTGGAGAGGATGCGTGCCTGGAAGACCAGACCAGACACTGGCCTGCCAAATCAGCAGGGGCACCACTGCCTTTCTGAATGCCCGAGGGCATCTTGTTGGGCGAGGGTGCAAGACTAGCTGGCCCCTTGGTCCAAACTGATGAGAAAGAGAGTTGGCAAAGAAATGCAAAGGGGGCAAAAAGACTGATATTCTTAGCTAAGCAAGCGTATGGGGCAGAGGAGAGAGGCTTCATGAAGAGAAAGCCAGCCTCCCCACAGCCTGATGTGCTCACAGGGCACAATGCGTGAGCATCTTTTCTCTCCCTTTTGGCCCTTTCCAGCTTTCTCCTCTGCCTTCTCATCTCCCTTCCCTTCCCTTCCCTTCCCTTCAAGAAGGAATACAAGTGCCAGCTGTATTCACATATCCACAGCACCTTGCAGTGATTATGTAAGCTAAACAAAGCCATAAAATTGCATTACACAAAACCCTGTGAATGAGGCACAACAAAGGAAGCTTCTTTCAAAGAGGAAGAAAACTTCCAGAAATTTGGTGGACAGATCTCTTCCCTGGAGCTCCAGCCAGAACTGTCCCCCTCCTGCCTGCATTGCAGAGGATGGAAACTGGGGGCCCTTTGCAGTTGGTACTTTTTGCAGCAGCAGAACAATAGAACCCACAAGTCCTTGTGCAAAAGGAGAAGTGCCGTGCTACGTCGAGGGCTGTGTGAGGAATTGGGTCATGGGGATATGGGGGTGGGGATCTGTTTGATTCCCCGGCTTAGCTCCCTAGACCTTGGTCTATGCAGCGAGCACCAGGAATTCCTGGGGAGCATAGCCAGTGCTGGCTCAGCATTTCCATGTAGGTAGCTAGGAAGGGATGCAGGCAGGCATGTTGAATGCAGTCTGATGTGCGTTCAATGAACACTGGACTTTGAAAGAGCCTTGAGGTGCAATTTGGAGAATTCCAGTGGCTCGAGTTTTGCTGATTCACACCCCCCCCCCACCACAAATAGCCTGAAGAATTGAGAAGGACCTTTGTGCGCCATTCTAGTTGCGATGAGTTACTTACCGCGCCTTCGACGGACACTTAAGCTTAAGATATGAAGGAAGTTATCGCAGCAATGTGACAACCTGTGAGGGAGATTCTTATTGCCCTTTTCTGGAGGACAGTTGGTTTTGTACATATAATAGCTCATCATATACTGGATAAGAGGAAGTTAAATGCCTGTTTTTTTCTCCTTGCTCATATGGAAAGATTGAAAAAGCAGCAGCACCAACTGGTCAGAATGAAAGAAGGCTGCTATATAGGATCGGTAGGTTTCTGGGAAGGACAGGGGCTAAATCTAACGCAGGACAGACTCTAGTTGTTCCTGACATCCGGAATGATTCAGAAACCAGTGGGAGATGTTTCAATGAGGCATTGTGTCAGTGAAGCAGAAGAGCCCACTCTGGAGCAAAGAAATCACAGGCAAATCTTACCATCCGCTCTGCTCTTCCCTCACAGCATTTGCTTATAAGACAAGCCCCTGCCTTCAGTGCAGCAGAGGCTGCCCTACTTTCAGCAGCATGTGCTCCAGCAGCAGGAAATGCATTTTGCATAAATGCCAAGGCGGTTCTCCTTGATCAAAGGAAGGGGCTCGAGTGTAAATATGTCTGAAGTCTTCCAAATCATAACCTACGTGAGACATGCCCAGCCCACTACCCCCATCATCCACTGCTATTGACAATGATATGGGTTATAGTTAACCCATCTGGATATCGGCAGGTTGGGGAAGGATGGCTTACATTTATGTTTCTCATCCTACCCCCTGATGCTGGAGGAGAATGTCCCAGATGTTCAGTCGGCCTCCTTCTTTGCAGCACAATGTAAAACTGCTGAAGTACGATTGGTCAGGAGATTTATCCTGATGTCCTCTGGTCTGATGCACTGAAGCTCTGTGGAATCCAGAGGAAAGTGCATTTGTGGGCATCTTTTCATGCCTGTTCCTATCTTAGAAAGAAAGCTAGGCTGAGAGGAAGCCTCCAAACCCTTGCAGAACGCCGACGGTGCAACCAGCAACCTTCTTCCACATCCCATGCAACAGCACGCGCGTGAGGCACGGAAGAGGGCTGCCATGTGGGCAGCCGTTGCTGCGGTTCTTGGTGATCCCCATGCGAAGGCCAGTCACACTTGCCAGGAGCTTGGACTCGAGGCTGCGTCAAAGTGGACCAGAGTCCCAGGAGCTGAGACATCTTGGGGGGTCCCCCCCAAGGCAGATTCCTCACACAGCCATTGCCTGAATAAGGAGCAAGGTGTTTGTGTGTGTTTTTCTCACACTGTATTTGTTAATCAACTCACCATTGATTTGATTTTGCAGTGATGATGATCAGCCCAAGACATTTTGTGACTGGCAAGGGCGAGGTAATTGTCACTGCTTGCATGTTGTTTCCCCTGGACAATGCAGGCCACATCCTTCCTCCCCACCCCACACTTCATGCACCTGTTAAGTTAGGCATTGTCCATGAAACACGCAAGTCTGCCAGAGTACAATATAACTTTCTGCCTTTGGGTCATCATAGGTATCCCACGGAGGGGAAGAAATGCCCTTCACTTTCTCCCATCCTGCAAAACACTTAGCTGAGTTCCTTCCATTGCAAGCACACCAAATTCTTTGTCACTTGTTAATATCACATGAAGGAATGCATTCATTCTCGCCCGTCTGTATGCACAGGTGCAGAAGAAAATGTATTTCTCTGTCAATCTCCTTTAAATAATGCTTCTTATCGAAAAGAAATAAATCTCTTGGATAGCAAGGACAGAAGCACAAAGAAAGGCCAGTGAATTTATGGTGGCATATGCACTATTCCCCTTGAGTTCCAAACTCAATCAATGCTCAAGTGTTAATTGAATGATGTTGCAATGACCAAATCGCCAGTTAAACGGCCTGTGTGGGCCTCACTGCTGGTGCACCACCAGAGGGATCATTTGTGGTGGTAAAGCTAATTTATAGAACAGCCTTTACAAGAATCATCTATCAATCTATTTCTGTCTCCGTTTTTTATGTATTTATTCATAAGTCTGTTCAGTTCCCCTACCCATATCAGCCAACAATGTGAAAACCTGCATTTAAATATTAATATTTTGGTGCACATGCTCTTTCAAGACATATTTTTGCAGAAGAACATAGGAAGACCCATGCTGGATCAGGCCAGTGCTCTGTCCACCCCATCATTCTGTTCACATAGTCTCAAGCCTGCAGCGCACAGGATCTTGCAAGCAGAGTTAAATCGCAAAGGCACCCTCCTACCCAAGTTCCCCGGCCACCCTTGTGCATAGTCACATGGCCTGGACGTAGCCCCGAGCCATCAGGCTGGCAGCCATCGGCAGCCATTTGCTCCATGAATCTGTGTTTTTAAGCCATCCAAACCGGTCCATCGCTAAATCTCACGAAAATGCATTGTGTAGTTTAACTACGTGCTGTAGGAGTCCCTCCTTTTGTCATTCCTGAACTTCCACCATCAGCTTCATGGGATGATCCTGGGTGCTGAAATTAAGGGAGAGGAAGAAAAGTGTCCCTTGATCCCCCTTCTCCACTCCGTGCATAATCTGTGCATTTCAATCCTTGCTCCTGCACTCACCCTTTTCTAAACTAAACCATCTCCTCTTGTAATCTTCCCTCTTCAGTCAGTTGCTCTTGCCCCTGGCTCATTTTAGTCACCTTTTCCTGCACTGTTTCCAACCCTACCATATCCCTTCTTAGGCTTGTCGACCAGAACTGCAAGCAGCATTCTAGGTTTGTAGAAAAGCAGCATGCTTTTTTTTTTTTTTTTGGAGAGAGAAAAGCTTATATCACACGATTTGGGGAAGTTCAAAAAGCAAAAGAAAACTGTATTTTAATCCCCTTATTCAATCAAGAAGAATAAGCCAAATAGGTCTGGAGCTTTATCAAAGAAAGTGTCAATTTCATCCTGAACTTCAGCACTTCCTAGTGGGGTGAGAAGACAGTTGACCTGTTATTGGAATGCATAAGGAATATGGCTTTATTGCTTAAAAAGGAACTGTGTGAAGAGGATGGCATTGGCAAGGAGATGTACAAGAGGGGAAAATGCCTCTATGGGGCTACATATTATCATGTACATTTTTTCCTTAAAATAATAATAATTTTTGTGCAAATGTCCCAGTGCCCCACTAAAATATGCAGACTGCTGCTGTTTTTTTTTTTTTTTAAAGGAAACCTGGAATCTGCTATAAATCAAGTGAATGCAAACCCATGGACAGGCAGCAGAGTGAACTTTGCAGAAAATCCTTCAAGTGTTCCTACATTGCTCAACCCCACCCCACACCACCCCATTAGCAAAATTCTAATTCATCCTACTGCTTGCTCTATGCAAACAGGAGAAATGTGCAAATCCAGCAGCGATCAAAGCAGAAATGTGTGCAGGGTTACTCATATGTGCAATGTGTGCAAATCTCTTCTGCAGACTAACGTGCAATGGTCAATTGAGCCTACTGAGCAAATTTGGGAGCATCAAATTGGGAGCACAATGTTTTCACCGTTTTCCAAATATTTTTGGCAGACACGTCCTGGGGCTTACACCCGCATTTGGAGTTTCAGACTGAGCATGCTCACATCTTTTGCAGGCAAAATGAAGTGGGCCTCATCCGTACTCCCTGGGTGGGTCCTGAAGCCAGTGGGACCCCTCCTCATTTCTCCGACAGCCAATATAATCAACTGAGCATGGGGGGGGGTAAAATGGCCTCCAAAATGCCTGCTTTTCCATTGCTTCTAGTGAGCAGAATTCTCTCTGGTGGTTGCTGGGATTTGGGTGTTCTTCCTCTGCCCCAAAAATGGGCAGCATACAAGCGGCTTTGCTTGCTTTATTCATCTTCACCTTCATTCTTCACCTTCAAGCGCATGACGCAGGGATGCTTGCAAACTCTCCCGAGGCGTGCATACTATAAACTCATCAACTCATTTTGAGGCCTTCCAACTAGTCAGGCTGATGGAGGAAGAAGAGGCCATCAATTATGAATACCTGGTCTCTTAAGAATGCTGACTTGGGCAAGCAAGAAGCCAGCTTTTCTTTCCTCATTTTCTTCTCCTGAATGCACCTTTGGCCTCATTCTGAGCGATCTGTCAGGCAATGGCGTCCAGGCCTGCCTGTTCTCGTTGAGCAACTTTGACGTCACCTGAGAAGGAGGAAGAAAGTCCTGTTTTTGCAGCTGCAGGACATCAATATTTTAACTGCAGGGCCGAGTCGTGTGCACAGCTCTGAAGGTGTAGGCACGCAATGTAGCAAAGAGGTTTTTCAGTTCAGGCAGGTCCACAGTTCCTCAGAAAACCTTTGAGCATCTGTGGCTCTTTTCTATTAAAAATAAGAAAGAGTTTTGCTTGTTCGTTTGCTCATTGTAATTTGTTGGAAGAGAGTGATGAGTGAGTGAAGGGGGTGTGTGAGAACCCCCCCCCCCGTTTCATAACACTAGACCTTGTAAATCCTATTTGCATATCATTTCTTCATATGTAGACAAAGCACACAAAGAAGGGGATGAGGGACTACTTTCTCCTGCCCTCATGACCCCTGTGCTCACCCCTGACATCTGGCAAAACATCTGTATAGAGGAACTAACAGGGGTTATCTCAGCAGAGGCCTTTCCTGCAACGTTTTGTTGCTGGTCCAGCTTGTTAGATGCATTCACCTGAACAGGTGTGGGTTTAAAGTGGGTACAGGGCCAGAGATGGGCACATTGTCTGCTCTCTTTGGCCATGCTGTCCCTCCACCTCGGGTGGCTGTGTTGTCTTCCCATGCTTACCCTGTGAATTTTAGCTAATGAGCCATTTCCAGCCATCTAACTGAAGGGGGGGGGGGGGATGAAAGGCAACCACAGAGCCATCAGGATCCCTCTGCATGCTGCCCCCCATCCCTGCACCCCTGGAATGCCCCCTTGTCCCCTCTCCAAGTCTGACTTCCCAGATCTTTGCATGCCTGCTGCAGCGGAGGAGGAAGGGCATCGGAGCACGGAGCTCCAGCCCTGCCTCTGACCTGAATCTGAATGCGCCTCTGCTCTCTCCCCAGTGATGTCCAGGGGCCATGAGATCACACCCCCCCCCTCCACACACACACAGAGTTCCTTTATTCAGGGTCACCCAGTAAACTTGTGGCACACCGCCAGATAATAATAATAATAACAACAAATCCCTAATGGAAGGAGAAAGCCTTAAAGATTTGGACCTTCCTAGCTTATTTTCCATTTGTGTTATTAATAAAATAGCTCTTAGTAAGCAAGAAGGAGAAAAATTGATTTGGTCCTCCAACAGAGACGATCTAATCTTGTTAAGGCAAGGTGACTTCTGAGAGCAAGCCGGCTAAAAGATGGGCATTTAATTTAAAGGGCTAGGCACCCCGCTTTCCAGGGACAGCCAGTGTGGTACGGTGGAGGAAGGTTTGCAGTAGGACTGGGGGGATCCAGGTCTGAGTCCCCACTCTGCCATGGCAATCACTGGGTGACTCTCAGCCTGGCCTACATCACAGGGCTGTTGTGAAGAGAAAATGGAGGAGAGAACTACGCTTGTGGCTCCATGGAGCAAAGGCGGGATAGAAATAAATAAATAGATGGATAAGGGTGAGGATGGAGCTCATGGTCCTCATTTATGGACATGCTGCATGATCCATATTACATGAAGCGATAGGATCTCATACTGATATTCTTGGCCTTTACAAATCAAAATCAAAATGTACTGCAGTTTTGCCTCTTCCTGGAGAAAGCTGTCCCACACGTGCTGGAACCTGTCTTCCTTCCCTTTTGCTTCCTGGACAAACCTGCGAAATTCCTGCCCCAACGCACAGGGGGTGAATGAGCTAGAGCCATTTTTCTGGAACAGGAGTGGCTCTCTCTGGTGGCCACTGATGCATCAGGGGAGAAAGGATAGAGGAGGAGGAGGAGGAGGAGGAGGAGGAGGAGGATCAAACAGAATGCAAATCCACAAAAGCGAACTCACAGAGAGAGATGCAGATTCAGAATGGATCACCACTATTTAAATCAAACCACAATGCATTGCACCATCACAGTGAATACTGACCAGGTGAGTTGTGCATACACACAACCTGTTGTCCAGGTGTTCTATGCTGTCCAGGTGTTCTATGTTGTGAGGAAACTGCACAGCCCCAGGCTCCCTCTTCCTGGGACTCTCTATCTTTAAATGGAACTTGGACTGAGCAGCCCTTCAAACTGAGGACTTCTTCAGATTCAGGCTATCCTCTGGCATCCCTTCAAATAGAGGACTGTCCTCCATAGGTAGGATATTTATGGATACCTTACAGCTTCAATGGGAGGGGGGGCTCCTGTAGGGGTTGCCCTATTTTTGTGGTAGTCCCTATTTCCTCCCCGGATGCACTTTGAGATGATGTTTTCTAGGAGAACAGTAATGATGGCTGTGGTGAAGAGGGTCAGAAAAGTCCCTCCCCCCTCCCCCCAATGTCCCAGCACCCCCAGAACTGCGGGGAAGTAACTGCGGGGAAGAAAGGGGTTTCTTTTTTAAAAAAACAAAAATCTCCTTTTTCACCACGGAGGTCTCCCAACATTGCTGCTGATGACACATCCAAAGGTCCGATCCTGCAATAAGGAGCGACCTGCCCCTAGAGGAATATTTTGCCTGGTTGCCAAATGCCTAACAGGCACCACAGTACCGTAATTTTAAAGCCAAGCTGTTCCCTCTAATGGTGAAGGCAGGCGGTGAGAGCTGAGGGAATAGAAGCCCAAGCATCTGCCCTCTGCCTCGGCAGCCCGTTTAGGTCTGCCTATGGCTCCAAAGCCATGGCGATGGGTGGGGGGTCCTTGCATTTTTAGAAGAAAGGAGGAAACACGGAGGGAGAAGAGCAAAATGCTTGAGCTCCTTGCAGGCTGATAGCGAACTTCTCTCACCTGCATGCCCTCCCCCGATGTTCTGGACTACTAATCCCATCTTCCCCAGACAGCCTGGAGTGATGGGAATAGTAATCTGAGAATCACTGGCACTGGGTTAAGCAGTCCTGGAGGAAAACATGGCTGGTTGGCCGGAAGCCAGGCCAGAGCTCTGCTCCTAGGAGGAGAGCAAATACTGCAGACGACCCATCGTGTGTGTGCGTGTGTGTTTTCTGTTTGTCAGCAGCTTCAGCGCAGAAGTGGCTGCTGGGAAATATTTATCATTAACAAGAGATGCACATCCTCACTCATACTTTATTTAGAGCAAACCGTTATCTTGCAAGGCTGGCAGAAAGAAATGTAATTAATGCCTATATTGCTCCCTGGGAAAGGATAAGCTGCCATATAATGCAAATAAGGAGCAGTGCAGCGTTTGCAGAGGAGCCGTCGTTGGTGAGCGTCTGAGGTAAAAATTCTCTTGAGTCTTCTAGCAATAAGAATCATCCAAAGGACTGCAAGTTTGGACAATTCAGCATCAGACTGAAACACTCTCCGTGTCGTTTGGCACAAGAAGTTCCTCAGACAGCATCTTTCAAGCCACTAATTGCTTTGTGGTAGCCTGACTCAAGCGGAGCGGCTGGCTGCCGTGTCCTAGTAAAATCTATGAAACTGTAGACTGCATTAGTGTTTCCTTTATTGCAGGGATTTGGGCCTATTTCTGTGCCCTGGGGGAAAATGAATGAAGTTCAGAAAACAGCAATTTTCTCTCTTAAGAAGAAAGAAATTGAGTTGTGAGGTGTTGAAGTTTTTAGCTGATGGTCCTGCTGGGTTGGAACAGCTGAAATGTTGCAAGTACTTTCTGGAACTCTTGTCTCCATGATGCTCTGAAAGTTTAAGGGTGCAAAACTATGATGGCATCCAAAGGACTGTAGGATGCTGTGGACCCCCCCTCTGTGGGTGTGAGCAGAGGCCCCCCTCTGGAGGGGGAGAGCTGCTGCGGGATCCCCCCACGACCACTCCCCAAAAGTTCAGTCACGGCTCGAGTGCTAGGTGTAGACATGGGAGGCACCGCTCTGCAGGGGCATTCCAAGGATGGATCAAGAAGGCTTTGCGCCGGCCAGATGCAAAGCCCCCTCATGGCTGGGAGGTGCCTCCCGAATGAGGAGGGGGGAGAGAAGATGCGAGGAGCGAGGGGGAAAGTAGGAGAAAGTTTGGAGGGAGGTCGAAAACTTCCCATCCTCAGGAAGGACAGGATGAGTTCTTTCCCATGCCGACTTCTCTAGTGCTCTGTCAATCCACTTCCCTTGCTTAATAAGGACAGAGCAAGGACACCTCATGTCATGGTCATTCCCCTTTTACAGAGATGGGCTAAGAACTGTGCTGGATCTCCTCCATTTTTGGCGCATTACTCCACCTGTGCACCATTGTTCCCCCCAGAGAACTCAGGGCTACAGGGGATGCACCTGCTGCCCCACAGCACCATTAGATTACCTTGGATGGCTTGCAAGTGGTCTCTCCACCTCCCTGTTGCCTGAGCCACTGGAGAGGTCAGAAAGAAAACCTGGGTCAGAGTTTAGGCTGAACCCACCAATTCAGGATACCGTCCACAGTTCCACTCACCAGAATGAACTGACAGCTTCCAGAGGGTTTCCTACAGATGGAACTAGCTGAAGGGATCATTGGGACCCCATACAGAGTCTTCTGCCCCATAAGAACATGGATTCTAAGGCAGGGCTGCTAGACTGAGGGCCAAATTCCATTATGTAGAAGACCAAAGGGGAAGCACATTTCAGCTTATAGCTCTTCTCGCCACTAAATGACCCCTAGCCGGAACCCTTCAATGCTCTACCAGCCATCAAATTCGGGACCCTCCCCTGATTTGGAGAGTCTTCAAAACAGCAAAGGTGAGATCATTTGACAAGAGTGTGAGTCATTTCAGGCTCAAACACGCTGTCTGATTTCCCTCTCCTTTTCTGCAGGGGAAGAAGAAGGTGGGCAAACACAATACAAAGGGAAGACCTCCTTGGAGAACTGCCAGGGTGTATTCCATATTTATTTTTATTGATTATTGCAGTCATACTCCACCTTTATTCCTCTTGCAAGGAACTCAAGGGAGCGTAAATAAATAAATAAATAAATAGCTTGGGCAGAGGGAGATGCCAGGGGTGGAGGAGCTGCTTTGTGGGAACCAGCGAAACTTGTGCTCGCTGATGTTCTGCAGATTTATCTCAAGGCTCATTCTCTCATGTTTATATCAGAACAGGAGCTCTGTCCTTGGCTTCTTTTCACATGAAAATCCATGCATATCTTTGTCTGCATGTTTCCAAAGTACCCACTGACTGTGTGCGTGTCTGCAATGTTCACCTTCACATTGATTAAAGGACATTGATGAACATCTTTCAGTCATGCATATTTTTATTTGCCCTTTTCAAACCAGAGAATAGACTGGCTGCAACCCCCAGCTCTGTGCAGGACTCTAACTTAAAATATCCCAAACAGGTACAAGCATTCAAAAGCACGTGGGGGCTGGGGGGTGGGCTATAATTCATAGTTTAAGTTCAGAAATGTACCAGCTTTAAAGGTAGATTACATCATGTTCAGTGCAGAAGATATAAACTGGGTAGATGCTAATAAAAATAGAATTGAAATGAATTTTATACATCCCTTGTGCAGGCACTGGGGAGAGAGTTTGGGTGTAGGGAGAATGGGAACTACAGTATCTGTGAGGTGGGTGGGTGTGCATGTGCACGAGAGAGAGAGAGAGAGAGAGAGAGAGAGAGAGAGAGAGAGAGAGAGGGAGAGAGAGAGGGAGAGATGTCAGGTCACCTTCCCCCATTCTCGGTGTTAAGCAGAGGGAAAGGGGGGAAGTTAACTTCTTGAGTTTCTCGTAAAGCTTACTTGCATCGTTAGAATGGGGAGTGAAATTCCACATGTGCTCAGGGTTATTTTTTAGAGCTGAGCCTTAAATAACTCAGTGTCTCAGGGGAACCACGCTGTCATTTCAAGAATAAACAAATTTACGGCAGCAATTAGAATGACAACTCTTCTTTGCAATTCAAAAGACACCCGAGTATTGCAACCCCAGCAAAATCATGCTACCCTCAATCATTAATGCAGGTTTGCAATTGATTAATGTTGATGGGATTTTTCTTCCGTTTTAATTTATTCACCCAGCTACACACCAGAACTCAGGAGACAGTGAACAGTTTTTTTCATTGCTCATATAAAAATGAAAGCATTCCTTTAAATTGCAGTGCTTCATCTCCTGTATTAAAAGCCTCTTTTATGCCCTTTGGCTGAGCGACCTTCTCTGGTCTGATGGGCGTTTCTCTGGGCAAACCAGGGGAGTGTTGTGTGCACACAGCAGGTTATACACGGATAAAATTAGGGATACTGTAGATTCACAAAAGAACAACTCTCCAGATATGCTTTCCCCCGCTAGATGTTTTGGACTACAACACCCATCATTCCTAGTCGGCCAACAGTACTTGGATTCACCACATTTTTGGAGTGTGGACACAAACCAATGATCAAGAGTACAAATCTGCTAACTCCATCCCTCTGTACTATAAGGAATAATTCAGAAGTGATTTCCAGAAGAGTAGCATGCATTCCTATGCTGCTGCTCTTATGTGATGCCAAGTCACCTCTGTGCTATTTGTCTATTTAACATATTTATGATGGCCCCATGAATGGATGCCTTCCAAAATGTCCCTCCACAACAGCTGTGTTCAGCTCTATTAAATTCAAGGCTGTGTCTTCGTTTAAGGAATTGGTCCACCTCAGAGTTGCCCTTCCTCTTCTTCTCCTGCCTTCAACCATCCCTGACATTATGGTCTGCTCCAGTAAGTCTTGCCTTCTCACAATGCGCCTGGCATATAACAGTTTCAGTTGTGTCAGTTTTGCTTTCCAGGCAGGTCCTGGCTCAATTGGATCTTGGACCCATGTCTTCCTCTTCCTTTTGGTCCAGGGTATCTACAAAGCTCTCCTCCAGTACCATGTTCCAAATGCACGTGTCTTCTTTCTCTCACTTTTCTTCACTGATCATCTTCCACACACAGACATAGTCATCTGGAATAGACCAGTGTGGATTAACTTGGCCTTGCGGTCTTGTGAATGGCCCTTACCCTTGATGATCTTTCCTCGTTCCTGCATCGCTGCCTTCCAACTCTCAGTTGTCTTTGAATTTCTTGGATGAAATGCTTTATTGTTAATGGTAAGTTTCTGTAATTCTTCTGTAGTCATAATTTTTGTTTTCTTGCTATTTAGCTGCTGCCCAGCTTTTACACTTTCTTCTTGTTATGATCACTCTTTCTTTTCTGTCAGAAGAGAAGAATATTCCAGGCATGCAGAGAGTTCTTTTGAAAACTTTATTGCAATGAAGGGAACAGAAAAAAGATGGTGTCTTTCCCACTTTTCTGTTCCCCTGAGCACATGTTCACACCCCCTTTTGAACCCTGCTCCTGGTTGCTTCTTCCTCCTCCTTTCCCCTAATTGGCTAATAGGGTACTGAGAGTTTACACTCTTTCTGCCTCCCTACTCTGCGCTGCCCCAACACCAGCGCTTCTTCCCAGTCCAGCCCTGCCCCTAGTGAGCCACAATAGGCTCATTTTGTTCTGCCCAGCTTGTCAATAAACAATCAGGAAGTATTTGGCCCTCCTGCCTACATGCCTGTTTCCCCATACCTTGCGCTATCTGATTTTGGCCCCTCCCCTCCTTTGGGTTAAGTAATTTTCTTTGTTACCTTTTCAAATCTCTTTACTCCCTTATTTCAAATCATCCTTTCACACCTATCATTCTTTTACTCCATCAGGAGTCATTTCAATTCATCACTGCTTTTTGCCAGTATCAGAATCATCCAGTATCATCTGCAATCGTAACAATAGTGATGTATCTTCTGCCCATGTTCATCCCTCCTTCTGATCCTAATTCAGCTTTCCTTATGATTTTCTTATGGACTGAACAGACAGGGAAATAAAGCACACCTTTGTCCGACGTCTTTGCCGATAGGAAACCATTCTGTTTCTTGGTTTCTTCTCCTAACAGTAGCTTCTTGCCCATGATAAAGAGCACTCAAGTGGTGAGGGACACCCATTTCTTTCAGAACCACTCATGGCTTCTCATGAATCACGCAGTCAAAGGCTTTGCTTTGACAATCAGAACCACCTCAAAGACTAACATTATTCCAGGATTATTTTTTTCCCAGAATAGATTCCGTAGCCTTGAAGTTGCCACAAGAAAAAAGGGCTTTTCCTGCTTCTTTCTTCCAGCGGCAGAATTTCTTACAACCAGACTATGTGGTTTTCTCTGTTGCACCAGGCTGTCCTTGCAAGTCTGCAACCAGATAATGGTTCCCCATCTGGTGCCGAGTGCCCATTGTCCCTTTACAAATGTTTGCTCCCATTTTACCCCCTCAAGTGGGGCCTTGCTGCTGTCTATCGTGGGCTTGCCTTCATGGCTGCCGGCGCCCCAGCCTTTAAAGCAAATTGATTACATCTTCTTTTTGTTCACTGAGACACTTTAAGGCTGATCATTAAGACAGATGAATATGCCCTCTCCATGGAAACAGGACTCTGGGGAGATGTAAAAGATAATCCATAATATAGTTTGTTAGACTGCCAAGACATTGTGACATGGAGGAGCAAACGTCAGCATTTTGCTGATGTATTTTTTTACTAGAATATCTACATTTTTATTACTGAAATGTATCAATCTGAAATATTGCCCCATTTTAGCTGAAGACATCAGTTGTGAGCCACTTTGGAAATCTGGCCTTCATATTAATTGAGTCACAGTGTTAAGTCCTAATTTTTGTTGCATTCATGTCTATACTGCACTGCTAGAGCTCCAGTCATCTTAATTGTCATGCACACAGATTTGTGTGCGCACACAAACACACCCATGCATGTGCACAAGCACAAGATTAGTGATTATTTCATGAGTATAAAATTGTCAGAATCTTGGATACTGGTAGGAATGTGTGAAAAAAATTAATATGAATTTTGCATCCCAGTCCAAATTGTGAACCAAGGCAGAGTTGTATCCTGAAATCCATACATTGCCAAGCTTAACATTGAAGCACGGAGGAGGAAGCTGCATATTAGTGAAAAGTGCAGGCCAAATGCCTATATTTGACAAAAGTGTGCACACAATTGCAGTGCAGCAATGAAACATAACTGGAAAGGACATTTGCACTAGAGAAATGTGCACCAAACGTGTGAAAGTTCAAGGAACTGTGCAAAACATAAGCACTTCCAGACACACTTGCTTTTAAGAATGACTGACAAATGAACGAGATAATGGGAGAAAACTTGCTTTATCCTGAACATCTGACAAGTTTTGCAAGGCTGAGGTCTTCCTACCAATCTCTAAAAACAGAATTGCTAAAACATGTTGAGAAAAGACAGATCCGTGTCTTGCCTGATAGCCCTCCTCTGATCCACACAATTGCCTAACTGGAGGTACAGTTATACCTGGATGCTTTTTGGGTGGCCTGGTTTGGGTGGTTCAGGAGTACACAGAAATGTACAGGTAGAAGCACTTGTAGGACATCGAGACTTACCCTACTAGATGGGTAAAACTTTGCTCTTTCCTTGTTTTCCCATTTTCCATTTTGCAGAGGTTGAAATTTTTGGCCTCCATTTCCTAATCTCTCCAGCATTCGCCTGGTACTGGGCAAAGCAGTTCCTTCTGGTGCCAACCACATAAAAAAGGGGGAAAGAGTGGGCGGACATTAGAGGGAGGGCTTCTGGGGAGGGAACGAAAGCTCAGATGAGAGATGTGGTCCCCTAGGTGATCCGGCCTTGGAACTGGCTCTTGGGACTGATCTGATTCCACATCCCTGGTCTATGGTTTCCACAGACATCGTACTCATTCCAGCTTCTTCTATCGACTCTTACTCTGATCTAAACACCAAGGCATGGTAAGGAGCTTCCTTGTCATTGGGAAAAGATAGGGGAAATTCACTGTCCTGCAGCAAGACAGGGTAGCACATGCAACCATCTAGGGTATTTCTTTATAAACAAGTGTTGTCATTGCAACAAAGACAAAATAATCAGGGAGACAGTGTGGCATAGTGATTAGATTCTGGAGCTGCGATTTAGGAGGTCGAGATTCTGGTCCACGCTCAGCTGGGAGGCTCACTGAGTGCTCTGGGGCCAGCCACAGACCCACAGTCTAGCCTGCTCTGCAGGATTGTTGTTGTGAGGATAAAATGTGAAGGAGTATTGGGCAAGCCTTACAGGGAAATGGGTGGGATATAAATATAATACATGAATGAGTATGAATATATTTTTTTAAATCTTACCATAGTGGGGAAGGTCCTGACCAGGGTGGCAATTTGATCTGTCTCCGCCCACATGCAAAGTGCCACTGGGCAGCTTCAAGGCCCCAGCTTATGATTCTTGATCTTTAACCTGGACTTAGAAA
Organism: Varanus komodoensis; assembly: GCF_004798865.1. Lineage (NCBI taxonomy): Eukaryota > Metazoa > Chordata > Lepidosauria > Squamata > Varanidae > Varanus > Varanus komodoensis. The sequence continues at coordinate 3,948,202 of NW_025335762.1, forward strand.
AGCAGCCTTTCTAACAGGGAGAAGAAAGGGCTGGGCGAAGTCAGACCCCCCTGGCTGCTCTAGTTTCCATGTGTCTGGCTGAGAAAGGGTGGCTGGGAAACGTTCTCAGCAGCTCTTCTTGGGTCACCGTGACCCTTCAGAAATAGGAATATTGGTACAACACAGCAAAACTTCAAGTGCAGCTATATATAGGAGAAGTGGTAAATAACCAATATGGAGTTTCTTTACCATAATTAGGAATATAAATATTCAGAGATTGCTGCAGTCCCTAGCTCCAACCCATCTTCTTGAAATGTAGCATATACATTTTATTTGTTTATTTCTATGTACCCATGCATTTATCAAGTATTTATACGCCTTCACAAAGCAACATGTCTAATCTACCATAAATACCATCTAGAAACAGTAACAGGTTTTGCTGCTGCTGCTTTTTTTTAAACCAAAAACAGTTCTACAAAGACAGCATTTATACAATAACAGGACTTTAAAGATTTAAAGTCTTAATAACCAGATTTTAAACAGCAGCTTAAAATAATGCAAATCTGACAATACTCGTCAGCTAGCCGCAGTAAACTGCAGCACCTTGAATGGCAGATCTAGAAACACAGTCCTCCATTTAAGAGCAGACTGAAATAGAAAAGTGTTCCAGGTTTTTTAAAGGTAGATATAAATGGGGTCACATACATATCATCTGGGAGGACATTCCAGAGGCAAGGGGCCACAACCAAAAAGGCCCTACCTCTAGCATCAACCAACTGAAAAGCAGATGTTGGTGGCTAGCTTGCAAGAGCTGAGCATGCCGTAGGTTTGCCTGGATGTGGGTGGTTGTTCAAATTAGGACAAAATATGGCCAAGCCAGCGCTTTCCTCTTGGCTTTGATGGAAGAACTGCATTTGAACCTCCAACTTTTACCTTTATATCTTGAAATATAATCAAACACCATAAAACAGTTCGTAAAAGCAGAAGCATTTAAAAGGGAGAAATGACTAAAACATGGTGAGGATGATTTTAAAATGGAGCACTAAACTTATTAAAAAGTCACAATTAAAATTCTTTTAAAAGGTCTGGGAGACGTTGCAGGTATTTGCCTGCTGCAGAAAAGAGGATGAAGTAAATACACAGGGAGGGCATCCCACATTTTGGAGGCTACATGAAAAGGCCCCACTCATGAGGAACTCACAACCTCCAACCAGTGGCCAAGTCTGGGAGACACAGAAGGGGAACATGAAACTCCTCACTCTGCTTGCCTATCAGAAGGTGTTCTAGAGCGGCCATTTTCCTTGGGGTGGCTGGGGCAAGACCTCTTGGGTCATAGTCCAATGGCTAGTAGATGCCTCTTTGCTGAGCACAGGAAGGCTGGAGTCATGGAATCCTAGAACAGTGTAGCTGGAAGGGGCCATGAAGGCTATCAGCTCTAACCCCCGATCGCCACGACTCCTTGCTATGTATTCAGAAAAGACTTCCAAACTGTAGTGAAGACTCAGCCTTCGGAGGGTACTTAGATGGGAAGTCATCTTTGGGACAGGTGCTCGGGGGTGTTCTGGGGACGGGAAGGGGAGAACAAGCCCCCCAGCTTCTGTCAAATCCACATGATGCCTCAGCTACTGCTCCTCACAAAGAGAGGAAGACATTTAGATGGCCAAAACTGGCCATCTAAATATGTTGAGCATGAGGGGTGGACACAGAAATTCCTTTTCTTTGCCCTCCTCCTGTGCTCACTTAGATACCTGCAACCTTTCAGAGGGAATGAGTTGGCATTTAGGATTGTGCCATTAGGGTTTAATTATTTGGCAGCAGGAGGGGTTGGGTTGTTTAGATACAAGAACCACTGAAATAATTTGGAACAGTTGGTTCCACATACATTTGACAATTTACCTGTTGGGCAAAACTGGAAGAGGATAAATCCATCAGTTTCACTTTCTCCCACATTCAATTTAGGGCCTGCTTTGGAAGAAATACATAAAGTGTGGTTAGGTCTTATCAAATCTAGACTAATTTGCCTCCATCTGCACCAATCAAATGTAATAAGACCACTTTGTATCTGTGTCCATGTGGCTGTTAAAGATGAGGAACCTGCTAGAAAAAGGGTGAAAACTCACTCGGTTGTCCACATTTGACACAGAAATGTTGTCTTGGCAGTTTTTAGATCTGTATTGCACCATAAAGACAATTTAGAATTAGAAAATGGATTAAAGTGTAGTTGATGTGACATTATATACCACACAACTTATTCAAAAACAATCACTGGCCCCCATCCGATCCCCCCTGTGCCAATGTTATAATCAGAATTCTCCTCCCTACCTGTAAATATCCTATTGACTGTGTTGGGGGAAAAAGTCAGGCACAAGCCCCTCCCATCAGTTGATTGAGCTTTTTTAAATAGTTGGTAGGAGGAGTTCTAATCAGAGTTGGTGTTGAGGTGAGGTAAGATGGAGAGCAGCCAAGGGCTTTCTCACTAGTAGGGTCTCATTTGCAGTGGCCCCTGGAGTTGCTGCTTTGCTGGGTGTTGCACTCTCCTTGTTTGCTGGCTTCTCACTCTGGCCCACTCTAGAGAGGATGGGTGCTAGAGAGAGGAAAGAGCAGCAGATGCTCCTCCCTCCTTGCTTCCTGGCTCACAACCTGTCAAGCCAGCAAGATGCAGCAAGGAAGAAAAGGAGTCTGAGGAGCGAGAGCAGCTGGTGGCAGCAACACTGAGAAAGGATAACCACTTCCAGGGCACCTCACCTAAGGTTTTTGAACACCTGGAGCCTGCACTGTCCCTTTCTCATGCAGATATGCAGGCAGACTCTTTTATTAAAAGCTATTAGTACACATGGACAAGCAATTAAATACCAATTTACAGGATGCCACGTCATATGGCATTTTGGAATATTTGTACCAGGTGTGGTCATGTAGATTGCTAGATTGTTGCTATCTGGTCAGCAGAATGTTATGGTGCTTGAAAGGAAGAAATTGACACCTGAGGCCCAGAGGGGAAAGCAACAACACCTGGTAGACATGTGATTATTTATAATTGACTTTCAGCAAATTACTGTAGGATCTTTATTCTGGCTTTGAGCTCAGATCTCTAGTCCTCACACAAGAAACAGAGAGAGAGAGAGAGAGAGAGAATATAGAAGGCAAGGCATCTCTTTAAATTCTACAGGAGTGAAAATATGCAAATGCATGCATTTGGGGATACTCTTGCAGACAGAAAAATATATTATTTAATTAAACTTCCCTACAATGATTTTGCCTTTCTCTTTAATCAGCCCTTTTTGCCACAGCAGCCTGGAATCCTTATAATACAACATAAAAGAATAGGAAAAAAGAAGGGTGTTGATTGTTCCAGTTCGGTACTCACAACGCCTGGGAAATTACTTTCCAAGTGCAATTAATGAATGCATAAATTAGATCTTTTTCATTATTATCATCACGTCAGCCTGTTACCATTGCACAGTATTTAGTCATGCTCATAAGCCACAGGATTTCTGCATTGCCTTGCTGTTCATTGTCCATTTAATCTGTGCGGGCAAATCTTCGCTGGCCTCCATTCAATTCAAACCAAGGACAACTGGCCTGACCTTCTGGTGAAGCTGGCACTTCTTCCTGAAGCCACCTGCAGCCTTTCTCTCTTGATCTGTCCCTGTGCAACCAACTGCACCTCTGAAGGAAGTGAAGTGACCTGCACCTTCCAGTAGGACATGAGAACAGCAGCACCTGCCCAGTCAGTTTTTCTAGCAATGGGTGTACATGGACTTGCTGTCTCTGATGGTGGAGATACCATCAAGCCATCAGCACTGGGAGCGCTTGGTGGCCTTCTTCAGGAACCTTGCTTTCCCCCTGTAAAGCCATCCCGATTCGTGGACATCAGCGCATTTTCTGGTGCTGGCCACTGTATGTTCCATGAGTGTGCGCTTCCTGCAGTGCTGAGAGATTATTGTGCTTGAGCTTGGTATGTTAATGAGCAAAGGCACCCCATAGTACATCCTGGACCTCCTCCAGCTACTCTAGAATAACATCAGAAGTTAAGAGTCCTGCTAGAAATGGATTTATAGCAATATTGGTGCTGGCCTATCGCAGAATTAAATTGGTGTGAGAGGTTCTAGATCAGGCACACCATGTGGCCCAGCAAGCTTTTCTGAGGCAGCTGCTCCCCCGGCACTCGATGTTCCACCAAAATGTTACACGGATGCAGCAAAAAAGGGCTCATTTCCATGTGTTTTTTGTTTCACATACTAAGCTCTTCTACTGAAATTTCACACAAGAAAAGACAAAAGGGCCAATTTGCAAATTTGGTGACGTAGTGAAGCAATGGCTGACCCTCCATGCGAGGGACGTGACCTCAGGACTGAGGCAAATTGCCACCCATGTTCTAAACCAAGTGCCATATCAGACAGCCAGAAAAGACTTCCTGCTGGAGATATTCACCCCCAGTATGGTGGGGGCACTGCTGAGAACGGTGGCAGATGGAGCAAATCCTCACTCACTGCCCCTCATGTGCCCATTACAAGGATGCGGCATGAGAAATCTTCAGCGGGTTCAAATGAGTTCAGATTTCGATGAATGCAAACTGTGGCTTTGGCGGGAGATGTGCTTCTTCCAAGTCCTGCCGATTCTGCAGATTTATGGACCATTTCTGCTTTCCCTTTTTCCTTTTTGCAGAAAATTTGTACTAATTCACATTAGCATGCATGGGCATTAATTTATTAGTAGAAGTGAGCAATTGTGCCTGTCTCCATTAATTAATGCAAGGCAGTGCAAATCGAAGGACATTTCAGACAAGAAAAAATGCCGTCAGATTTCATCAATGAGAGGACGATGGAATAAAGCACAACTTTACAATCTGTGAAATACAGAAAGAATGTAATAAAATATGTACAGTCTTAGTTGGTTAAAGTTAGAATGCATAGGGATCTGGGATGAAACTCAAGATGAAAGCAGAGATGTTTTGAAGTGCCACAAAATCCATCTGTCTAGCATCTGCAGAGTTGCTTACAGGCTTAGGCTTAGGCTTAGGGTCGAGTCTTGGAAAGTGAGCCAAGCTAAAGGCCAAGTATTGGTGCCTAAAAGTGAAAGTATTTATCCTGCTCCTTCGGGAGGATTGAAACCGTGGTGATCTTCTCTTCCCCCGAGAAAGAGCCAGACACATCACCTCTCATTTCCTAGCTACACAATCTGCCTTCACACCCCATCCAGATCCTATCTGATATTCTGAAGATGCACCAAGGCGAGCGACCAGCGGGCTGCTGGGGCAGTTTCCCTGCTACGCTGCTGAGAGCTTCCATCTCTCCACCTCCTGCTCACTTAAGGGTACAACCTGAGGCAAGTCCAGAAAGAACACATTCCTGCATCTCCCAGCATGCCCTGCATCCAGCATGGTAGCTGGGGAATGTTGGGAGTTGCACAGCCCTTTTTGCTGCCCAGGCTGCACGGATTATGCCCGAAGGACCGCTGGTCTCCTTGAAGCCGTCTAATGGGGAATCCTTAACAGCCTCACTAAACTGCAATTCTCAGAACACTTTTGGGGATGAGCCACAAATATGACTTACTGAGTTACAAATGTCACTTACCAACTGATGCCAAATATAAAACAGCAAGAACATGAGATCTTGCTAAATGCTTTTGTTATACTAAGTTTCATTCAAAATTATAGCCCTAAAACAAATAAAAACTAAAAATAACATCAGCCATCAGAAACATCAGACATGCTGGATCAGCCCTCACATTTTTTTCCATTTATGATAACTTAGAAATAGATTTAAATCTATAAGAAGTCCCATTTCTCTAGCCAATAATAAAAAGAGTCCCAAGTTTGATAGAAATCAGTACCTTCTTTCTCCTTCAATGACAAAGTTAATCTATCCATTTCTGCACAGTCCAAGATCTTTTTTAGGATCAATTCATCTCTGGGTGGTTCTTCACTTTTCCAGTGTTGAGCAAATGCAATCCTTGCCACAGTAATTACATGTAAAATCAAGTACATTTCTTGTTTATTAATGTCTTCCGGTATAATGCCTAATAAGAAGACTTCAGGTTTAAAAACTAAGGAATTTTGGTAACATTTCCTCAAGCCATTTATGTATTTTAATCCAATACTTTTTTGCATTATCGCAAGTCCACCGCATATGATAGAAAGTACCCAATTTATGTTTACATTTCCAACATCCATTTGACCTATTTGGAAACATCTTAGCTAATCTATTTGGTGACAGATACCATCTATAAAACATGTTATACAAGTTTTCTTTATATGAAGTTGCTAATGTTACCTTAATATTTCTCTCCCACAGCTTTTGCCATTTTTCTAATTCAATATTATATCCAAAGTTTTGTGCCCACATTACCATAGTTTCCTTAACCTGTTCATCTTCCATTCTCCTATCAAGTAAGAAATTATATAGTCTTTAAATCATTTTCTCATCTGATTTAAGCATCACCTGATCAAATGCTGTTAAATCTTTATAAAAACCCCACGTTTTATGGTCTTTAGCAGATCTTGATTGTATCTGCACCTTATGCCACCAAGAAATATTAGATCCTTGTTCTTGTGTTTCTTGATTCAATTTCAATCCTCCATCATTATCCAGAATGTTGTCATATCTTATGATTCCTTCAAAGTTCAATGCATTTGGATATACAAAATCTTCCATAGGTGAAAGCCATCTTGGTAATTTATTATACAATTTTGTCTTTAACTTTTCCCACACCAACATTAATGATTTCCTAATATAGTGACTTTAAAAAGAGCCATGTAGCTTAGCCTTTTCATACCACATATAAGCATGCCAACCCATTTGCAAATCATGCCCTTCAAGATACAAGATTCTCTTATTTCTTAAAGTTATCCATTCCTTTAGCCACGTTAAAACAGAAGCTTGATAGTACAGCATCCAATCAGCGAGACCAAAGCCCCCATTCTCTTTAGCCTGCTGAAGTATTTTTAGTTTAATCCTTGGTTTCTTCTTTCTCCATATAAATCTTGAGATTTGAAAATTTAAATCATCAAAGAATCATTGGGAATCATTTGGAATAGAAACAAAAGCTTTGGTAATATATTCATTTTAACCAGTGCTTTTCTTCCCAGCAAGGGTAATTGCAAATTAGCCCACTTTTCCAAGTCAGTCTTAATATCCTTAAATAGTTTATCATAATTGTCTTCTTTCAGAGTGGTACACTTAGCTGTAAGATAAATTCCCAGATATTTAACCTTTTTAACAATCTGCAAGTCTACTTGTTCCAGCAGAGTTTTTCTCTGCTCTTATGTGAGATTTTTTACTAACAATTTCATTTTTCCTCTATTTATTTTCATCCCAGTAACCTCGCCATATTCTTCAATCCTTTGTAGGAGTTTAGGCATTGTTCTAAGGGTTCCTCCGTTATGAAAACTGGATCATCTGCAAATGCTTGCAATTTATAGCTTTCATCTCTGATTCTAGAACCTTTAATGTCGATATCATCCCTGATAGTTCTGTTTAACACTTCTAAGATCAATATAAACAACAGAGGTGAAAGAGGGCATCCTTGTCTTGTACCCTTTTGTATATCTATAATATTTGTAAATTCTCCATTGATTATAATCCTAGCAGACTGCTTTTGATAGATGCTTGATATCGCATTCATAAAATTCTCACCAAACTCTGTTTGAGCCACCTGTTTCTTCATAAATTGCCAGTTAAATGTTGTCAAAAGTCTTCTGTGCATTGGTTTTTTCATATGTCTCTCATAATAGCCAAACACTTTTTTTATTGTGATACTAGTGAACGGGGCCAGCTTTGGAGAAGGTGGAATGGCTCTTGGGTTGAGTTGCACAGTCTGATACAGTTGCACATGTTTGCTCAGGGAAGGAGTAGGGTTAGGGTTCAAGGAAAGTTACACAACTGCAAGCTCTGCACCCGTCACCGCATCACGGCTGCCTGGCTGAAATGAAGCCACACCTGCCGGCACCTCCAGGCAAAGCCTCTTGCTCCAGCCCCCTGAAGGCCAGTCCCTCATTCACTCACTATATTTATATGTGCTTACTATGTTCCCTCAACTCAAGGCAGGTTGGACAGTCCTCCTCTTCATCTTACCCTCACAACACGCCTGTGAGGTAGGCTGATCGTCACTGGCTGACCCAAGGCAGGCTTGTCCCCCAGCAGGCAAGGCTTCAGCAAACTCCCCCTTGGCTTCCAATCATCTCATGTCGACGCTCTCTGCTGCCTGCGGGAGCCCATTTCGACCTCGCCCCTGCCTTCTGAGGTAGGACAAGCTCTCGGGGCAGGGAAGTCCTGCCATGGCACCGGGTCCTCCGCCATGCACACCTGCAGCCACTTTAGGAGCTCCCGCATGCCAGCAGAGGCAACGATGACCCGTTCTGCGTGGAGAAAAGGAAGATGGAAAAATCTAAAAGAATAATACTGTAATGCAGCATTAGTCAAATTAGAATGACCTGAATCCGTGTTTCAACCAGCTGATCACAAAATAAGATACATTGATCAACTGAGCAGAGTACACAATATGGATGTGCCAGACACAGCCAGACAAATGAAATTTTATATATTTGGCTCCAGACTGAAAGCATGTCTAATAACGTCCCAGTGATTTCAATGAAACCTCTGCAAGCTACGAGATGCCCATATTATTTAGTATTAAATCCCTACAAATACCAATGGAACTGTTCTGAATATACACACACACCCCACAAATGCATATCACAAATGTCCCTATTTTCATCTGTGAAAGATAGAAAGATACCACCTCCCCCCCCCCCGCCCTTCTTCTGAAGCTGTCTGGTCTCCCCAGCACACAGCACTTTCCTTTCCTTAATGGGCTACTGCGCCTTTAGGAGTTATGGCTTTGGTTTAGTATGCAATGCTCAGCTTGCACACTGCATAACATCAACATTTTAGAACAGCAAAGACAGGCCAGGAATGCTTATAAACTGCCTTGTTAAAGTGCAGATTTCCAAGACTCACACATCAACCTGTTCGACTGCTTAAATCATTGCAAAAGGCCAGGCTGTCTCCAGGCATCTCAGATAATTTGAGTACTGAAGTTGCAGAGGGTAAACGTCTCCATTCCATTCGTATTTATTTAATTCACTCTGATTATTCTCAAGCAGTGCTCAGAAATATCTTGTACTTTTAAAGCTGCAGATTCAGAAAAGGTGCATCCTATTTCTTCAGTCTTTGTGAGCTACGTCACAAATAATTTTCACATTGTGCAAATCTGGAAGTAAGGCCAAGAGAAAATAGTGAATAATTTCATTGTCAGAAAAACCTTCAATAGAGTCAAATGGGCTTTTCTGTGAATTTGTCTCTGGGGAAAACAAATCATTTCACAAGATCTCATGTTCTTGCTATTTTATATTTGGCATCAATTGGTAAGTGGCATTTGTAACTCAGTAAGTCATATTTGTGGCTCATCCCCAAAAGTGTTCTGAGAATTGCAGTTTAGTGAGGCTGTTAAGGATTCCCCATTAGATGGCTTCAAGGAGACCAGTGGTCCTTACAGCACAGATTTCCCCAGATTTCAAAGACTTAAGGACCATTTCAAAAAAAAATCCAGAATTGTACATATAAAAGTATAAAAGATATGAGAGAGGAAAGAACTGCTGAGTAAAATGCTCATTTTCTCTGTAAACTAAAGCATGAAAATGTGGATGTAAGGAGGACTTTACTGGAATGTAAACAGAGAGGGGTATCACCTGTTTAGAAAGGACAGGAAGGGAAAGAGGGGAGGGAGCGTAGCGTTATATGTCAGGGAAGGGATAGGATGCAGTGAGAAAGAATGCAGCAGAGATGGGGATCTGGTAGAGACAGTCTGGGTGAAACTAAGCAGGAGTAAGCACTCCAGATCCAAAAGGATCTGGACAGACTGGTCTCTTCAGCCTGGAGAAGAGGAGACTCAGAGGGGACATGTTGGCGACATACAGGTATGTGAGGGGGTGTCACATGGAGATGGGTAGAGACCTGTTCTCCCCTGCAGAGGAAGGCAGGATGCGCTCCAATGGAGCAAAGCTCAGGGAGCCAAGGTTCAATTTAGATGCCAGGAAGCACTTCCTGGCAGTTAGGACCCCGAGGGTGTGGAATGGGCTTCCCCGGGAGGTGGTTGAGGCCCCATCAGTGAGGGTGTTCAAGGATGGGCTGGATGTCCACATGGTGGGCATGTCATGAGCTGAGCCAGCAAGAGCCAGGGTTCAGACTAGATGGCCCGGGAAACCCCTTCTGAGTTTCTATATCTGTGCAAAGGCACATTTTGGAAGTGCACTTTTGCACAAGTGCAGTTTTCCTACTATGATCTTGAGTTCAGAAAATTGAGACTAGATTCAGATTCCATCAGTGGACATAGCAGAAGATATCTGACAATTCATGAAAGACAGATGGGATGGGGTTTTGTCTCTTCTCTTCCTCGTGAGTCAACCCACTAATACTCAAATGGCTGAGTAGAAAACATAGTCTGTTCTCTCCAGTTTTGTCTAATCTGGTGTATCTAATATATGCATTTCTGTTCGCAGTTTGTGACGGGAAGAGATGGCAAAATTTTGAAGTGCAAATTTTGAATGATAATTTAGCTTTGGTTTGTGGTTCAAAAGTACAAATTTCTCCCCTATCCCTAACTGGAAGCCGGCTCTGTGTCCAAACACTGTGTTCATGCACAGGACCAGGTCTGCTAATTTTAGAAACATACTGCAACAACATTGTTTAAAAATGGAGACATGTTGACTTTTCTGGCTATGAAGAACATTTATTTTCATTTCAGTAAATGCCTTGATATTGAGAAATGGTTCCAGATATAATTAGAGAAACAACAAGCCCTCTATCAGCTTGGAATTCTGATGATACAATTTGGGCTATTTAAAGAATTTAGTCAATAAAGGCAAATTGGAATCAGTAATGCATCTTATGAGAGAAACTCATATGGCATTGCCTTCAAGTGGTAAATGAAAGATATGTCTGCTAAGTATGTTTGTTTATGGAGAATCTAGGAGGTACTGGCACCTGAGAAATTAAAAAGATATGGTCAGATCATACATCAAACAGAACAAAAATCGTATTTTGTTTGATTTTTGAAGATTTATTTTGGACAAATGTGAACACTTCTCTAACTCCAATTTTGGAGCATTCATTATAAGCTATTATAATTATGATCCTTTGGGGGTTCTGCCTGGACCGCTGTTGAAAGGGCCCAGCCCTTCTGAATGGGGTGGCCATGCATCCACAAACGTCAAAACCATAAATGAAAAATGGATGAACATGGAGATCAACTGAACACTTGCAAGAGTCTGGGTCTGCAAGCCCCGGTCCCAAAAGAGCAGTGCGCTCTTCCAGGCTCTGTAATTGTTCAGTGCTCTCCCAAGGGGTGTGCAGTTTTTCCCAACTCAAAATGGTTAAAATGCCTCTACTAAAGTTTTTACCACCAATAAAAGCTTTAGGCTAAAATATGGTGGTATTTGGGGTTAGCGTTGGCCTCTTTTGCCTTCAGCTCCTTTTGCTTTCTTCCATATCCTCTGCTGGGAGCTGGGATTTTCTTGCAAAGCCTTCTTGATTGACCAAAGCACACAAACACCTAGAATGAATCTTTGAGCATCCAGAGAGTGGTTTGTTGAGCCCAATCTGTAATTCACTTCCAGGAACTCTCCTTATGAGCATGCCCAGGCCCCATCCCTTTGGGAGGGACATTCTGAAAACGAGCATGCCCCTCCAATCTGCATGCTGGTCTTCTGACTGGGCCACCCTTTCTGCTTCTGCATCATGGTGCCAAGAGCAGTGGCCACCTCACCTGCATCTGAGAAGTTCCCCTCTTCTGAGTCCCCTCCCGCCACTTGGTTAGTTCCAGAGATGGGCTGCCCACCTGGGAAGTCTGACCTTGAGATAACCATCTCCCCTCCATGTCTTGTATGGCCCACATTCCTATTCCTCCTCTTGAGCGTCTCCCTTCTTCTTTAGATTCTGATTCTTCTGGAGGCCAGCCAGCGCCCCGGAGAAGGTGTGCCCAGAGCACCGACCCTTGACCCTTGATAGATTTCAGCTTTTGGACTGGAAATAAGTTCAAATCAGGGCTGTGCGTCCTGTTCCATCCCATCCCTGCACAACAAAGGAGAAAGACCAAAATAGCAATAGAAATATGAAATGTTTGGCTCAATCCTAGTTCCACCTATTCTCTGACACAACACAGTCCTCCCCACAATGTGTTGTGTAGGGCACAAAATGGGGCTAGGCTGGCATCACAGTCGCTGCAGTTGCCAACTACAGTGGCATCATTTTTTAAAAACAGGGTTAGAAAGGAAATGATGCTCCACTGCCTCCAAAGGGAACTCCCATGAGAACCTGCTGGAGAATTTCTCTTGCTCTTGAGAAAAAATGCAAAATTGCCCACAAATTGGGCAGAGAATTGTGAGAAGTCACAGCCCTGGTTCAGACCCCTGCTCTTCACTATGGAGCAGTTGATCTGATACAGGAATACTCTGAAGTAAGTCCCATCAAGTACAGCAGGGCTTCCTCCAAGGTAGGAGGATAAGAAATTGCACCCTTGGACCTCTTTCAAGTCCTTGCTAATGGCCTCAACAAATGCTTTGTAAAAGCATCAGAGCATCCATCTTGCAGCTGTTTTTCATTCACCAGGAACCTTTTAACCTCCACTGTTGAAAGGGTCTCCTATTTATTTCCTCCAGCAAAGTCATGTTTCCTCTGTGGCTGCTTTTTAAATAATGAATAAAGATCATGTTTGTCAAGAGTACGGATAAAAATATCTTTCAATTATTGGACTAAAAAAAAGGCGAGAACAAAGGAAAGTGTCGGACACTGGACAAATATGCTGCTAATGCCGCAAGACTTTAGTATGCTGATAAATGATTATCTGGTTGCTAATGCTCTTTCATCTGCTCATTTCTATTCTGCTGCTTGGAGCTGGATGATAGAATTCAACAAGAGACCTTTTGCAGAAGAGGAGTTGCCTGTTACAGAGAAAAGGCCTGGCACCCACTCTTCATTCCTTCCAGTGCCAGATGGAAAAAAAGCCCCTTTTTTATTTTCCTAACATTTTAATAGTTAGATTTTAATTCCCATTTTTACTGTATTTTATTACTGTACCTCGAAGATTGATTTAGCTGTGTTTGTTGTATTATTGTACTGTTGCATTTATATTGTTGCAATTTTGTAATGATTGTTTTATATTAATGTATTTTGATTCTGTGAACTATCCAGGGAACCTTTGAACTGATGGGAGGAGTGTAGAAATATAAATAAATACATGAGGGCCAAGCAGCAAGGATTTCGAATTTCTGAAAAGGAATAAGCATTTGAACATATGACAGAGAAGAAAGAATTGTTCCAACTCACAAGAGCTGTGACTCAGAGGATGCAGCACATTGATGATGATGAAGATGATGAAGAAACCAGCCCCACTGCATGTGTGCCTACATGCACGCGTGTGTGCGCGCGCACACACACACACACACACATAGGGCTTTTACACTGCCCAGTAGACAAAATTCTCTTGACAGTTCACTGAACACAAGTTGAAACCATAAAACAGTGGTGGTGCCTCAGCTCACGAATGCCTTAGTTCACGACCAAACTGGGTCATGAACAAAAATTTCATGAACATTTTGACTTGGGTCGTGAACTCTGCATTGGGTGGCAACCAAGATTGCGGCCACCTCCCCACCTGCCCCCGAGTGGGGAGATGGCCACGATCACAGTCACGTTCACTCAGGGAAGATGTGTGTGATCACGGGCGCGCTCCTGCAGGAAGGACGGGCACCATCTCAGCCATCTCCCCCCTCCCGCAACCAGCACGACTGCGGCCATCTCCCCACACCCAGAGTGGGGAGATGGCCACAATCGCAGCCTCGTTCGCACAGGGAACACATGCTTGATCGCGGCTGTGCCGTGCCCGTCCTTTCTGCAGGAGCACGCCCGTGATCACGCACATCTTCCCTGCAAGAACGCGACTGTGATCGCGGCCATCTCCCCACTTGGGGGTGGGGTGGGGAGATGGCCATGATTGTGCTCTTTGTGGTGGGGAGGAGATGGTCGAGATTGCACCTGTGCTTCCTGCAGGAGAGCACCCATGCCAGGATTTCTTTGAGAAGCACCACCCCAACATAACTGCAACAAACAGAGTGTTGGATCTGATGAACAATAATGTTTCTGGAGGGTTATGCAGCACAGGAAAAAACAAGTGACTATAGACAGATTTTTCACCAAAATTGACCCTGCAGCTAAGAGACAAAGAAGAGAGGAAACCCCTGAAAGAGAGCTCCCCGGTGTCCTTATGGAGGGGGACTCTCCCTCAAAACAATAACCTCCCCCCCCGACCTAGGTTAGTGTTCTCCACTGTACAGTACTTTGTCACTTTGTTGTTCTTTGTCACTTTGTTTCAAAATTTCTGATTAAAAATAGTTACAAAATGGATTAACCTTATTTACATTGAACCTTATGGGGAAATTTGACTTGGGTCACAACCAATTTGGGTCACAACCAGAGTCATGGAACAGATTTAGTACATGAGCCAAGGTACCACTGTATAGAGCAGCATAGTAAAATGTGATTTTTTTTTAACCCAGGTAAAATCTAGCAGCAGGGCAAACATCTAGAAACACACTAATATGGATTTTCAGACTACAGTTCTAAAAGCCATTTTTGTGGAACAGAGGAAATCTTCATCTAGTGCAGGAAGGACTACAACTGGGGTACCAGGTGGGCCTCTCTGGGGAGGGGATTCCACAACCAGAGTGCCACCACTTTAAAGGCCCTCCCCTTAGTAGCTACCCACCCCACTTCATTTGGGGGGACGAGAAGGGTCCTTAACCATGAACTTGAAGTCTGAGCTAGTATATACAGCTGAGATGATGATTGAAGTTAAAAATCCACATTGTTTAGGGTACACTGGGAGCTTGGATTACCATTCGAAAGTCCATACAGCTTGGATATTCATGGGAAAAGCCATCCCCATTATGTTCCATGGGTGAGTGGACATGCCAACCGGGCATCAACATATCCCACTGCATGGACAGGGAAACCCTTGTTGCATGAGGAGATAAAGGCCTTGACATATGGGCTGGTTCATCTATGAGGCAAGGGAGCTCTCTTTCTCTCTCCCCCAAGGAGCAGCTTGGGTGTTTCCCCAAGCCAACCCAAATTTGCCTGCCCTTGAACCTCCCAAAGCTTCCCTCCTCGCCAGCTGAGGCATGTGCCCATTGGACCAGTGACATGTGGTGATACAATTCTTTGCTCAAAGAACATAGCTGGAAGCATGCAAAACTACACTTTAGGATGCCATGAATACAAAGATGGACTTGTGTTTTAATACAGGTAAAATTGATGTGGACTGAATTGATCTATCTGTCCCTAAATCACAACATGGTACAAAGTGGCAGACACTTGGTATGCAGAGTTGCTCTAATGGGAAATCTTGGTAGCAGAACCCTGACAGATTGAGCATTCTGTCTCAGCATCCCTTTCGTTTATTGAGGAGTCTCCATTAAACTGCCAATTTAATGGAGAAAATGCAGCCATCTGCTACCTGTCAATAAACAGTTTAATTGGAATAAGAGGCTCAAAAATCTGTTTAACTTTGAACCGTAATGCGATCTTCACTGAGAGTAAAACAGAAGCGTTCTGCTTGATTTATTTAGCATTCTTCCCCTTGCTTGGTTTGAAATATCCCATTGCATCCTCATAGTAATCCAATAAAATAAATCAAGTAACTGGGGTTCTTACCAAAAACTGCCTAAAGCAAGGACCTGAATTCGAGAAGAGAAGAGAAGAGGAGAGGAGAGGAGAGGAGAGGAGAGGAGAGGAGAGGTACGGATGGATTCTTGTTTGAGCTGAACATCCAAGAAATTGCAGAGATCCATAATGAGTTGAGAATGACCGACTCGATTCGGTGCCTCTTTATTCCGGAGAAAGCCCCATTGAGTTCAACAAGACTTTGCATTCAGATTCTATTGCATTTCTGTTCCGGCATGCTGAGATATACAAAGCACTGCAGCCTTAGGGCCAAACTAGATGCGGCACTGGAGAGGCATGTCTAAATTGACTGTATCTCTGATTAAGGAAGAAGAAAGAGGGACAGACCCATGAGCAGCAGCAAATTGTATCAGGATTGTAGCACTGGGTTTACTTCTTCCCCCTACTCTGTTTTCCCAATGTAAATCACTCCTCCTCTGAAAACTTTACTCACACCATTGGGGAAGCATACAAGTAAACATTTGTTATTTTTCTAACTGTTAAAATTAATTTCTTGATCTTGTAAAATTACATGAAAAGAAGGAAGTAGAAAAATTAAAAATATACAGAAACATACAGAGATGAATACATAGATTTGTATACATCTATATCAAAGAATACTCTATATACTCACACACACATATATAAATGAGAAAATACAACTTTCTTACAACTATGCTCAAGCTTCAAGAAAAGTCACCAGTTCAAATTTTGAAAACAATGGAAAGTCCTCAATCCTTTGCATTATAGGAAGTGATCATTATCCTTCCAGTGTTGAAATATTAGTCTTTTGCCTGTCAAAAAGACATGCAGAATCCATTTATGTTCGCCATCTGAGTGGGATGGTGTAACTTGGTGTCCTGCAACATCAGGGGGCTGGACCTGATGGCCTTCATGGCCCCTTCCAACTCTAGTATTCTATGATTCTATGAAAAAACAGGTAGAGAGTTTAAACAGGGATATTCAACACATTAACAAATATGAAATACTGTTTCAGTACAAAATTTGTCTATATAATAACATTTTCTCAAAAAGAAGCAACCATTGGGATATTACCACATTCTATGCTAAAAAAAAGTTTTAGCACCATAAGCAATTAGCTAAATTACAGAAACCTTTTAAAAAATGTTCCAGTGTCCAATGCACATGATTTTTTTTATGAACAAGAAGCAGCCTAAGAGTCTGGACAAGTATAAGTGTCAAGCAGTGACCCCTGATTAAGTGAAGTAGGACAGTCCAGTTCTCTACTCCATTCTGGCTTAAAGCTTAATTTATAGACAAGGCTCATGGCCACTTAGCTTGAGAACTCTCATTAACGCTTCCAATGCAAAGATTTTGATGCAGTGAAAGTGGACAGACCGGACCTAAACTGTTGCAAATGCTGCAGTGCCAAATATGGTCATTCAGCCATTGCTTGGAACTCGGGAGAGAAAATCACAAAAGCTTATCACCTGCACACACCAGTTGATCCAAAGTAAAAATCACTTTGAATGTCCATGTTTGACACAAAACTGTTTTCTGACCAGTTTTTAGATCTGTATTGCACCATAAAGACAATTTTGAATTAGAAAATGGGCGAAAGTACTGGATAAATGACATTACATTCTGCACAACTCTAAGAAGCAGAGAATGTGGAATCATAGAATAGTTGGGTCAGCAGGGGCCAAGAAGGCCAACCCCCTGCTGGTGCAGGACTCCAGTTACCTTGTTCTACTCAGATAACAGGAAGGGACCATCTTCATTCTTGTAAGCCCAGAACCTAATATTCATTAATATTCATTCTTGTAACCCCAGAACCTAATATTCATTAATATTCATTCTTGTAAGCCCAGAACCTAATATGCATTAATATTCATTCTTGTAAGCCCAGAACCCAGAACCATCCAGAGACCAGGATTCCAGAACTGATCAAAATGCTGATGCAAGCAGGAATGACCAAAAATCCAGTACAAGTTCATAGATAAGCCCAGTGATAGACAGTAATACACGGAAAACCACATCTACCTATTTTACTTTGAAGCTGTACCCTTCTCAGAGATAATTGTGGCAGAGTGAAGACTCCCCAATTTATGAAACAAAGTACGATTTTCTAAAAATGCTTCTCAGGTATGGATGAAGATAATGTAACAATCCGACACAGAGTATTCATCTTGAATGTATTGATTCTATTCAGAAACTTCAATTTAAAGATGCCCATCTGTGTAAACTAGAATAATTTCATGAATTAGTTCATTCGAGTTTAGATTAACCATTTGAGAGCTACCCCTGGAAATAAATATTCTGTGAACAGGCACCATTGAAATTAGCAGTCTGGGAATATACTGTGAGATTTAATTTCTCCAAACAGCACTGGCAGTTGTTGACCAATTAACTGAATAACCAGACAAAAAATAAAGCACATTAAACAGCTGCATCAAGGCCAGCACAGATGGCTGGAGTCCAGAGATAAACAAACATCATCAGGATAAGCAAGGATTCTAAATTCTAAACAGTCATACTTAATGGTGCAAGCCAGAGGTTGCAAGTGAAAGTCAGCTATCAAACAACATTCTGTCTGGTTTCTGTCTTAAGTGGACAAAAAACAAATTAAACCCCTGAAAAAGACTATTAATCATAGCTATGGCTCTCAGGAATGCATATGAAGTTCTGACCCAGTTGGAAAAATTCTAGAAGAAAGACAAATGTAATCAGAGGCGTAAATAAAGTGCAAATAAATTTTATCAAAGGCCTGTTCAGCGTCCAAACTGTCACCCTTTACTGTGCTTTTGTTGTTCAAAGCTATCAAATTAATGACTAATCCAGGTTTATTAACACTCAGCTTACATTTGATAAGTCCCACCTGACCTGATTGAACCAGTCTTATATTAAGTTCTTGAAGTCTATCAGCCCAAAGAGCAGTCAATATTTTAGCATCTGCATGAAATAGGCTGAAAAAGATCCTTGTAGGGCTGAAGATTGGACCAAGATAAATGTCCTTTATCGAAGAATGGAGTGAGCCACTTTCAAAAACGTGGTTTCGAAACTAACAGGCTGAAAAGGGTTTATACAAGCATTTCAGAATTCCTTCTGTATGAAAGGGAGGTACCCTCGAGGCTGGTGTCAGGGGCTGTAGCCACTGGGTCCCTGCCAAAGCCGGAAGGGGAAGGCAAATAAGGGGGCACAGTGGAGTGGATGCAGTGGTTACCCTCAAGGTTAGAGTACATTGTCCGAGTTTCAATCCCCGGAACTTTCTGAACAAAAGTGACTTTGTGTTTTAGTATTAATTTTAAATCAATATTCAGGATGGCATCAGATGCAAGAGGCTCTTGGAATGACAGGGGTCAATTTCTTTCCTCATTTACCAGGTGTATGGAGCTAATATATGAAGCAACTTATGCAAAGCCATGCATAAATTGCTCTATGCTTTGTGCGTAGCAGGAAATTCCAACATTTGACAAGACATAAAACTAATTTACATGGATTATTGTGATAGCAGGGGCCTTTGGAGGGTTTGATGACTTCAGGTCAGTTGAGATCATGAACACAAGGAGAAAGAGGAGGTGGAAGGGAGAGAGAGAGGAAGAGGGAGAAGATAACTGAACCTGGAGAAATCTGTCATATCCCCACTATCATTTATTCCTGTTTAATGTCCCTGTACTGTTCTAAGACACACTGAATACCTTCCAATGGCTGTTTAGCCTGCTCTGTTGCCACTATCCCAGCTCTAATGGAAAGTGAAATACTCTTGGAAAAGAATGTGCACTCTTTCAAAATGCTAGCCTGAGGGCCACCACAATTTCATGGTGGCCAGCATTCTTTTTTCAAACTACACACAAACCTTTCCTGCAAGGGACCCAGTGTGGCTAGCATCCATTTTAAAAGAATGCAGCACATGCAAACCATTAAAATAATAACTCCAAAATTACAAATGCACCAGAACTCTGGTGTTCTATACGAAAGGATGAAGAAAGCAGATTTTTAAAATCCCTCTAACCCCAAAGCTTGCACACATAAATGACTCTTTAACTGGGACCTAAACAACAATAGTCAAATCTCTACTGTAGGAGGTGGGGGCATTTTGTAGTCCAGGTGCCACCACCGAGAAGGTCCTACCATTTGTTGCAGCCACACATTCCTCAAGGATACCTCAAGTAGAGTCACCCTGATCAATCTTAAATCTTGAGTTGCTTGGCACAGGTACTAAAATGAAAGTTGAGTCAGTAAGAGGGCTGTTCTGGTATTCCATTTAGTAATGAGAAGGAGCAACCCCCTGGAGAAGACCCTGAGGCTGGGAACGACTGACGGCAAAAGGAGGAGGGGGTGGCAGATGATGAGGCGGCTGGATGGGGCCACTGGGAGGGTGGGTGTGGGCTTGGGTGGACTCCGAGGGATGGTGGAGGACAGGAGAGCCTGGAGGAATGTTGTCCATGGGGTTGAGAACAGTGGGCACAACTTTGCGACAAACAACAACACAGCATTGTCTATGATGGCAAATTGTGTTTTAAAAGATGGACGAGCCACTGCTAAGTCTGCACATGACTGCTGAACATCAGCGCTCACTAAAACCTTTATGGCTTTCCTCCTTCTCCCAACCAAATGGAGCCATGGAATTCAGATTTAACTTTATTATAGCACCTATTTCCCCTTGGGAAAGATCAGTGCAGGATTTAGATTCATGCCGCAGAGACAGTCGCTGTGGCAGACTACAGATAAATGTTGAGAAATGCTTCATGGAATAGTCCAGTGAGACTGTTTGTAGCCCTCCAAGCTTGGAAGATTACAGGCATCTTGCGCTGGGGACAAAGAATGAAGTGAAGGTCACCTCTGAAAAAGCTGGGCAGCTAATTTAGCTGTCTAATGGTGTCCCTTGGGAGGGAGAGGGAAGGAGGGTGAAGCAACACTGGCATGCATCCTAGTTCTCATCCCCTCTCACCGCCCCCTGGATATCCCCTAAACTCTTTCTCAGAGGCCTCCCTTATGACCTTGGAAAAGCAGCTGGGTGCTTCTTTCCATGCTGGCTGCAAGGGATCCAGAGGGCACTGTAGGTGCAGATCCCCAACTCTGAGGTGGACACAGTTTTCTGATCTTGGAGGTGGGAATCCAAACAAACCTATGGCCCTCTAGACAGCACCTAAAGGGCCGTAGGGTTTCTCTACCCTTGGAAGTACATTGATCAGATGCCCCTTCTGTGTTGACCGTCTTCAGCTTCGAGGTCATTGCGCCTTCCTCTTGGCCGTGAGCACTGTGTCCCCAGGAATGCTTCCACTCGCGACAGGTTCTCTCACACCAGATGGCTCTGCAACCATTTTCTCTCTGCTTCTGTCATCATCATTCTCTCCGCCATGTCCCTGGCCACTCACAGTGGCTGCACAGAAATAAATTACTTCTTAAACATATGGCAGCCTTCACCACTGTCCTCTTCACGTGATGTGGGAATTCCTGTCTTGTTGATCATCACCAATTCATCCTAAGAAAGGTGGCTTCTAAGGGCACAGATCAAATTGTGTATATCCTGGGGGTGGGGTCTCCTAGGCACTTTCTAGAACAAAATATACAGAATGCATAAGGTGTACTGAGTGTAAGTGCTACAGATGGTGAAGAGAAATGAAGAATAAATAAAGAATATGGTGGGGCCATTCAGCAAATTTCTCCAAGGGGAGGAGAAATTCTTCAAGAGTTTATCTGAAGTGGCACTCACCACTGCCTCATAATTGAGATGGCTGAAGGTACGACGTCTGTATTTTTTCTTTCTGTTACTCAAAAATCCATTAATTTAATTTAATCTTCAGCAATTGCATATGCCCCATATCTAGGAAGATTACAATAAGAAGATGAAACAGGTAAAAGGCTAAAACCAATGCAGTGAAAAGAGGGTAGCATGAAATCCATGGATGGCCCTAAAACAAAGATGTCTTGAGCAGGAATTGGAAACAGCATTGCATGGGTGCCTCCTGGCCTTCAGGGTCTTAGAGTCCCATAGAAATAGAGCCACCACACTGATGGTTCTTCTCCTGGTGGACTCCCGTGTGGCCTCAGGTCCTGCTAGAAGCACCAGGAGAACCTCCTTCAATGACCTCAATAACTGGGCTTGATGGTAAGAGAGATGGTGCACTCTTGAGGATCCTGCTCTGAAGCTATTCAAGTTTTCCTGCACTTGTACCAGAACCATAAACTCGACCCAGTTGTGAATGGCCAAGCAATGCAGTTTCTTCAGCAAAGGAGTTGCAGGCGGAAAGGGGGCAGCTCTTGACAGCAGCTGCCCCTTCACGGTGCTATAATTTTGCTAGTTGACAGCACTTTCTGACCTATGGGATGAATCACCTCATGGTGACTTCACCTGGCCTTCAACCGAAATGCAGGAAGCCAAGAAGGCTCCAAGCTCCTGCAGATATGATTGCACAAAGTCAGGACATGGAAATGGACACTCCGAGGCTGCCTCATAAGTAAGGGAAACACAACTACCCTGAATGGAAGCCAAGAGAATTTCTCCAACATTTTCTTCTCCTCTGAATTTCTTTTCGAATGCAATTACCTTTTGAATTGAACATATGGTTGAAACAATTGCAGGAGAAATTCACGGCACAGCACTTGTCCGATTGCTTCTGTGATCTGGCGTTGAGGGATTGATTCCTGCCATTAGGAATAAGTAAAGGCTGCAATGTTAACTTTATTTACTGGAGAGTAAGCCACACTGAACATAGCGGGACCTACTCACATTAGGATGGATCCAGATTTAGACACGCCTAGAGTAAAGTCATTCAAAGCAATAGGACCTTCAGTCAACTGATTTTAATGAGCCTGCTTTAAGTATGACTTGTTCATACTTAAAAATCTGGATCCAACCCACAGGACTGGCCTTCCAAGGTCTTTTAAAATATTACTTTCATGTCAAGTACTAATTTCTGGAACAGGTTGCACAAATGAATGAGGCCCCCACATCTGCTGTCTTCAGGCAGGGATTTCTTGCCTACCCCCAAATTCCATTTCATGTTCTACCCAATCTTCCCCACCCTCCAAATCTCCAAATCAAACTGAAAATTAAAACAAAGAAAGCTGTGTTCCTAGATAATTAGGCTTAATTCTCCTCCCACACTGTTTCGTGTCCCTTGGGCTCTTTTCTTACTGCAGTGCTATGATGCGAAGAGAAAGAATATACCCTCAGCTTCTTTACTCACATTTAAAACGATTCATGAAGCGAACATGGGTTAACTATATGCATTGCTTTTTACATTCTGGACTGCATAAAGGAGTCACACTGGCAGCTGAGGAGGGGGACACTTGCGCATCACATAAATAATGCTTCCCCGCCTCCTCGGTGTGTCTGTGCAGCAGAACCATGATCAGCTCCGCATGCAAATCTCACAATGCTAATTCTGTGGCTTGACCTCCTCTAGTCCTCATGAAGACAGCAACGTCAACCCATTGCTGCAAGGACACAAAGTCAATGCAGTGATAAGGAGCCAGAAGCAGAGCTGTGAAGGGGCGGGCAACATGCGTGTGGTTTGCATGGCAATAGGAACCGACCAAATTCACCATCCCAGAACCAAAATGCACCCTGGATGCAGTTGGTCCACCAAAAACAAAAGCGCACATGCAGCCATGAATGGGAATGTTCACCCCAGAGGACACCGTGGACAACAATTGTGGACGTTAGGAAATGCAATACATAGTATTGGCTTGCAGCGATGTGTAGGGATTGGATCCACTCCCTGCCCGGTGCAAACGTGCCTTATACATGGCATGATCCCCCTGGAAGTGGCCTCAGCTCTTTGTGCTGTAGAAGACAGGCGAAGCATTCCGGTTGGAATCAACTGCCTTTTATTAAGCCATTCTTCCCTAATGGCCAGTCTTCAGCCTCGGTGTTGGTCATTTGTTATTTGCAACACTCTAAAGCCATTCCCGCAGCTTTAACATAATAAAGACTTTATTCAGAAAGACGTTTGTCCTCATCTGCTTGGAGGAAGGGAAAGACCTAATCCGGGCTCATGACATAACACGCCTATTAAGGGAATTGTGTCTGTGTAAAGGCACAGCTAAGAATTTTCATGGCGATATTGACGTAAAGAAGACTAAGGTGAACCTTGTGCATTGAAAATGCGTGGATGTTAGAGAATGTGAGACAGATGGATTCAGCCATCTCCACCTTCAAAGAAAGCAAGAGCCAACACACATGTTTTGGGGAGTAGCTTCCTCGGGCTGTCATTCTGTCTTCCCATGTGCTGAAGGACAGTTTAGTCCCCCTTAGAAGTTCAGGATCTGACGCAATCCTTTCCCTGGTCGTCCTCTATGCACTTTGCACCAGCTAATCCAAAGGACAGGCTGACGCTGCCACACATAACACGAGAGCCCCCACCCCTCCATCTTGGATCTCTGACTATCCAAGTTGGGGTCATGAATTAATGCAACAGGTCCGGGGGTGGGGGGAGCCCACATGCTTCATCATCTAGAAAGTCTGCACACGCAGAACCACCATGTATGTGAGATAATGTTGACACTGGGCATATTTTCATACTAATGGGATGCATCATTGGATTCCTGAAAACCATCTTCCCTGTTTTAGGACATAAAAAGAAGATTAAAAGAACCGTGCTGGATTCCATCTAGCCCAGTATTTTGTTCATACAGAGGGCCATGAGCTGGCCATGGGATAGGCCTTATTTATTTATTAGATTTATATCCAGCCTCATTAGCCAGAAAGGCTCTGCACCCTCCTACCCATCTTCCCCAGCATACTGGTCAATCTCCCTCCATTCTGTCATCACATCATTCCCCATCATCCTCAGTGAAAGGCACTGCATTTTTCATATTCTAATGCGGTTCCCAAATCAAGCCCACCCAAAATGGAAGAAACATAAGGGATGTTGTTGTTGTTGTTAGTTGCGAAGTCGTGTCCGACCCATCGTGACCCCATGGACAACATTCCTCCAGGCCTTCCTGTCCTCCACCTTCCCCCAGAGTCCACTTAAGCTCACACCAACTGCTTCAGTGACTCCATCCAGCCACCTCATTCTCTGCTGTCTATTGTTCCCAGCATTAGGCTCTTCTCCAGGGAGTCCTTCCTTCTC